>NC_136391.1:21837200-22419700 GCF_965140285.1 Lepidochelys kempii
AGAAAGATAAGGCATAAAGCCTGATAGCAGAGGCTGATTATAAGTAGATATTTTCAAGGACAAGTTTCAGCCATCTTTACTCATGTTGATTTGAACCATAATTGTCCTGTGAACTCATTGAAACAAGTTAGACTTCTTGTAAAGTACAGTACTCTTCAACAAGAGCAAAGGTAGCAGAATTTAGCCCTGAGAGAGGTACAGCATGGGGGGCCATCCGTGCAGTTATTTTCATGCTGTCAATGAGCCTTAGCCAGGTTATAAAGGACTCTCCTTTAGATGTGAAAATTTGGTTCTATCAAAATTCATTTCTTGATCTCTCAGTTGAGAATACCAACAAGATTTCCTATCGGTGCCAGATGTGATAGCTTTTTGTTTATGGGGACACCTATCTACTAAGAACTAAGCTTAGATCACTCTATCATTTTATATACTGTCAACTCTCAACTAAATATCAGATGGTTAAAACATTTGATTACTACTGAGTTCTGCTTCATTTGAATCTGTGACCTATAGCGGAAAAACAAACAAACATTTGGACATATATCCAGTTTATAATTCTACTTTGACTGCTGTATTGTGAGACCTATTAGAAAGGAAATATCTGCAATAAAGTTTGACGATATACAGCATTCACATCAACAGTTTTATAAAGTATTAGAGGAATAGAGTGGTATTTAATGTAGAATCACTATGTTTTATTTAATTTATTCTAATATATGTTGCTAAAATGTAGATCATATGCTGTTTTGGATCATAATTTTGGTTCAAAAATTTGTAATAATCATAGGTGGATTATATCTGTGTCTTGTCATTAAGATGAGAAAATTTTTTTCCCTGCTATTTTTCCCTAAGGAGAAATTGAGGGAGAAGGGGCATGAGCTGTGAGTAACATTGAAACATTTACGGTATGTCTACACTGCAAGTTAGACAGCCACAGCTGGCCCATGACAGCTGACTCGGACTCGTGGGGTTTGGGCAAAGGGGCTTTTTAATTGTGATGTACATGTTCCAGGTCGGGCTGCAGCCTGAGGTCCGGGACCCTCCCATCTTGCAGGATCTTGAGCCTGGGCTCCAGCCTGAGCCTGAATGTCTACACTGAAATTAAACAGTCCCTTAGCCCGAACCCTGCGAGCCCGAATCATCTGGCCTGGGCCAGCCACTGGTTTTTAATTGCAGTGTAGACATACCCTTAGGTTTCACGCTAAGGCATGGGGTGGAAATTACCTTAACAGGATGGATATTTACATTCTAACTTGAAAAAGTTTTGGTGAAAGAGTATCCAGATTGAAAGGAGTATATTAAAAATCAGTTAGTATCTAGAGTAGATAAGTGATGCTTCAGCATAACTAAAAACCAGTCAGTTGAAAAGTTTTATGTAACAGAGGAGGAAACGCTTTATTGTTTCATGATCTAGTTCATCACCTAATGTAGTAGTATAGGCCACATCTTTGCTCTATGTTTTATTTATGGTCCTGTCTATGGCACTCATCACTGTAATCTCTGAGTGCCTAAATCTTGCTCAGTGGCATCCTCCTATCATGGTTTAAAATAAACACACAACACTAGTCTCTTGGTCTCTTGGTTAAAGGCCTCTGGCTGCAAATTTATTAATAAAATTCATTATGATAGTAATATAAAATTATTAACTGTTACCCAGTGATAAGTCCCAGCAGTCCTACTTTAATTAAAGTATGCCAGCCTGCCTATGGGCAACTCCATCCCTAGTCATCCATAGATGCTCTACTGTGAACTACAGCTCTTTGTCCCACTGTGGCCAGGAGCCCTCATAATGTACCTGTGGCCACTATAAGACTAGTACCAGTAATGTTACTGACATCGGTTTAGTCTCCCTCTCCCAATTTGTACCAGTCCTTCATATTGTCCCAAACACCCAGTATGCTGGGGTAGTCTGGCTAGTCCTAGGCAGATTTCAAATATGTCAATTGCAAGCCAGTTTGTTAAGCACCACATTCAGCTTGGACTGCCAGGCTGTTGGAGAGGGCTCCCACTCACACCCCCCGAAAAGGCATGGAAACATGTATCCCCACAAAAGCAGTGGTTGCGTTCTCAGGATTTAAATTAGTCTATGCACTGTGTGATGTTACTTCTTGTAGAGTGTCTTAATTTAGCATAGAGATGAACCAAAATTAGAACCTCAAGCCCCTTTAAATTGCAGGGGTAAATTTGGATTTAGATCAATATTTCTGAAGCCATCCTTACAGTTTTGTTTCTCGGTCAGAACCAAAACTGGAAAGGGCTTGTTTTCTACTTCCAGTTCACAGGCAGTTTTGTGGGACAGTCCAAGATGTTGAAAATGTCACAAGAATATGCCTGTCTCCTTATCTAGTATATCCAAATTGTTTATCTAGCACCTCCTCACAGTGGTACTAAGGAGTGATATACTATTGCTGCTATTGAAGATGTGGAAATCTTGCAAAGTCAGATGATCTCATGAAACTTCTGTCATTTGGTGCTGAAATTCTACAAGATGAGCTTGTGAAATTTCAGTGCCATCAGACCTGAGCCCTATCCCTGAACCCTAGACCAAATCCTTGGCATGCAATTTAACTAAATTGTGACCATTTTGACAAATATAGTATTTTCAAGTCTGTATCCTTAAATTCATGGTTATACTAGCAAACTTATTTAACTTCCATCTCTCTCCCTCTCCCCTTTGGATTCCCCTCCCCCCACTTTCCTCCCTCATACCATTGCTGGTATAAGATGGTCTCCCCTGATGCAGCTGGGTTTTACCAGTCTTTTCACAGTTCCATTCCTCAGAGCAGAAGATTAAAGGCCTTCATAGTAAAGTAGGGGGGAAGAGCTAGTGAGAAGAATTAACTGGACTCACTCTGTCTTCTCTTCTCACTAGCCATATAATAGTGGGGACAGAGATCTGTGGCAAGCAGGCCTATTGGCTCAGACACAATTAAATGGAATCATGCTGGGAGTAGGGTGACCAGACAGCAAGTGTAAAAAATCAGGACAGGAGGTGAGGGGTAATAGGAGCCCATATAAGAAAAAGACCCAAAAATCGGGATTGTCCCTATAAAGTCGGGACATCTGGTCACCCTAGCTGAGGCCAGTTTGTGCCAAATATCTGTCCTATTTTTTTCATTGCATATAATTTAATATTTGAAGTAAAACCTGACACCTCTTTCCAGAGTTTATCACCCATTCCTTCCTCACACCATTGGTTTCAAGTTGTTTGAGGGCTGTAGGAGTTGCCTATACCCCGAGATATGGACGTGAGTCTTGAAGCGGCAGGTGCTTGTCTCTTCACTTGCAAGAAAGGGTTCCTTAAGGCTACAGGTTC
The DNA here is from genome assembly GCF_965140285.1 of Lepidochelys kempii. Lineage (NCBI taxonomy): Eukaryota > Metazoa > Chordata > Testudines > Cheloniidae > Lepidochelys > Lepidochelys kempii. The sequence goes on from NC_136391.1 coordinate 21,840,517, forward strand.
TAGTCTCTCACACCAAGAGATGGGTCTTTCCTGATTGCTATGTCCAAGAACTTCAGCAGCAAGCTCTGACCTTTACAGCCATGGCAGATGAGCTTGTGAGAAACTTTCAGGCAAGTTATCAATACTGTCTGCAACATCAGGCAACACTCTTATACTGGCAGCAAAGTAGGAGAGACTAAGCCCAGAGAAGAGCATGTAGAAGGTAACTTTCAAATTCAAATTCTATCTATATATGTAACTTAATTTTTCAAGATGAGATTTTTCAAGATTTAGTTCACGCTGTCAGCTGGACCCTTCTGAAAGTTAAAAAAACAATAAATGACTGAATTATTTATGAGACCAAGGTTGCTCCTGTGCTTGCAGAGTAACATTTTTTTATAAAACTTTTAGCACTGGAGTTTGAAAAAATGGGGTTATGAAAAGGCCCATGTGGCTAAGGGAGTCGGTGTTTGACCCTGTGCTGCTAGTCCTGATTAACATGTAGCTAGTGTTTGTTGTAGTTACTGAGAAACTTGGATACCTAAAGCCTCTATTCCTTCCCTTGTCCCCCCAATTAAATGACAACTACATAGCATTTGACCAGGCTGTGCAGGGGTTAAGTGAATTGGAGCACTGGTTACAAGTGAAGCAGCATCACCCTAGGAAACTTGAGGAGATCCTGTAGTAAACCTTGGGGCATGGAATCACTGTAGCCTATTGAAAGTGACAGAAGACGGTCTTATCTAGTATTGAAGAAAACAATTGTTAACTTATCAACTCCAAGAAATTAGTGTGCTGGGGGGACTGACACTTCTTGTCATTGATGTGTTGCACCAAAACTGCTAGGGCAACAGAGGTTCAAGGAATGCTGTAGTCCAAAATAAGACTGCCAAGACAGCAAGGAAACTTGAGGAAGAAACATCAGAGGTTTATTCAGAAACATCAGAGGTTTGATGAGCCTAGCCATCAAGTCCACAAATATACAAGAATAGTTGGAAATTTGCAGCTGGTGAGAACAGAGACAGGATGAGTTCTATGGAAGTGAAGACACTAATAACAGCCAGAGGGCCAGGGCACACTCTGGCTTTCATATCTACAGATGGAGACCCAAAAGGCTGCAGGGCCACATTCCAACCCAGCACGTGTAAAATAAGGCTCAGGATTTAAATAGCTCTATTTCAGCATACTGACATGCATGGCCAAAGTCCAGCTCTGACACATGCAAAATTAGTTTCAGGATTGTTCCAGCATACTGAAAGCCCATGCCTAAACCAACCAATGCCACCAGCTCAGCTGAACCAGAGGATGGCCTGTTCAAAATAGTATTCTTACTACTCATTGACAGCATACACTATAGAAGTTCAAATGATGTTCATGTATTGTCATATCAAGGTGTTGTAAGATTACTGTAGATAGACCAGCTGATATGTCACACTTTGTATTTTTATTATCCAAGTATAGCATGCTGCTATATTATTAGTGCATAGTAAGACTACTATACAAAATTAGGCTAAAGGTTCAGCTACCAATGTACCTCCTGAGTTACATAGTTAATATAAAAATGTAATAAGCCCATTTATATGGTATTAAGTTAAAAGGTATCCTAGACCCAGTATATCTACAAGATAATGTTAAAATAATGCAAAATCCCACAACGGAAATCTTTAAAGGAACCTTCTCAAAATTTGAAGGTCCCAAATTTAATCATTTTGTTTTCTTTTTAATGCATTTGACAATGTTCGTGTAATTAACACACGTGTCTTTAATTTTTATTTTCAAAAAGCCTTTTAAAAAATCAATTGACATCAGCATCTCAGAGTTGTTCGCCAGCAGCTCTTCAATAACTTCCCAGTTTGTCTGAAAAATGGAGGAGAAAAGTTGGAAGGAATCATGTTTGTGTCATATACTAACTATAATGGGTTATTTTAAACAGAAGGAAATGAGTTCCAAACTAGGCATACTAGCTTGGCAGTGGTCTTTTAATTCAAAAACAGCATTCAGATAACCTTGGAAAGTAAAAAGTAACAAAATGTAGACAATTTACTATAAGGTGTCTAAATATTGTACTACATGCCATAACATTATCCACTGTTCAGGGACTACACTAACACCTGTGCACAAAGAAGTGAGCTAAGAATGGAATGGCAGTTTGTACTTGTAATCCTATTGCTCTGGTTAGGGGAAATTAAACTCGGAGTAGGTTTTTTAGTACATTTTTGATTACATGTTTTCGTTGATATGATTTTGATTACATTTTTGTTTTCCTAACTGGGTTTACATAGAGGAGTCTGTGACATTTTTAAAGTTTTAGCTTACATGTTATTTTATTAAAATAATATGTAAACATTTTGATTACTTCAGATATGTGAACTGCTGTGCTGGATGTCACTCTATGATAAAATAATAGTGAAACTTCTGTAATAATTACTGAATCTCAGGGAATTGGCCACTCTGTATTGTTTTTTGAGCAAATTTGGCCATGTTCATGGATTTGACATGGAGACAGGAAAAATCAATAGTTTGAGCTTTTGGGTTTGTTTGAACCCAGAAATCAAAAATGAAAATAAAGTGAACCCTCATTAAGTACTACTATGGTTAATCAGGAAAAGATTTTCAAAGGCACAAAGCTTTTGAAAATCAGCAGGAGTTGGGCACCCATTTTATGCCTATGAAAACCTTCCCATCAGAGAATACAGTCATGGGCACAGAGTAGAACCTAGACAGAAAAAGAGGGGGACCACAAAAGGAATTCATACAACTGCCTGCCACCTGAACCCACCATGTTTCTTGTAGTTTACTTACCACTGACTTGGGTTCTCTATTTCATCCAAATATCTGCACCCTGTGCCACATTGATGCACATGTGCAGTTCAGTAACTAGACTCAGGTCATAATGAGGTCCATGACCCTTCCTCCTTTACCTTATTTCCAGAATACACAGAGCTACTGTGGAAAGAAATGTGGAAGAAACAAGGTGAGTATGGATCAGGGAAGGCAATATATGCATAGAATTCCAGTTGTTGTTTTAGTTGATTTGTTAATAATCTCATTTTCTCCCTCTTGAAACTGCCTCCACAGATCTTCACTTTTGGAGATTAATCAGCAGTAGCAATCCATCCCAGGAGTAGGAAATCAGGATTATTTAATTAAAGAGGGACTGTAAGGTAGCTATCCCAAATTGGGTATCTGATCTAGTCTTGGCTTCAAGAGAGCAATGCTGGGTAAAGTGTTTATCAAACTCCATGTTGCAAATCTCAGAGATGGGAATATGATGCAGACAGGCTGTAGAAGCTGCTGTCACCCTAGCGGTATGTTTTTAAGGCCATCTGGTACCTGAACACCTGCCTGAAAATAACACATCTAAAAACAAAGATGATCCATTTGGATTGCTTCTGCACTGAGTTAGATTCCCCATTAGAATTTTCTCCAAATGTAATAAACAATCTGGACGGAGTGCAGAAAGACCTTGTCCTATCCAGGCAATAATTGAGCTCCCCTTTCACATTCAGCTGGTAGATCAAAGCTGACACAGGTGAGTCAAAAATTTGGGTAAGAAAAGATAGACTGACTCACAAAAATCAGAGACTGCTTTTGACAACAACTTTGGGTGAGGATGACACATATCCTACCCTTGATTAATAATACATGCAAGGGGAATGGACTAGGAAGTCTTGGAGTTCACTTACATGTTTTACAGAGGTAACAACCAAGAAGGTAATTTTCAAGGTTTGTAAGGGTAAAGGACAATGGTGAAAATATCAAATGAAAAGTCCCAGAGAAGATTGAAAAAGCCAGATTTAAATCTCCCAGAGTGGTTAGACTTTGCACCAAAGAGTAAGAAATTGGTTCAGTGGTGGATGAGTAAAAATGGATGCTTTATGCACAGGGAGGTAATAAGGAGAAATAGACACTCAGAAATGTACTTTCAAAGAAAGACAGAAAAAAGCCAGAGCTCATCACTGAAAGTAGATACACTCACATGCAAGATAACAAACAAAAACGAGGCCCAGAGCCTGACTAGAAACCTAAATGATAAAGCATCCACTTTTTAATGCATCCACTTTTCCTGTGGAAGACTTATAGGAGTCTAATGGGATTTCATGATCATCTGGCAAATCCAAGGATTTAGCATTTGGGGGGCCTATGATCCATGCAGACAAATTAAACAAAGTGGGATCTGGATTAAAAAACAAAACAAAAAATGCCACTGAGAGAAAAGATCAGACAGAAACAGCATATTTCCTCAGCCAAAGCCTGGAGACTGGAATACCAGAACTGAACTGCTCATGAAAGAGTTGGGTGGGTCAAGTGTGCTGACTTCTGTCTCACCTTTTGAAGAATTCCAGAAAGTAGAATAAAAGGAGGGAATGCATACAAGAAGTCTTCTCCCATACTAGAGGAGAAGTAATCTGATAGAGCCCTTTGGTCTGTGTCTGGACAAGTACAGAAGTAATAGCACTGGGCAAAAGTATGCTTGGGGGCACTCAGAAATTGATCTGGTTCCTTTGAATGAAATAGCCTGCCAAATAATTTTTCCCTGGTAGATCTGATATATAGATTTCAGAGGAATATGATGAATCGCTTCCAGACAGCTGTAGAAGGAACAGATTCTTCCTTGGTATTGTATTCTGGTGGTACAGTGCAGCAGATCTGTCAGTTAGCACTGGTACTACCCAGCCCTTGGTGAACAGAAGGAAGGTCACTAGGCTTAGATGTACATCACTCAGGCTTCTACTTGCTCCTCCCTGCTACTCTGTCCTCCTTTACCTACCTCATAGTATTTGGGTAACCACCTCAATTCCCTTGTGCTTTGTAAGTGTCAGCCTGACCCTCCATTGTTAATATAGCACCATTGCTGCTGCCCCAGGCATACCCTTAATGTGGTTCTAAAGTAGCAGCAATTAATATAAACCGCAATATGTTGTTTTATAAAAAATATCTGATACGTATATAGCATCAAGCTACTGTGCTTCCAATAGCTAAAAGACTTTAACAAAAAAAGTTAAAAAGTCACATTTTGTCATCACACAGTTGGCTGGAACCCAATGCTTTGGAAGTTGAGCTACATATGGGTCAGGGAAGGAAGAAAGGGAAACAGTAGGAGTGTGAAGGAGTTAGTCTGAGAGGGGAGGGGTAGGAGAGAACAGGAAAGGAGAAGAGAGCAGGGCGAGCTGAAATCAGTGCCCATAAAACGTGACATGGATCTTCCAAAGACCCTTTTCTCTCCAAGAATGGCAGTGTTAGCAGCTCAGCTTTAAGCAAAATATGAAAACCCAATATTTTACACTCTTAGAGACATACTCTGCCCTTCCCCAACTTCTGTTGACTTCAGTGGTGAACTGCATGTAGAGATCTAAGGGCACAACTTGCCCCTTATACTTACATACATTAACTTAGTTAAAATATAATTAAATTAATATTATTTTATATACTGGATCTCTAACATGTTGTAGAAAAGTGTGGCTTGGCTACTGAAGAGGCATGGTAGTCTTATTTGAGAAATCATGTACATGTATTCAGAAACTTCATCAGGAAACCTTTTCTGCTTCATTCAGATTGTAGTTTTTATGTAAGCCAATATATCATTATTTGCAATAAATCATTAAGAGCCAGATCCAAATCCTACTGAAGCCAATGGACAATTTCCCCTTGACTTCAAAGAGAGCTGGATGTAAGATAAGGATTTTTATAATCATCTAGGCCCTGATTTTCCAAAGGGATCTCCTGCACACACTCCTTTACTCCAGTGGGACTTTGTGTAGCAGACCCCAACGTCTGCAAGATAGAGGGCTGTAGGGTTGACTTGGCTGGGACTACTGCTGCATATAAAGTTAAGCATGTATATGAATGTTTGCAGGATTGGTGCTTAGACTGTAAGCTTCTTGGGGCAGGGACTATCAGTGAGCAGAGTATCGGTGAGGAACAAAAACTAAATACTAAAAATGAACTATGCAGTTTATCAATTAGATTAATGATAGCTATGCATTTCATACAATATTTAGTTTTAATAAGTCTAAAATCATATATAACAATACTACGCTGTAATTGCTGATCATGTATCTCTTTGTTCCAGACACTTTTCTAAAAGAGTATGTATTATGTATGATGTGACCTTCAAATGTCATGAATGCATTGTGCAATAAACTGTCAATATTTGTGGTTATAAGGTACTAGATGACTTTTACAATAATTGGAACAGCTATATTAAAAGCTTGGATCACTCAGCTGGTTAAAGAGAAAGACACAGGCCAATGTTCATCTGGGACTTTCCTTCTGCCAGCTATTAAATGAAAGATATTGCAAGGTGCTTAAGATGTCTTCTTTGTTTGAAAAAGGATATGGCAAAAAAAAAGTCTCTGGGGAAAATGTTATATCTAAATAATCATTTTTCCTTTCAATATGCATAACTTTCAGGCTAAACTGAGCTCCATAAGTTAATGGCAAGTGACTAAGCTTATTTTTTTAAACATTATAACTTGTTTTCTGTCTTTTTTTTTTTTTACAGAATTCTTCAAACAAATCAGACAGCCAAAAAGATATATTTAAAAATTATTTTTGAGCAAATTATTTTTAAAAGGTTTTAAAAACTACAGACTTTTCTAAAAAATAAAATACCTACAAAAAATCTGTTGGGAATTTGTGGCTTAAAGCAGCAAAAAACCTCTATAGTTTGAAGTTGCTTATTTAAAAGTGTGGTTATGTGTAAATTACAAATAGGGTAAGAAATATAGTAACAATTGGGATGTAAGTTGCTTATCAAATATTTGCATTGCTGTAGAGTATTTATTTATACTGATGCTTAATGTAGGGCCTACAAAACCCTCCTCAGAAAGCATACTGTAGTGAAAAATACCATATTATATTAATGAATTGCATAAATGAAATCCTATGGTGTGATGTATTTTTGAACTACGGGCTATGAAAACAAAAATTTCAGCTACTCAGAATACCAGTAAACATGTCTGCTGCCTTCAGAGTCAGTAGTTGTTACTTTACCAGTTACTGACAAATTGCTTAGAACATTTTCGACTCCCTTTCCCTCATGCATGAGATACCACCTAGATAGCTCATTCCAGCCTGAGGTATTGGCTATGATAGGCTTATGATCACTTGAGGTGTCTTGTGACTTTTCCCTCTCATGAATAGGCCTCAATATTTTAGCTCACCAGTTTGAATTTTCAGTTTGAATTTTCAAAACTAGTGTACCTACTAGTGCACTCATTGATAATGCATATATAGTAGCTGTAAGTGCCTTACATTTGCCCATTCAAAGGACTAACAGGGAAGTCTGATGTCACAAGTAGTATACTTTTTATTTACTGGTTGAACCTTTGGTATAGTCTTCATTCCTAATAATACAAACAGAATTTGGCTGTTGCTTTCTCCCGGGCCTCCTTTCCAGTTCTTCTCTAAAATAGCTCTCTGTTTAAACAAATTCTTTGCCAATTCATATTAACGCATAACAGTTTAAGATTACTATATATGGTCATTATAAAACCTAAATCATTGATGTAACAATAGAGGCATCAAGTTGTCACTGACCTAAAGCTACCAGAGACCAAAATACAATTACTTTTTCAGTAATATTAGAATCCTTCATGTTAAGGCATGAAGCTCACTAACAAAAAGTTCAAGCATTTGTGATGATTATAGAAGTTTAGTTTCAAAATATAAGTACTGGTCCAGATTGTACTCTCCGTCATACTTGTGCAGCTTTATTGAAGTCAGTTGGGTTGCACAGATATAACTGAGAGCAGAACTGTGTCCACTGCACGTAAAATGGAAAAAAAAAGTTTGTTATATTCCTCCAAGGTTTATATATTTTGTAATTTTGAAAATGATTTGAGCTAACTCCAAAGTATAGACAGAATAAGAAAATGATGCTTTCCTAGAAATTGAATATTCTGTGGTATTTCTCAAGGTGCGAGATGGTTAAAGTGCAGGCAGACCTGCAAGCAAAAACAGCGGTGGCAGGTTTTTAGCATCTACTAAATTGCTTCTTCACCTCAGATTCACAATATAGTATCTCCTGTTCAGAGAGCTAAACACATACTGTGTGGATCAGACTGGGTAGTTTTATAGATATTTTAAAAATAACAGTGATCCTAACGCTTCATTTTGTGCCATATTTCATTAACTTCTACAGGCAGTTCTAAAAAACTGCAAGTATTTTAAATTTCAGAAATATATGAAAACATGGGATTATGTGCAGCTTTTAAAGATTTTGACCATATTTTCAAAGGGACCTCCAATACAGTCTGAAAAATGTGTGAGTGCAAATGCATACTTGAGTGTGATTGATTACCTTTCCCATGAGATTACCTATTTGTGGCTAATTTGGCAATCCTTGTGTCACCAAGACTCCAACTGCCTTCAGTGGGAGTTTAGCCTACAAAAGGACTGCAATTTAGCTCCTTCGTACATGAAGTGCCTCTTTGTGTATATGCAAGTACAGGGTTTCACACAGCAAACAAATACATTTTTAAATTTTACAGGGTACATTTGTAGAGACTCCTTTGACAATTTGGGTGCTAGGGTGGGTGAAGTAAATCCTACCTACCTAACTCATATATGTTTTTATTTTTAGAAAATTAGTGCATTCTTTCTAGTCATATTTATTGAAACACTACATAAAGTAGGCTACACAGCACTGATTTTGAGATCTTGAGGAAAATGTACACAATTTTCAAAGAAATCTTGCTTGAGTGATTATCCATACGGATTCCACTTCTGGTGCAGATGACCCCATGCATGTGAAAGAGGTTTCTTTTTGGCCATCAGTGTGCACTAGTACCTCCGCCCTGGATGTCCTCACATCCTATGGACATAACAGGCAAAGCGGGTCCAGTCATCTTAACTTCCTTCTTCATGCCTGTGGCAGTGACAGAACTCCTACAGTGTCTCCCTGTAGGAGTGTAGACATAGCCTAGTGACTTGTCCAAGGTCAGGCAACAAAGAACTGAACCTGGGTCTCCTCTGTCCCAGGCTAGTGTTACAATTATTGGGCCATCGTTTGTCTCTCGTGTCTCTGTCTCAGTGCATACCCCTAGCTGAAACACAGCTCATAGCTCAGATTGGCTGGTCACTGAGTCATCACAGGGCCACCTGAGACTGTGATCCACACTTCCTTCAGAACCAGCTCCTCAGTACTGATGCTTTAGGTACCAATAAGCTCTGTTCTTGCAACTCTGACATTGACCTCCATGGTGCAGATGTTTCCTGCACCAACTTTCCCAGTACCAAAGACATTTATCACACAGTCATAGTCAGCCCTGCTCTCTCCTCATCTGCTGTTCTACACTACTCTGCTAGAAGTGCTACTGCCTCAATACCACTTACTAATACCACCTTGGTACTGATGAGCTCTTCTGTTTAGGTTGCGGGTGTGGTTTGAGAGTGCCCTAGGACACTAGACAGGGAGCCCCCTGCCACCTCTGGAAGAATTATATGGTTTTCTTCCTCCTCTTCCAAGAATAGAAGGGAGATGTCCCCCACCATACACTTCCCTTTCCCTCTTATGAGCCATATTGGTCTGATACAGAATCACTCTTACAAACACAGATCTCAGGAATTTCATGGGGAACATGTACTTTGGTTTCCATCCCGTTGGCCTCCAGCCCCTACAATGTTCAGTCTTGATCATTTTGGGGTTCTTGTAGTATGCAACCAGTTAGGAAATCTTCCTGCTCTCTCCCCGACGAATCATCATAAGTCTTCTCAAGAGGTTCAGGGGATACAGTGTCATAGTCTGCACCAGCATGGGGCATGACAGCAAGAAATATGATGGGAGGTCAGTTGATTCCAACAGCAATATCTTCCTCCTTACCCAATGAGGAAGTCTTCCTTTCTACTCCTAGTCAGCTGGATAGTTCTAGGATCTTCCCAGACCTCTTACAGGGCATGGCTGACACCTTATAATTCCCAGTGAAGGTAATGCAAGAAAAAGCTCACAAACTACTAGAGGTTCTGCACTCCTCCATGCCTGTCAGTGAGGGGTTGTTGCAACACCAGCATCATTGGTACCCCCTGTCCAATAAGGCTGAGAGGCATTGCCAAGTTCCTTTTAAGGGATTTGAATATTTCTACATCCACTCAGTCCTGGGCTTAAATGTGGCAGTGGTGCAAAAAAGTCCAAAGATTGATAGAAAGACTTGGTAGAAAGACCTAGTACACCACTAGCCTCCAGATGTGCATTTCGAATGATCAGATGCTTCTGTCAAAAACATCTGAACTGGGTCATGTTGTCACAGTTCATAGAGAAGATTCCATGGGAACATAGGGAGGAGCTAAAATCTCAAGTGTCTGAAGGACAAATAGAAGACTGAATATCACTGCAGGCTGCTCTAGACACATCTGAGATGGCAGAATGTTCAATGGCTGCTTCCATTGTGATGCACAGGACTTCATGGCTTCATTCTTGTGGAATTCTCAAGTTGTTCCAAATGACCATTGAGAGCATCCCATTGGAAGGTTATGAACTATTTAATTCATGAACAGATGAAGCCCTGCATTCATTTAAAGGTTTTGAGAGCTGCTCTTCACTCCTTGAGTGCATACACTCCAGCCATAAGGAGTAAGCAGGCCAAAACTTAAAGCCTCAGCAGACAGAGGCCCTCTACCTCTTATTACTATAACACACAAAGACAGGTGGAACCATTGAGAAAGAAACAGCACTTCAAACACAGGTAGCCCTCTGCCTCATCCTCTTCTGCTTCACACTTACCTTTAATGGGTTTAATGCCATTTTTGAGAGCCAATCAGAACCATCTGAGGATTATACCCCATTTCCCCTGCTTTTGCCAACCACCATTTTTATTTTTAGGAGGCCTGGACCCAGATCTCCTTGGATCAGTGGGTCCTGGAAAGTATAAAAAGGGACGTTCCATCCAATTCCAGTCCCTTCCTCCTCCCCCACCCTCTTTCCCTGTCCTATTTTAGGGTCCCCTCTCACAAGATACTGGTAAAATAGGAGGTAGATTCCCTTCTGCAACTCAGAGTAATGGAAGAGATGCCCATGTAATTCAGAGGCATGGGGATCTACTCCCATTACTCTTTTAATCCCAAAGGAAAAGGAGGACTGGCATCTGATTCTAGACTTGAGATGCCTCAACAGATTCATCCATCATTTCAAGTTATTCAAGCTCTGGCCTCAGTTATGCCCTTATTAGATCCTCAAGATTGATTCACTGGTCTCTGCCTTCAGAATGCTATTCCCGTCTGTCCATACATCCAGCACACAGAAAATACCTTAGATTCATAGTACGAGACTCTTACTACCAATGTAGGGTCCTGCCCTTGGGTCTCTCCATGGCACCTAAAATATTCACTCATTGCCTACTTGTCATCACAACCCATTTAAGAAGATATGGCATTCAGGTATACCCATACCTGGATGACTGCTGATCTGGGGGAAATCTCCCCAGCCGGTGACCAGGTTGATTCTAATGGTATTAGGCTCTTTACCACAGTGGCGCTCAAACTAGAGAAAAAGCCTCACTTTCGGTAACCCAAAGTATAGAATTCATACATGCTTTTACCCAGCTCTATTCCATAGTTGAGGCTTCAAAATCAGATGCCTACTTGTTAGAGCTGTCCTGCAACCCTTGTTTAAATAGGACTCCTAGCACCCTACTGGCCAACTATGAGGTGATTATTAGTGGAAGTGGAGTCCATCTGGACAATCACTCAAAGAAGAAAGAATGCTTATTTACTCTGCAGTAACTGGTTTTTTGAGACATGTTGTCCACATGGATTTCATAACCTGCCCTCCTTCCCCACTTCTATGGAGTCCTATAGCTACAGGATTCTGAATTGGCAAAGGAACTGAGGGAAGGTTGGGTCCTCTCTGCCCTTTATGTCCTTGAGTGGAAGATATCCATGACACAGGCATGGCCCCAATAGACAGTCCTAGTCAAAAAAATCGGATCTTATGTGCATGGGGGACATGCACACCAGAAGTGGAATTCATGTGGACACCACATCATGAAAAACCGCCGTTATTGTAAGTACCATTTTTTTCCCTCTTTTTTTTTTTTTCTGGCCTTGGAATTGATCAGCTAACAGACACTTTTTTTTTCACCATATCTGATTAAATCACAAGTGGAATAGATTTGGTAAAACTAATCCTAGTTCCTATATGTCCATAGTGAAACTTTCCCAGAGATTGCTGGCACAGCTCAGTACAGCTGGCAAGTTTCCCACCAGTGAAATAGTTTGGGAATGGGTGGGGGAATATTGCAAGTCAGTGTTGCTGAGCCCTGTGGAGAAGCTTTACCTGTGCCTATATCAATTATTGTTAGCTTAGTTTTACTGCTGTAGCCCCCCACATATTTATGACTATAGTTCTCTTATCTTACAGATTTCGTATTCTTTTTTGCAGTTCATACATGTAAGCTAATTTTTTCTTAACCCTCTATTGGTTGTTTTAAGCCAATGAATGTAATTTATCAGCTATCAAATCAAATGGAACTTAAGAACATGCTTTTAATTAGCATCTGTATAAGTGCTTTGATGAATGGGAATGGTTTGCTGACTCAGGTCCTCGTGAGAGGAGAGATGTGAGGATAGGGTCTGAGAGGGACAGACAGCAACCATGAACATACATTTTCATTGACTGAAGGAAAAAGATGTAATTCAGGTAGCAGTAGCCTCCAGCACTTTGGTGGGATCTGTAAGCAGAGAATTCAAAAGAGAAACCCTCAACACAGCTTTAAAGTCTTAGGAATGTGTTCACTGTGGGAAGAAAATGTTCTTATAGGTAAGGCCCTGTTGGAGTAAAGCCTTTAGCACTATCTACTGTATGTCTGCTTAAATTAAAGGAAACTCTTTAGACCACCCACATCTTTCTCTGCTTCATTGTTGTTTTCAGTTTGCTTTTTCAGGGGGATTAGTGCTAGAGTAAACTCCATAGCTTCACAGCCTCAAAAAATTCAGTTCAGTGTAAAGTGAAAATTAGACTCTTAAATCTGCAAAGTGAGCTGTTTATCTTACAAATTTATTCTTTTTTATTGGGCCACACATATTCTAGATAGAAAGATAAAAGGGAAATGGATAACAGACCATCATTTACAGTGACATATAGCAAAACATAACTAGTACTCTTATTCTGTAAATTTATCCTGAGTGGCTTGTTAACTTTATCTATATATTTATCTATAGTGTTTATTGATCAATTGAGAGTTTTTCTTTTCATTGTCTTCATACATACCGTATTTTGCACTTCACAATCTCAGAAATGCTTTTCTCTAAAGCAGTTTTGGACCTTATCATATAAAACTCTTTTGTTGAACACGCTGTACAAACAAACAGTGGAAAATCAGAATTCCTTGGGCAATTCAGAAATATAGGTTTACACCTATCTATGTGTGCCTTGATCTTAAAAGACAGCATATACTCTGAATTATGTTACATTTAAATACTTGTGAATAATTCAAAATGACAGTTATTGGCCTTCTACTTAAATATTGTGTTTTAACTCTGCAGTATTTCAAGTAGAACTAAGAACTTTCAGAGACTATAGTCAGGCATGTATTTGTTTTAGAAAGCTATCCTTTTTCACCTTTTAAAAAGTGACCATAACAAGGCCGAGTGCAAGTATATGGCAAAGCGTATTCCTGGTGTCTTTTTTTTTTTTTACAGATATTTTAGCCATAGAAATATTTGTATTTCCATAAGGAAACTATTCTTCTATTTAATATGGTACAGAGGAAAACTAGCTGGGAGTTTAGAACTTTAGATTTCTGTTATCTAATTATTAGTTTTTTATACTGTTTGTAGTTTTGTTAGGTAAGGGCATTTTGTTGTTGCTATTAAAAATATGACTCTTAAGGCTTTTCTGGATTCACAAGTTCACACATAGCTCTAGCTGTTCTGTCAGTCTCACTCTCGTGTTTTCATCCTCCCCAACCCTCATCAAAATAGTGACAGTGTCCATTATATGGTATTTGCTTAAAATTTCTACTGTTGCCTTGTTCAGTAATGCAGTGTTGCGGTCTGTACTACTGAATGAATGTTTTTCTTAAGCCAAGTGTTAAATACTTTTTGTTATGTCCTATCATTTCTGTGTAAAAGACAACTCCATGTAAATTACATTCCATCTTCTAATAGCTTTGGTTACATAACAAAAAGCTGAGGATGGAATAATTTTAATCAATACTTTATGGTGAAAATTCTCAAGGCTGTGCACAAAGATTTAACTGTATGTTTCCTGTTAATATCAATGGGAGTTACACAACTTAACCTGTGCATCAGTACAAAAGCAGAGAAAGTTTCACAACTCTGAAAATGTACCCCTGTGTATTCTGCCCCTGTGGTGTAACAATATTGTAATTCCATTTCAAAATTTCTACATTTGCCATCCTACTTTCTCTGCTTTTGTACTGATGAATGTATGTCATATATTACTTGGGAAATCTTCATAAATACAAAGTAAAATTTGAGATATAAGTTTGGTTTTAATAATCACCTTTTAAAAATACCCTGCCTTTTTTGTAACGTTCATGTCAGTCTTATGCCTAAACTGTAACTCACTTTGTTCATATCCTGCTTGAAGCATATTCCCAATAGCCATATTGTTCAAAATGCATGAGAAAATAATATCTTTTTTTAATTAGAAGATTTAAATGGTGTCATATTAGACACAGAAGCTATTGCAGTAAGATGTACAGTGTGTGTGCAGCCATATATGAAAATGTAGAGGAGAGCGGAAGAGAAAGTTCCCCTCACCTGGCCTGCGTTTTCATTGGCTTTCCCTGACATTAAGCCAGTCAGCAGGCCTTGTGCAGCCTAACTCCAGTGATGGAACACTGTGTTAGAAAGGTGCCATTATCTGTTCCAATTTGCATGCAGAAAGGGAGGCAATGTCACTTCTGCAGCCTTCCCCAGTACCATCACAACTGTACTGTTGTTCTTTTTAATTTTTAATATACTTAATTCAAACTTTTTCACAATAAAATGCTCAGCTTTTCAATAATAATTATAAATTAACAAAACAACTTTTTGAAACTTTTTTGGGAAAAAAAATAATAGGAACTAAGCAAAAGAAGAAATCAAACCAGCTGCTGACACAGCTGTTTCCTTTCTTGTATAATTCAGTTCAATATAAAGGTACCATATGCTGTTTAAAGTGATGTTAGGAAAGATGAAATAATTTAAGAGAATAACAAGAAAATACATGAATTGTCAGCATTCTGTCAGATATAAAGAATGAAGTAGACAGGTGTAGTATTGACATGTTTAACTTTGTGTTGTGTTAGCAGTTTCAGCGAGAACAACTTCTGACATGTGCTGAAGTGATGTGAGAACATTTCTGTGTTTCAGACATTGGAGAAGAAGCTGGGAGATCTGTAGGAATCCAGCAGCCAGCTTTACTGAGAGACAGGAGCCTTGGTTCTGCCATGAAAGACTGTCCATATTGTGGAAAAACTTTCAGAACGTCACACCACTTAAAAGTTCATTTGAGAATACATACAGGTGAGAGGTGCAGGGAAATTTGGGTGTTCTATACCATAAGGTAACAGACTGGGGTTGTCAAGATGTTGCAATAAATGTATGGATGGAGTTGTAATTTCCAGTATAGAATGGTACTCGGAGTCTGTTGACAAAGATATATGGCAACATTCCTAAATAAAAAATACAAGGAATGGTTAGATGGGGGGGAAAGGCCACTTTAACAGAATCATCCTATTCCAATTACGGAGTCTCTATGGTTTTGCGCTGTTATTATTTTTGTTCAATTTATTCTTAATATCATAAAATCATAGATATACACAAATATACTCATTTTAACCTCTTCCTCTGTACATGAACACTTTAGCTCCTTCAGTTTTATTAAATATGGGTATAGCTTATCATTTTAATATTAGAATCTTGCCAAAGTCCCTTTCCATGTGTCAGAGGCTGGGTTTCAGAGCCCAAGCTCCAGCCTGAGTGGGAACATCTACACTGCCATTTTTAGCTCTGTAACACAAGCCAAGTCTGTAGACCTGGGCTCTGAGACTTGCCGCCATGTTTTTTTTTGAGAGAGAGCCCCACAGCCCAAGTCTGTAGACCAGGCTCTGAGGTTTTATTGCCGTGTGGAAGTACCCTATGATGCTTTTTTGTCCCGTATGCCTGTATGGGATAGTATATTCTGAGTTCTTCAGGCCTACAGTAACTCTGGGAGACTCTGCAAGGTGGGAAAAGGAGGATTGAGGCCTCCCAAAAGTTAAGTATATTTGTCACATGACATGGGTGGCAGGGACTCGTTTCTCTCTCCTCCTCTGGAAGCCATGCATGGGGGGTTATTGCAGGGCTTTTGTGGATAGTAACTACTTAGGACTGTGTAGGCTGCATGTGGATAGGTCCAAAGTTGAGACTGGCATGGGCGGTCAGGAGCTCATTTATTATTTACCCACATACAGTCACTTCCGCTACTCATTGGCAGGTGTGGTTCTTTCCTTCCTATTCAGCAGGATAGCCTATAGGGTAATTTGAATGGCTAAAATGTGTGGTCATCCAGGATTTTTGCTGCCAGTAACACCCCAGTTATTTTAGAATGCATGGAGCCAATGGTGTATACACTTCTACAGTTCATAGACACAATGAACAGGATTAGGAAATACTTTCCAGCTGTCTCTCTTGAGTTTATTATCTTTGTCATTTTTTCATTCTACAGGGTATGTTTTTTTCATATGCAAATGCTATTTGTGTACCCAAATCAATCATTTAGGTGTCTAACCTGTTTGCATGCAAACATGTAATTCTGGAGCGCACAAACTTGACACTGCATTATTGGGTATGCAAGTGGACAGGCTGCTTTTGAAAATATGACTGGAAGGGCTGAAAATCAGCAAAAACAGGAAATTGAAAGGAACAGATGGAGCTTATGTCTTATCTCTTCTCCTTGTGTCTTTGAATTGTGGTACAATGGTTGACTATATAGAGGCTGCTTTTAAGGTCACTTTGAAAATTTGGCTTTAACATTGTTTAATTCATATAGAAAATAAACACTTTAGGATTGTTTCTTTACTACTTGTTTACAGTTTGTACCATTCCTAACACAATGGAACACTGATCCCTTCATTCACTACTATAATAAAAGTAAATAAATAGTAATTACATTATTTTAAAGGAGTCTTGTAAGCATAAGTTTTAAACTATTTTAACCCTTTCTAATGGAAGATTTATAGAGAAAATATTTTAAAATAACCTGACTGCCGTCCTTTTTCCTTCCTCTACCAACAACTTATTAAAATTAAGTTGTCATTCTGTTTTGTTGTTTTAAAAATGACACTGATTATGCATTCAGTATTTGTGGCTCAGAATTCATGGACAATAAGTGAATTACAATGGAAATATTCCATAAAAATTGTGCTTTAAAATTTACTTACAAAATCAAAACAAAAAGATAAACCTTCATGTAAATAAAGAAATGAAAATGATTTGGGGAAACATCATATAGACCATGCAAACAATGTTTGCAATTTATTTAAAAAAGCATAATAATATTAAAATAGATAAAGATCAATTTCTACTGAACTAAGAACAAAGTATTTCTAAAATTATGAGAAGAGTATGTTTAAATGGAACAGTGCATGTTACATATTATAAATAGTCATAATAAACATTATAAAATGGCAAATTACAAGAGTTATTAAACCAAAATTAAGTTGTTATGCAGTAAATGGAAATGATGTAATAGATACCAATTATTAAGCAGATATTATATTGGTGGTTTTATACTTGTCTGTGACTGTATTTTGTCAGTTTCCTGCATTTTATATCACACTCTGTCTTTATTATATGTCAGGATCTTATAACTGACTGATAAAAAACCCACTTCACTGTATTTCTCCACTACATTAACTCAATTACTGCTCTTGTTCTCCTGGCACCTGCTTGTCAGAAATGAGCTTAAGCAATTTAGAAAAAGTTAGGTTCCTTCCAATGTGTGGGTGTTTGGAGGCACAGAGGTAGAATGACTTGGTGTCCCAGCCAACACCAACTCATAGTGTGACTACATTGCATTGTAAACCCGGGCTCGGGCTCAAGCATGACCCCCCTTCTGTCTACATACTAATCTGTCTGATTCAGGCCTGTGCCCAAGCCCCAGGAACCCGCAGGAGTGGAGTGTTCAAGCCTGGGTCCTACAGGGTTTGGGGCCCAAACCCCATTAGTTTGTAGTGTGGACACAGTTTGGGCCCAGACCCGCTGGCCTTAGGCCCTGAATATCTGTTCGGTGATGCCCTACAATCTCGTAGGTCAGTGCTCTTTGTCCTCTCTGTCCCAAGAGTAGCCAGTCAGCTCCCAAGAAATGGAAGCAACGCCCCCTTGTTCAAGTACAATAGCTTGGCATTTAAGCTTTGCATTTTATTCTGACTACTGAGCTGCAAACACACTGAACCGTCTCCTGTGTTTGCAATGGATACCAACCAGAGGAAGTCCTTTGCCAATTGTGCTGCTTCGTGGGCATGGGAGCACAGCCAGATTTTGGTGAATTTCTGATGCAAGGCAAGCAAAAAGTCTGATGATCATGTGTGCCAGGAAATAGTGAAGAAGATGGCAGTGTTGGGAATTCACTGGACCGGTGACCAATGTTGGGAGAAGACTAAGCAGTTCAAAACCAACTATCAGAAAGCCAGGGATGAGAACCACATCTTTGGGAACTCGCTGTCATCCTGCCTCTTTTACGAGGAGTTTGACCAAGCGCTGGGTAATGCACTGAACACTGACCCACAGCAGCCTGATCAGCCAAGATGGTGACTGTCTCACCTCTGAATCTAGAACAGGACTGGAGGGGATCCAGCAGGTGCCGGAAGAGGCTACCAAAATGATTCTGGTGCTGAGACTGGTCCCTGAGGAGGCTTTGCTGTTGGAGCAGCTGCAGAAAATCCTGGGTCCCTACTTGGAGGAGCTTTTCAGTGCCTCCCCTCCTGTCCCCAGAATTGCAATCCACCATGGAACCTGAACAGAAACTGAAGAAGCAGAAGTCACCTTTGCGCCTGGTAAGTGTCTGGCTCCATTTTTGTTTTTATGAACATAGAAATGGGAGGGATTTCCAGTTTATGAACCAATGCAAACGTTATTACCAGTCATGGGTAGCAGCATGTATTTGTTAATGGCAGATTGCACACCAACAGCTTAGCGTTCCTCCCATCCGTCCCCACCACCACCACCTTATAGAATTCAGAATGGAGAATACGAAGTGCAAACAGTGAAACAAGCATTTAAAAAGTTTTAATAGAAACGTACACATTCTTGCTACAACATGCCAGGGTATGAAAAATGTGAACTTTATATTGCCTTCCGTATTACTACGCCACTCCATATCAGCCTAAAGGTTTAACAAGCCACCTGTAATCAATGTCCTGTAGGAGGGAAGGGTGAAATTTACATGTATATTAACAAGTGTAGTCCATTTAAGCTAATGTAGTCCCTATAGCCCATGGGTGACTAAATCATTTGTCCAAAATACAGGTGGGGGGTTGTATTCAGTCTAGAAATGTGCCGAGGGGTAATGGAGTTCTTGGCAAGTCCGTATTAGTGTATGTGTTTGCATGCAGTCATAACAGGCTATATTCAAAGCTGTTGGGAGGCAGTAATCCATGCAGATGTAACACCGACAGACCCCGGTCATCGAACCTGGGACCTCTGGAGCTTAGTGCATGAGCTGTTACCGCATGAGCTAAAAACCAAATGGCTCTTAATTAAGGCTGTAGAGCAGACTCACTTCATCTTTCTCTTTAAGTGATTTCAATGCCACTAGATGAGACAGAACACCACACCCAGAAGATGTGTGGGTTACACACACACTAACAGAGCATCCTGTTGATTGCCTCATGATTTTTAACCCAGCCCCAGGTGCTGATAGCGGCAAACTTTTCCCATAGCAGGAACTCCAGATAGATAGTCACATTTTGGGGAAGGGTATATTTTGGGGTGCCACATGGGTAGCTGTCCAGCCCACTCGTAGATGTGCTCTTCAGTCACCATAAGTTTGAAAACTTATGTGGCATACATGACTGGCTTGCCACCAGCAGCTTGGAATAAAATGTCTCTTTGCCATTCTGGAACCACAAGAATTGTTATGTCCTCCAAAATATGGAATGTCTGAAATGATAGAGAGGGCTTGTGTAGTACGCCATGGTACACCCACTCCTCAAAGTGGTCTGCAATTTCTAAAGTAAACCAATTGTGATTTTTACCTTACCATTCCCTGTGCCCTCTTTTCATTGCTGTGAAGCTGGTTGTGTCCACAGAGCTTCTGATGTCTGAAGCTTATGGGATCTCACAAAGTATCATCTTTTGGCCGTCAAATTCCACAAGGATTTTTCCTGTTCTCATGCCCTGAGTCATCTGTGAATTACTGAGACAATAATGTTCTCTTTTATGTCTGCTTGCAGGTCCCTCAACTGGCCTTTGTACCTCAGCAGCTCAGACACATTGCAGCGGAAGCCCAGGTCTCCGTAGCATCATGGACTGGTCAAAGAGGAAGATTTTCTGTGATGAGCTTATGTTTGACATTCTGGACAGGGTCAAAAAGCAAGTGCAATACCACAGAGAGGACGATTCATGGCAAATAGAAAGGCAAGATGAAAAGAACAGGCAGGCTATAGAGCTGGAGGAGAGAATTGCTACCATGTGCTACAGACCCAGGAACACTTTGGACAATTCCATGGTTGGGTGGCCCATGCAACCAGGCTTTAACAGCAGCTGGACAGGGCAAATCTACCCCCTGCAATCTTCTACTCCAGTTCAGGGCTCCCTTTCTCCCAGCATACTTCTGCCCCCATGCTGTCCCTCTCTCCCTTGCAAGCCTCCACATCCATGCAGTGATGTCAAGTTCATGCTAAATGCACAAGAAAGGGAAAGGAGAACATGCCAGAGGACACAGATTTAAGAGATTGTTTTGATGGTACTGGCTCAATGTTTGCACTTTGCACTGTTTGGTTTATGCACTTTATTACTGGTTTTGCTGTGGGTTTATTACTGAGTTTTGATGTTCTAATGGCAGCTGGGCTGCCTGAAATGCTATAATATTGTGGGTTTTTTTGTAGTACATCCATGTTCACAAATGAAGGTTTTCATTTAATTAAGAAAGTTTATTGCCATCACTACATCATACAATGTGCATTTGAAGAATAAAGATAAACCCACAGTAAGGCACAATAGAGAACTTGCATCCAGACACAATTTCTGAGTACATCTAAGTACAACAATCCATAATGTAAATGCTCAGCCCCACTTTCATAAACAGCCATTTCATCCATAAGAAAATTTCATATCAACGCCCACATTCACTGCATACAGTGACAGTACCCTCCCCTTCATTGTGTGATGTGACAGTACCTCAGTGCTATGATGTGTGTACTATAAGCATTGCTGTACAAAAACATCTCTAAGCTATCTATTCTCCATCTTCCATCGCCTGTGCAAGTCCATAATATGGGAGCACAGAGCACCCCTGATTTTTGTTGCCAGGGTGCATCCTGTTCAAGCTGTGATAGATGCACTTCCTGGCTGAGTGTAGTAGTCAGCAATCCATTACTGTCATAGATTCATTCGGGGCAAATGGCTCACTTTTGGCTTCACAAAGATCATGAAGACAACAGCAAGACACACTACTGCAGACAGCACTGATGACACAGACATCCAAACATCTGTAAACAGCACCAGCAGGATTTCAGTCTGCCAAGCGCACAGTCAACTGCCATTCTGTACCTGCTGAGTGTGTAACTGAACCATCTTTTGCCAGGCCCTCTGAAATCAAGATATGGTCTCATAAGCCAAGGCAAAAGGGGTTACACAGAGTCCCCCAGGATAACAGTGGGGATAGTAACTCCATTTATGACAATGTCATTTGGTGGGAATTGTGTCCCAGCCTGTCCATGAATGTAGATTTCTGACCGTCCGAAAACCCTGGCATCATGAACATTTCCAGTGCAGCTCACGTTGGCATCCATAAATCAGCCTCTTTGGTCTACAAGGTTCTGCATAATAATGAAGAAGTACCCTTTGTGATTTATGTACTCATATGCTCCTTAAGGAGGGCAAACTAGGGGCATCTGAATCCCATCAAGGGCCCTGGCACAGTTTAGAAACCCCATTCTCTTAAAACAGGCAGTTACTTCAGGGCTATTGTTTATGCCCATCGCCTTTGACTAAATCATACTCCCTATTGCCTCAGAAGCCTCTGCCACCATTTTACTCACAGTTGACTTTCTAGCACCAAATTGGTTAGTGATGGATCTGTCGCAGAATGAGGTAGCCAGCTTCCAGATAGTTATAGCAACCTGCTTCTGGACTTTTCTAGCCACCCTCATGCCACAGAGACTGTTGCATCATGATGCTGGAGGGTTGGGGCAAGGTGCTCATAAAGCTATAAAAGGTAACTGATGTATTGCAGAAAAAAGTACACAGCTTCACTGGGCAGGCTCGGTTGAATCCCAACATCTTAATGCAGAGATTAGTTCTTCTCCGGCTGACTGAACAATATTCAGTCAGGAAGGAGTTTTAAAGGGAGCATGTCACATCGATATTTGGCTGCCCCGTGAGAGGAAGAAGAATTCTCTCCTCCCCACCCCCTCCCCACCACTTGCCGCCACCCTCCCAAAGTAACTGGAGAAAGGCGGTTTCTTAGAGTAACTCCAGTGATGATGGAGGAAGGGGCCTTAATGCAGAGATAGCTCCTTTAAATCAGAAGATCAGATCAGAAGGGGTGGGTGTGTGCAGATGATCCCCTGTATCATTTCTAGGTTATTTGTTTATGTTAGCCTGTCTAATTGGGGAGAGGGCCCTTAGTTTCTTGCTTCCACAGAACTATTTGCTTTAGTGCAGTAGAGAGGACTTTACTGCATGCTTGATCCCTGCAGCCTGATCAGCTGGTCAGACAATCCCAAGAAAAGGGAATTGTTCCCTAAGGAAGTGGAGAGTTCATTTGCTTCTGTTCTACCCTCACAGCTTCTTACTGAAGAGGTTTTTGTTGGTTTGGGGTTACTGCTTTCTATAGCAGCTTGACCATTCTGTTAGATAGGTCATCCTTGCTGCAGAACATCTATCTTCTGAGCTTGCATGATTCAGAAGTCTGTGGATATTTTGTGCTTGGTAAGAATACCGCCATGGTCAGATGTGACGCTCACAAACATATTGTTTATAAAAGCTAAGTGGTATAAGAATGGAATCACACAGCTGCAAACGCATTGCAGCTAATTCTGATCTTCATTTCTATCCGTGGAAATCAGGAGTGACTCCATTAAGTCAAAGAAATTAAAGAATTGTGAATAAGAATTTGACTCTGTGTCTAAAATTATACCATGCTAGTAATAACTGATATTAAGCATACTAATAAATTAATTAGCTAAATCCTACTGTTTCCTTAAATCATAGTAAAAACAAGAACATTCTTTAATATAGTCATGTGATGTCATTCTATCCTCTCTACATCTGAATATCCCCAAAATAGCTTACAAAAACTAAATGAAAATGCAGATAAAGTATGCAAGTGCAAACTGGGATATTACTAATAAAATACAGTGTGTTTGAGTGGAGAGTTTGACATGCTGGGTACTTTACTTGGTTGGATATGACTCCACTCATGGGTTATGTAGTCATCCTTTAGAGTATTGATTCTATTCTCTGCTGCCACCCTTATGGGAATTAGAATGCTCAACATTATTTTTAAGGATAGTCATTCCTGTAAAATGTCAGTAGTGGTACTTGAATGGAGTGGAGGGATGGTGGCTAGAGCATTGGCCAGAGATCTAGGTTCAAGTGTCTACTCTGCCACCAACTTCCTGTGTGACCTTGGACAGGTTACTTAGCCTCTCTGTGCATCAGGAGCCAATATGTAAAATGATAATACCTCCCTACCTTTCAGGGGTGTTGTCAGGATAGATACATTAAAGTTTATGTGGTGCTCAGATACTGTGGTAGGTACCTTAGATAGATAGTCCTCAGAATACATGGAGGTTTATACCCTGTAAGGTGCTGAACACCGTCCACGACTTCCAGAGAATCCTCAACTCCAGAAGAAATTAATGAGCTGCAGGTACCCATCTTCTTACAGAATTGGGCTTGGAGAGCACATAAAGTCATAAAAATAAAAATATATTTACTCTGCCACTGCTTATCAGCGTGTTATCTAGAGGCAAATTTTCAAACTTGCACAAGTAGGTTTGCATGTTCTCAATGTAGGCATTCAAGAACTGCCGTTTGTTTACACAAAGTCAAGGTTTGCACCAAGCATTCATGTGTGCTCAAACCCTGACTTTTACATTCATGTCACCCAGGTAAGGAACATGGAATAAAGCCATGTGTATGAGTGGGCTTGAGAATTTGGCCCTACACCTATGAAAGGAAGCGATAGGGGCAAAAATGCTTAGCAGGTTGAGAGACTGACCTGTAGTATACATAATGAATAGTCTAAATCATGCATATCTTATACTGTGACTGTTTTTTCTCTTGGAAATGCAACAGTGCAATTTTGAAAAATGCTTAGATGAGCTGATGGAATACACTAAAATGGTGCTGTTTTAAATGAATTCAACTCACATTTTCTTCCTAAAAAGAGACTGGCTGTTGCCATTCTCTCAAGGTACGTCTAGTGGGATGAGCAATATGAATGATTAAGGAAAATGGGGCTGTGTGCTCCAAAAGGAGACAATGTTGGTATTGAACATCCTTTATTCTTACATTTGTAAGATGAACGAAAAGGACTTTTCATTTCTCTAGATTTCTCCAGATTTCCCATCCTTAACATTGTGCAGCTTGCCTTTTCCTGCCTTAATGACGTCCCAAACTTTTGTTGAAAATAATTGATTGAATTTAAATTTCCTTAAAAGTTTAAGAGGTAATGGTACAGTATAAATTTCCTACCAAACACTAAGTAGGGAAATATCCATTAGTGAAATTAACTACAGTTTCTAGGTAGCTAACAATGTGCAGTATACAGTAGGGCATGGCTAATGAACACTGCAGTGGGTGATATTTCATTATACAAATTAATGCTCACATTTTAATGGGAAAGTCACATAATGAATCTCAGCTTCAGTGACAGCAATTAGAGACACAGATTGTCCCCTTCTGGACAAGGCACTGTTTAGCAATAAGCAGCTGTGTAAAAAGTCTTCAGGTTTACAACATATATATGCTTTGGGGGAATTAGTGTACAGTTTATATTAATGTACTGAAGCTTCACTGCAAAGGAACAACCATATTTATCTCCCCATGTGTTAACTAAGTAAAGACATGTAGAAAGACTAAATATCAGAGATGGGATGTAAATAAATGAAAATGTTCAGTTATACAACTTTACAAAAATTAAAATCTTTTACTGTGTGTGGCATGATACAATGAAAACTCTTAAGTTACTGAGTCAGAAGCATCAAATACTTTTTTGGGAGAAAGGGGGTATTTACATCTTACATATTTAGTTAAAATACTAGGGAGTAAAGAGAAGAAGTAGTCAACTGATATTTCTGACAAACAGATTAATTTTGTGGTGAACATGTGCATGATCCAAAAATAATCCTACAGAACCTTTGATATTCCATTTGGCTTAAAAAGTGTGAAGTGAATGATTAGAATGATAAAAGAAATTACTGTGTAAGAATAGGCATAATAATGAACTAATTAAATCATACAGCAATTCATTTTTAAAATATCTACTGTACAATGGATAAAATAGGTTATCAATAACCAGTCCTATTATTAAAAAAGCTGTAAGATGTTTTCAATGTTTTTGTTAAACAATATTCACAGGACTTATAAGCTGTTTGATTTCATGATGCTTACTGTAAAAGACAATAACTATTTCTTATGCCAAAGTACATGCAATCAAATTCTGGATGTCCATTGCCTGTGGGGGCTGGCAGAAAACCCTCTGCCAGCTGCAAGAGCATTGGATGTGAGGTGGATGTGCCTATCAATGATTGCTATTAAGGGGAGAGACCACTGCACAATGGAAGAGCATTAAAGAGGGTTGGCCTGGTGATCAAAGGGCAGGTCCATGTGTACATTATCTAAGAAGGCTTCTTTGGTTAAAAAAAATCATCCTGGTTAAGAAGGGAGATGTAAGAAATAATCAAAAGTTTTAAAACCCCAAATAAAAAAAATAGAAAAATGGAAAAGCTGATAGCAGTAAGTACAAATTTTTAATCTAGCAGAAAAAGTCATAATGATCCAATGGTTGGAAGTTGAATCTAGACAGATTCATACAAGCAACAAAGCATACATTTTGACCATTGAGGGTAATTAATTTTGGAACAGTTTACCTAGGGCCATGGTGGATTCTTCATCACTTGAAATATTTAAGTCAAGATTGGTTATCTTTCTAACATGTATGCTTGATGCTGTAATTATTGTGTGAGGTTGTTTGGCTTACGTTTTGCATGAGATCAGTCTAGATCAGTGGTGAGCAACCTGTGGCCCACGAGCCCCACACAGCCCATCAGGGTAATCCGCTGGTGGACCGCAAGACAGTTTGTTTACATTGACCGTCCACAGGGAGCTTCAGGGGGCCATGCCTGCAGATGGTCAATGTAAACAAACTGTCCTGCAACCTGCCAGCAGATTACCCTGATGGGCCGCGTGTGGCTCGTAGGCCGCAGGTTGCCCACCACTGGTCTAGATGATCATAATTGTTCTTTCTTGCTTTAGGAATAATCTGGCAGTGGCCTCCATGTACAACTAAAAAATAGGTTATTCCTTTGCATAAAATGATTAGATTGCACATTAAGGACAGCAGGTGGAACTGGTCGTAGCCTGAATAGGTTATACATCCATGTTGCTCATGCGGTGTTGTATACTTAGACACTGTTTGCATTGGGCAATATGTCTGTTTCCAGTTGTCTACCAGGAGTTTATAAAGTTTTTACAGCAGTCTTTAATTTTACCATATCGTGATGTAAAATAGTTCTATGATATGACTTTGCCTTGTAAATCAGATGTTAGACAGATGGAAACTCTGATTATGCAGCTTAGATAGCGTCTATATCCATAGTTTTTATACCATGTATTGGGATCGTTTTTAACAAGGTTATGAAAAAGCTTGTGCAATTGCAAACAGCGGTCGGAATTAGCAAAATCAAGAGAATAAGTCCCATTCTGAACTACAAACAACGACTCTTGAACATATCAGACATTTGAAAAAAAAACCCCACATGGCAACTTTACGTAAACTGAAATTAACTGTTAAATATCTCATCCAGACTCTGTTCTCGGCAGTGTTACGGGGTAATCATTACATGAGGATGAGCTCTCTGAAACATTTTTCAAAGTATTAGATACAAACAAATATTCTTCTAACAGAACCACGCCCAGCATGCTTGTCCCACTTAGTCTTCCTTGAGGAAGTATTATTAAGGTACCTGGCAGAATCACGGACGTTCAGTTTCTGGCTATTTTTTCATTATACATCTTTGGTGGGGGAGGGGAAGTTTCAGTAGTTCATAACTTCACTGTTGCAAATCACACTAGGGCTGAAATTTGGCATGTTGGTTGTCAAATTGGAGATTTGAATGCCATTTAAATATGTATGACCAATTCTTTAATTTAGAGGTTGTTGGAGAATCTAAATTTAATAGGTCTGAAGATGTATTTTCCCCCTAACACCAGCCTCTGAAATAGCAATAGTTAATTTTGAAAGTGGATGTCCTTAAAGGGTAATAATTACTTTAGGTATTTTGATTGGAAAAAATTGTTTTCAGGTGTACTATTTCCCTTGCCCAGTTTGGTAAGCCACAGGTGACTCAATGTGTCACTGTGTGATAGGTCAGAGATTGAGTCTTCATTTAAATCCTTGTTCCCAGTCTGGCAAGAGATGGGAGCATTACAGTGGTAGTGGACTCAACTCTAATGGAAATTTGCAATTTTAATCACGCTGTCTCAGTGGGTGGTCTCTTACCGACTAGTCTTGATGGAATGTGTTGGGAGCTGTGTCCAGGCCTCCTCTGTTGAAGGGAACTCTGCTGTGGGGCCTTTGAAAAGGTGGGGAAAATTGAATATCTTCAGGGCTCAGCAATTAAAAATAAAAGAATGTTGTCAGTGCAGAATGCTTTGGATGGAAGATACTTTATAAATGCAAAGCATATTAGTATTAGTATTTCCTCTAGTTAGCATATTAATTTTCTTGCACCCATTATTAAATATACTTATTGCCTTAAGCACCTCCTGAGATGTGTATAGGATCATTAGTGCAGCCTATGTTGTAGGATGTGTCTCATCATTGCAGATGCATATTATCCAACAGTTTATGCAGCATCTGCAATGGTAGAACGTAATTTCTAATGATGCCGCTTGAAGTGAGCACATATATCCATCAGCTAGAGTTACTATAAATGTAAAAGGTAAAAGTAACTGCATGTAAACATTTCCACATAGGTATAGGTGGTACCATGGAAGAGATTTTTCAGTTAAGAGGAAGGGGGATTAGAAAATGCAGGCATTGAGCTACCCAAGGTTTCTAGAGTTTTTTCTCTGCAGACACACTATTGGCTCTTAGACAGTGCTTTAAATCCATAAGTTGTGTCAAAGAGTATTAGATTGATTGTAACAAATAGAACCAAAGCTCTGGGACAACATGAAATGGCTCCAAAACTTGGAGTACAAGTATGCTGTAAAATGAATGTTAATGTGTGTGTCTGTATTTTTGCCAGGAGCAGAGCTGTCACAGAATATTCATGTTCCTGAAATTAATAATTTGCATGAGAGTATGTGCATAGAGGCCATTGCCATTTCAGGGCATAGATGCATACAAATATGCAGAACATGACCTCTGATCCTTTTCCCTGCCATAAAATGATTTCAGTAGAAGATGGCCTGCAGAATAGTCTCTCTGGGTTTGAGGGGAAACCAGAATAGGTATCACCCAGTTCAGCTTTGTACTTCCTGCTGCTTGGCATAGGTAGGCCTGTAGGTTCTTCATGTATAGCACCTACTAGAATTTAGCCAATAGTTGGGTTGATAAAGAGGGCAGTGATGGGGTTCCAGAGCCCAACGATATTTGTGAAAGACTCAGAAGTTGCACTGAAACTTTAAATTTGACTTCTCATGTTAAAACGTATGGACCCAGGCCTAAAGTATGAGCCATGTTAATTATCATCTCTTACATGAACCATGTTAATCAAACTTTGTAGAGGAGGGTGCATCATCATACAATAGGTGTTGGGCAGTGTAGGGCCCTCGTGTCCATAATTTAGCCTCAGGATTACATTATGGACCATGGCTAGAGTGTTTATAATTTTCTTTAGCCCTTGTTGAGTGACAGAACACATTCAACTACTGTACATGGTCAGTAAGCCTGTTCAGATAGTGCTGTAGGGTCATTTTGATCGTTCATTTTACTTAATCTTGTTTAGCTGATTCAGATGATCAGCAAGAGGTGTAAACATCCCAGGTATTTACCGAACTCTCATTTGAGCACTTAGTTTAAAAAATTAAAAAGTTTGAAAACTTTCCATTTTTATTTTAAATGGATTTTGAGGTTACTCAAGAATTAGTAGCTTTTCAACGAGTGTGATAATTCACATAATATGATACTATTACTATTATTCTGGAAGAAATTTTAAAACAATGAACTATTTGCAGGGTAGTGTTCACAGAAGGTTTGCCATTGCCTTTTAGATCGGAAGGAAAACACATAAGAGAAAACAGTTCCTTGTCTTGTTGAGGTTTCTTATAGAAATAATTGCTGATATTGACAGGCCATTATTAAAAAGAAGCTTACAGTACTGTCAAACTCCTGTCTCTTTCAGGGAGTATTTCTGCACTCAAGTCTACAAGGAACCCTTGATTGCTAACAAGTGCTCTGCATATATTTAAATTTACATTTATTTAGACATATTTTCTTTGTGGATATATATAAATCTATGATTGTATGTGAATGGTTTATATATACGTAATATCTCTGAGTTCTTTTAAATCATGGCAAGAAAAATAAAAGTTTAGTATTGAGTTCAAATATATATTTAATTCATGAAATTCATCTAATATGTTTTAAAATACTATTTAAGCTGATCCTTACTCTCTAGAAAAGTGTTTATTACAGGTAAATTACACTACTGGAGCATTAGAAATGCCATTAGTACAAATTTAAAGCACTGCAAAAACCAGTAGAAAATGTTAATTTCAAATACAGAAAGTAAATATAGTTTGTACCTTTTTATTACTCACTTTCTTTTTAATTTTATTGACTGCTTTTTATCTTAACTATATGTTCTTACATGCTGCAATCCTAATGTACTGTAATGATATTAATATTTTATAGAATCTGTATTTATAGTTCTTTATTTAGAAACAATGCAGTAGGTCTGCAGATCTTTGAATCCTTCTGGAATGGTGCCCTCCAAATAATGATAAATTACTTGTGCAGTATGCCATTTGCTAATTATATCCATGATTTACTGCAGAGCAAGCCTTAAATCATTCATTTCAGTCTTGCGTAACAGTGCCATAAAATTTTTAGGTTTTAAAAATGGTTTCCATGTGTATAATTTAAACAAATTTTAAAGCAATTGTATACACAAAATATTGCAACTATCCATTTGTTACATACTTTGTTTATTTTTTTAACTTGTATTTTTAATGATTACTGTGGCTGAAATTGTTATGCTTCATTTTCATAATCACAGCTTTTAATTCTACAGCAGTTTTTACATGTTACATTAAGAAAAAGATAGCCAATTGTGTGTAGATAGTATGTCATTCCTGAATTGCTCCATGTGCTAGAAAATCATTTAAAAGATCTTAAAACTATAAATTATCTTCTATTAAAGTATCATTTAAAATATTAGCTGAAGGAGGGGTTGTTTTAAAAGAACAAACATTGATTTTTCTTCACTATTCCATAGACAGAAGCACAGATAACATATATTAAATGTTTGTCTTTTTTGTATGTATTTGCAGGTGAGAAACCTTACAAGTGTCCACATTGTGACTATGCAGGCACTCAGTCTGCATCCCTCAAATACCACTTGGAACGGCACCACAGGGAGCGACAGAATGGAGCTGGACCTCTCCCTGGGCAGTCTCAAAGTCAGGAACACAAGGATGAAACATCAAGTAAAGGGTCTCTGTTTATTAGACCAGACATACTGAGAGGAGCCTTCAAGGGTCTTCCTGGTATTGATTTCCGAAGTGGCATGGTCTCTCAGCAGTGGACATCAGGAATGCTTTCTTCTGGAGATCAACAAGGACAAGCAGCTGGCATGTCTTCTGAGGTATCTTCAGAGAATATGAAGGGTTCTGACATATCTTCCAAAGGAACACACTTTTCTGAACTTGGCCGAGCATATCAGAGCATGGTTGGAAATGGTGTGAACTTCCAAGGGTCTTTGCAAGCTTTCATGGACAGCTTTGTCTTAAGTTCCTTAAAGAAAGAAAAAGAAATGAAGGATAAAGTGTTATCTGATTCACTTTCCATAAAAACTCTGGGCTCAGAGAGCACTGAGGATAAAATAAATACCAAGTCCTCACAAAGAAAAACTGAAAAATCACAGTATGAACCTCTTGACTTATCTGTGAGGCCAGATGCTGCCTCACTTCCAGGTTCATCTGTTACAGTTCAAGACAATATTGCTTGGCATGGCTGCTTATTTT
The DNA here is from genome assembly GCF_965140285.1 of Lepidochelys kempii. Taxonomy (NCBI): domain Eukaryota; kingdom Metazoa; phylum Chordata; order Testudines; family Cheloniidae; genus Lepidochelys; species Lepidochelys kempii. The sequence goes on from NC_136391.1 coordinate 21,872,068, forward strand.
GTTCCTTTACAACGTCATCTATGGAATTAATGGCTTTGCATCTCCAAGCCAATCACTTAGGCAAAGCTAAACGTAAAGATAATATTTTAGGAAACAGCAAAGATCAATCTCGGGAGGCTTCAGCTTCAGCAAACAAAGTCAGTTTGCTCTCCTCTTCAGTGCAGCCCAGCAAAGAGGCAGTAGTTTCAAATTTGATTAGCCAGCTGGACTCAGCTTCTGAGAAAATGACCCAAGGACAAAATAAAGAGATGCTGGGAGAACAAAAGAATGCTGCCTGGCCCAGCCATATGGATTCCACCTTTTGTAATTTTACAACAGACTTTTACAAGCAGTTTGGTGTTTATCCTGGTGTTGTTGGCACAGGAGCACAAAATTCTTGCACCAGTAGCAAACCCGAAGTAAAAACACCATCTGAAGATGATCCAAATATTTTGCTCTCTGACTCTCTAAATAAAAGTGCTACTGATGACCTGTCTGACATAGCTTCATCTGAGGATATGGAATCTTCCAAGGAGGAAAACATTGAAGATGAGGACATTGAAACAGAACCAGATATTATGAACAAGCACTTATCTGCCCTAAATAAAGAAAGCAGTGAAGGAGGTGACAATATACAAAGCCCAGTCACCTCACAACCAACACAAGGACTAATACCACGGTTGCCACACACAGAAAAGCAGTGGCACAGCCAGAATCTTCTTTCCTCCCATGAAACTGCACAAGGTGTGATGAAACCTGAGCAAGTACAGGGTCCACAGGTCCTTGAGAAGCAGATGAACATGTTGTCAGTCCTAAGAGCTTATAGCTCTGATGGCTTAGCAGCCTTTAATGGACTTGCAAGTAGCACAGCAAGCAGCGGATGTATCAAGAGACCTGACTTGTGTGGTAAGTTTTAGACCTTCTTTCAGACCGTTTCAGAAAACAATCCTGCGAATCACTAAGCTGCTCTCTAAACATGCTTAACCACATTTCTTAGTAAATGCAAATTTAAAATAAATGTTAAAAAAAATCAGTGGACAAAATTCTACTATATTACTTGTGCAGCTCCATATAAATCAGTGAGCATGTAGCTGACAGCAGAATAGCCTTCTATGTGCTGTCTAGAGTTGCATACACTTACACAATATTTTTAGGAATCACATTGTTTTTAAACTAGAGTAGCAGCAAATATAGACTGTGCTAGTGGCATGTGCAGGGGACATTTACTGCTTCCATTTATTCAGAGGAGGGAGAGGTTTTTTTTAAAAAAATGACATGGTAACTTGCAAACTTTTCAGTATTTGATTTTATAAAAATTTAAGAAAAACACTGGATGCTTTGCCAAGCCAACCTTGCTTTCTCCTACTTTTTTCTTTATACTGAATTAGGGTATATTAAATTCACACAACACTAACCAAATCAAATGCCAGGTGGATGGAATGCTCCTGTTTGTAGTCAGGAACCTAATATTTGTTCCCTCCTACCCCCCTTTGCCATTTTTGTGACTTGTTTCAGTATGAAACATATAGCTGTGATCTTTGATTATTTTCAGAGGTTAAGTAACTATATTTTCACTGTTCTAACTGGAGGTTGTACAAGTTATGTATTACCTAAATAGAATTATGCCAGTAGGTAATTTTAAGAAAGAAAAAGAAAGCAAGAAACTCTTATTCTTCTTTATCTGAGTTACTAAATTGGAGTTTTTCTTTCTCAGCTCATATAGTCTGTTTGCCAAAAATGAAAAGTTACAATCGTGGGGAGAGTATAACAGCTTTTTATTTGTCTACTATTCTGTAAGCATAGTTCTGGCAGAATAACACTGTAATATGTAATCCCTTTAAAAATCTGTGTCTTTTTCAAAAAGCAGTGTCAGCAAAGGAAGGCAGACCTCTGTTATATTTCCAATCACAAATGGATTGGAGTAATGTTGTTTCACTATACCTTCAAACTAATCAAAAATAAAACTCTCAATCACAGATGAGTGTTCACGACAAGATTTACTTCCTTTCCATTGTTTAGCAGGATAAAATAAACAGTAGCCCAGATTAATAAAGTTAGGACAACTCAAAATTTAGCCCCGGATTCTGTAAATACTTGTGGCCCTTGCTTAACTTTAGCTTCAATGGGACTAAACATGTACTTTATGTTAGGCACATGAGCAAGTGTTTGCAGAAGCTCTGGGCCTCAGTTGGTACATTTATTTTTCCTGATTAACTAAAAGATAACTAGAGAGTTGGAAATGATTCCAGATTGTCAGAAATCACCAAACAGATTTCTGACAATTTGAAAAATACTGGCAGTAGCTTTGGTTATGTGGTTCATAAAGCCCTACTTCCCATTTTCATTTCGATGTGAGGAATATAATTCACCAGTTTCATAGTCATAAATAAAAACAAGACAAAGAAATCATAATTTTAAAAATAGAAAAATTAAAAGACACACCAAACTTTTCCCAGCTCCTCCATTGAGTTGCAGTGTTAAAAATAACATGCATTTTACCCTTTCACACTACCTATAGGAATCTGCTTACCAGCAAGAATCTAGCCACAGGAAAACAATTAACACACACACACCAAAAAAAAACCCAAAAAACAAAAACCCAACCCTAATATTATTGAAATGAGGTAATATTATTTCTGTTAGTTTTTTCCATTTTCAATCAATTCAGTAGGTATATTATGAGTTGCTGAGTTAGAGAGTTTAAAGACTGACTCCCAGGCTCTGCCCAGTGATCCTGCATTTAATTTGAGGCATAAGGAAAAAAAGCAACACAACATAAGCTTGTCTGTTCTATTTTGTAAGCTATTTTGTGTACTAAAAATGCAATGCAAGTCCTCTTTTCTCCCCTCTCCAAAAATAGCATTTTAAAATTCTTAGCTGACATTTCTACTGTGTATTTGCAGAACATGACTAAAATGTTGAATATTTTAATATATTATTTAAAACATCTATATACCTCTTAACAGAAGAGGACCAGGATCAACAAGCCCAGTGGTGATAATTACTTATTTATTTGGTTAGATTAGACACCACCCAGTAACGACTTCTGTCTTGTGTTTTCATTTTCTCTATGACATTTTGTACTGTAAATCGTGCTCCATCTGTGAGTGTTAGCGTGGGGAGTCTCACCTGATGCTTCTGCACTTGCAGATTAATCAGCAGGCACCCTCTGTGAATTTATTTGCTTTAGCCTTCCACTTGGATGAAGACCGCCACCTCAATAATGGGTCATCTCTGTCTTTTTTATTGTCTCAGCAATCAGAAAGCTAGAGGCAGAGACCCAAATCTGTTATCAGGGCATCACTCTTGTGCTTAGGCATGTGCTTTGTATTCTGGGGGCCCATAGAGATTGTACAAAGTTGGCCCCTTTCCACATCTAATGATGTGCAAGTTACCACCATGTGGACATCAGGAATATCCAAGGAGAGAGAGCATTAGGAGGACATTTCTTTGATGCAATCCTTGCACAATTGTTTTTTCCCTGTGTGATTGCTAAGACAAGACTATTGTTCTTTCCAGAGTCAGAACACATTTTTTTCTAATAACTGAAATAAAATAATATCTTTGTCTGAATCAGTTAAGATCACTTTTCCCATTGGCACACTTGTTAAGTTAGATTTCTGGATTCAGGAAAGCAGCTTTGGTTTTCAGAGATTCATAAGGTCATCCTCAACTTTCAGCAGATTTTGCTTTGGAATTATGGCTTTGTGGTTAAAGCACAGGAGTAAGCATCTGAAAATCTAATTTTTATTCCTCACTCTGCCACCATCTTGCTATGTGTCCTTGGCAAGTCACTTAATCTGGCTGTGCCTCAGTTTCCTCATGTAAAAAATGGATATAATGATGATGTGAAGCATAATTCATTCATGCTTGTAAAATGCTTTGGGACACTTGAATGGAAGGCACTACACCAATATAAAGTATTATTATTTTATGTATTATACAGAATATTTACATTTTCCACATCAAGAAGTTTACTTAATAAAATACTTAGACATTTTTAATACTTTCCTTTACTTACCATGGCTGGATGAGGAGCAGAAGAGAGGGAGGTATGACCACATTTTTAATGCAGCTAGAACTATTTTTAAGTGCTCCTGACCTTCTTTAACTTCACCGAATTTAGTATTGGAACCTTGAGTGGATATTTCCATGAGCTGAATTAGATGGTTTCTGATACCTCATATTATTCAGGAATGTGGGCCTGCCTGTACATCTAGCAACTGATTTGTAGCACCCCGTTTAGCTGTGGATAGTATTCATTTCACTTGGGAAAAGTATAAAAAGTTATGATTTGGTGTCATGAAAAGGCTTCTGTCTCTTAAGGTTTACTCAGTCGGAATATCCATATTTTTGCACCTTGAAATCTCTGTTTCCATTTGGATATTGATGGGGGCGTGGTCTGTCCCTATCCTATTACTAAAGGACTAGACAATCAATATTTCTTTCCATTTAGGCCTCATCCATTTCACTACCTACCTTTCCATGTACTTTTAGTTTTCTTGTCATAACATTGTTCTATCTCCTGTTCTGAGTCACTAATTTATACTTGATTTGTACAGGATTTATTTTCTGATATGACCTTGTTTAGTATTTTTTGCTTTGTGTCTTAAGGAATCAGAAAGGGTTGTTTCCCCTCATTCTACTATGGGAGGTACTTTTTATCTCCTTCCTCTGAAACATCAGCGTTGGCTACAGCTGGAGATAGGATACTGGGTGGGATGGGCCAGTGCTCTGAGGTGGTACCAAGCATTCTCTGTCCCTCAGGTGCTTACACCCATCAGACTAGATGATCCCTCCTGGTGTTAAACTCTAACGGGTCGCAATATTGGGGTCGGGAAGGAATTCCCCCCCGGCCAGATTGGTAGTGATGCGGTTTTTTTCATTTTTCTCTGCAGCGTGTATGTGTGGGTCACTTGCCAGGATTATCTGGGTATATCTCACTTAATCATTTCCCTGTCATTCTGGAGGCCTCAGGCACAGGTGCACCTCAGTCCCTCCTATTCTCTGCCTATGGCGCATAACAGACTAGTGTTCTGTGGGCTGGAATACTTTAATCTAATTTTGGTTGTTGGGGTTAGTGTGCAGGTACTGGCAGGTCCGGCTCCAGCATTTTTGCTGCCCCAAGCAGCAAAAAAAAAAAAAAAAAAAAACTTTGCCGCCAAACATGGAGGTGGAGTGATGATGCGGCCGCCGAATTGCTGCCGGCGACCGAAGAAGAGTCGCGTCCCCTCTGCCGAATTGCCGCTAAGCACGAAACGAGCCCTGATGGAGCGGCCACCAAATTCCTGCCACCGCCGAGGGCGGATTGCTGCCCCAGAGCCCGACATCCTGCCTCCCCTTTACATTTGCCGCCCCAGGCACCTGCTTGGTTCGCTGGTGCCTGGAGCCGGCCCTGGGTACTGGGTGGTGTTGGTGCCCTGTGAGGTATAGGAGGTCAGACTAGATGGTCCCTCCTGGTGTTAAACTCTATGACTCTGACAAAAAAAAATCTGTACTTTCCATTTACACTTGGACTGCATTTAAGCTTTCAAAGAACAGCTAGTAGTCTTCCACACTATTGGACAGAGACAGTACTTAGCATCAGTTGGTTGTTTAATGCAATAGTGGTATAGAACTTACACATATCGATGTCAATTCCATGTTCTAATAAATCTAATTCGCTTCCCCAAGCTCTCCTGTTCCACTCCATTTGGTGCTGTGTTCCCTGCACTGGCTCCACCCAATCATCTTTTTTGTCCCTAAGTGAAAATTGGAGAGATCCTTGGTTTTGCATGTAAGCAGTCCTTTTAGGGTCTGATTCTGCAAAATGCTGAGAAACTTCAGCTTCCCTTGAAGTCTGGAGGTACCCCACCCAGGCTTTGTCCCTGAAAGAGCAGAATCTTAGCTTTTCTCCAACAGCGTTAGAGGAAGATAGTTAATGTCTTATTATTATTGCTTTATTGACACATAATTATAGTACATTACCCTGATATTTTAGTAGATGGATTTAGTCAGACTAAATGCCTGTTCCCTCAGGAGTCAAAACCAACAAGATTTTAACCCCAACTAACACCTTCGAAACTCTATAGTGATATAACTAACAAATATAGTACACACAACGGTTGCTTTAATTGTTTTGCTTGTGCTAACTTCAACTTAATCCTTACTGTGGCTCATTTGTAAAATTAAACCCATTTTAGACCGAAACAAAAAAAAATCTGAAAAGTTCCAATGTTTTGGACAGCTGTGAGTAATAAGTTCAGTTTTAGCGCAGGAAACTGTAGTATGCATGTCCATTTGCAATATCTTGTAATGCATTTAATTTAGTGCAAGGTACCACAAAAATTTGCTCGGAGCTGCAGTGTTAAGAGTAACCAGAGACAGAGTATTCTTTTCTTCTTTAGCCACTATAGAAACACATAAAGTATTTATTTTGGCTTCTTTATCAGTTGGAGAGTTTTTGAAACTATTTAATTCACTTTTCAGTCAAGATTTTCCAGACCTGATTCTGATCTCAGAACTCTGGATCTTACATTAGTGTGTCTCTACTGACATTTACTCTTGATTTACACCAGTGTAAGTTAGATCAGAACCTGGACCTTCAGTATTAGGTTTCAGCTGCATTTATGGACGATGCATTGCCATTTGCATGGCAATATCAAACCAAACTCATATGGCTTTCTTCCTTTTTTTAATTAACTGGGAATGCCAGTGATCCAGTGAAGTTTGCGCTGCTGGATAACAGGGCTGGTCTGTGAATAGCATTGTATTTGCCAAATGGTTCGCTAGTCATTTCAGCACAAACAAATGGATGATGTCTGTAAGTCTGCAAACAGTGTTGACATTTAGCCTTGTTTATGTTACTTTCCTTTTGCTGCATATTTTTGGCTTGAAAAGCTACTGTCTGAATCAACAGTGACTTAAGCAGAAGCTAAGGACCCAGTGTTGCATCCCTTATTCTCAGTTAGTGGGACTGCTTGCATGATTAAGGATACCAGGATCAGTCTTATGTTTGTTTGGCTTTTACATTTCATTGTTATATTCATATTATCATTTCATTTTATCATAGTGTGTAACATTAGAACCCAGCTTGGTGGTAAGATGGGCACTAATATTATAATGTTTGATTATGCACACTTTTAATGTCTTAATTTTTTCATACTATGATATCCTCCTCCACCCCATCACCCACCTGCATAGTAGATAATTAACCCCTACAATATCTGATATTGCTGAGAGGTTCTGAGTGCCCCCTATTCCCAGTAGAGGTTAAGGGTATTCAGTGTCTCACTGGATTTGGATCTGAAAGGGAGACAGGTGTTTGCAAAAGGAGGCCTTGTCTACGCTAGGGTATTTGCTCCAGTTTCAGCCATGAGAGGCCGCGTTCAGCAGTGCAAACCCTAGTATAGAAAGCATAGTCACAATAATGATATAAGATTAGAGTTGTATGAATTTACCCTGAGTTTCAACTCCTGAACAGTGTATTTTTATGGTATTAGTAATGCCCAGGTTTAATTTAAATTAGAATTATTGAATATTTTTGGCTATTATTTAAATCTAGAGACTGGAATGAGCCAAAAAGGTTAGAACTGTTCCCAGACTTTCCCGAAGTTTGAAGATATTCTGATCTGGGTTTTGGCTCAGGTTTGTATGTTCTGAGATCTGATATACAGTATCTCCCATAGCTACTCATATACTTGCACTAACAGTTTAAACATCCTTACTTAAGTCAGAACTAAATGTACAAATAATTCCTTATATAAGGCTGACTTTAGTCTGACAGCCATTGTAATTTTATTTTACTGGCTTTCAGAAATAAATAGCCAAATTCTTCTTTGAAATCTGTAAAAAGAAAAGGAGGACTTGTGGCATCTTAGAGACTAACCAATTTATTTGAGCATGAGCTTTCGTGAGCTACAGCTCACTTCATCGGATGCATACCGTGGAAACTGCAGCAGACTTTATATACACACAGAGAATATGAAACAATACCTCCTCCCACCCCACTGTCCTGCTGGTAATAGCTTATCTAAAGTGATCATCAGGTTGGGCCATTTCCAGCACAAATCCAGGTTTTCTCACCCTCCACCCCCCCACACAAATTCACTCTCCTGCTGGTGATAGCAGCTGGTGATAGCGCACCATGATGGGCTATCACCAGCAGGAGAGTGAATTTGTGTGGGGGGAGCGGAGGGTGAGAAAACCTGGATTTGTGCTGGAAATGGCCCAACCTGATGATCACTTTAGATAAGCCATTACCAGCAGGACAGTGGGGTGGGAGGAGGTATTGTTTCATATTCTCTGTGTGTATATAAAGTCTGCTGCAGTTTCCACGGTATGCATCCGATGAAGTGAGCTGTAGCTCACGAAAGCTCATGCTCAAATAAATTGGTTAGTCTCTAAGGTGCCACAAGTCCTCCTTTTCTTTTTGCGAATACAGACTAACACAGCTGTTACTCTGAAATTTGAAATCTGTGTAATTTAGAACGTTCTCTCACAGGTGAGGCCTTGTTATTTACAATACTTCGAAGCTGGAATTGCTTTTTTTTATCTGATGTTCCCAGATAATTATAGGACCTAGGATAAATTTAATTGTGTGGTTTGTTAATTATTTCAGCAAAAGAAAAATTTATATACCTATGTTTATTAAACAAATAGTCTTAAGTGAAGGCATTAATATACATATACACAACACACTTACAATGTACAACAAATCATCACAGTAACCTCAAAATAGAGGTTTATAATATGTTTAGTTATTTATATATTTAGTAAGCCTAAGGAATGGATTTTAGTATAAGTGAAAGTTCCCTTAAAATTGTTAAGGTTATTTATTATCACTTCTACTTGAGTTTTTAATGGTCCTATATTTTGTAATGCATTAGCAGGGAGAAAATTACGGTAGTTATCTTTTTTCATATTCTTTAAGCAATATTTCCAGTTTAATATATTGTGCCAGGTTGTCCAATATTAACCAAGAAATGACAGTAAAATTCAATGAACAGCACTCTGACACCCACAATTTAAAACCTGTGATTGAAGCAAAATGTGTAAACTTCTACTGGGTTATCATGTGCTTTGGAATAGAGTATTGTTGGAAGTAATTAGAAAATATATTAAGGTTCCTAGTAATGAAAGCATGTAAGTTTTAATAATTGTTGCTTTCTGAGTAAGTGTCACACTGTATCTTTAAATGTATATGGAGTTACAAGTTAGGTCACTTTTGAATGGAATGTAAAACAATACTAAAAAATGCTTCAATAACTTATCTCAGTGTTGCTAATAAAAAAAAAAAGCTGTTAACCATTAGTGCAGTTTTGAGTCATTTTGTTAATTCAGTCTACAACATAACTCTAAGAAATTGGTTTATCTGTTGGAAGATTAATAGAATCCACCATTTATATGCTTTAAGAGGCAAACTCTACAAAGCAACTTGTTGCATTTTTAATAAATAAACTTAAAGAAAAGGCCAAAATCAATTTTTAAGGGATGAGTTGGCAAGATTTCCCCCTTTATTCATCTGTCATGAGAACAATGCAATGTTTGGTTAAATATATAAACAGTGCATTTACATTTGGCCCTTCCGTGAAATAGGATTTCCAGGGAATGTGGGGCATAATTCTCCTTTTAATTACACTGGTGTGAACTAGGAGTCGTTCCATTGAAGCCAGTGGAATTACTCGAGTATCACAGGGTGTAAGTAAGAAAAAAAATCAGGCTCATGACCTTTATAGATAGATTATAGATAAATTAGTGGGCTGCACCTTTGAGCGGGACTAACTACTGTATTTGTGGCAATTGGGTCCAGTCCTGAAGTTGAAGTCATTGGGAATTTGGCTTCAGTGAGGACTACAGGCCCTTTATGTACAAAGTCTATTGAATACTCTGAGCATACAGGTCTATACCAATCATCCTTCTAATTTAATCTTGTTTTGTCTTTCAGTAGATACCATTAATTAATAAGCATCTCACACTGTGCAGTTTTTTAAAAGTACCTACCTAGCTAGCTAGGTTTGGGTGAATGCAAGCCAACCAAATTGTTTCCCCCACAAAGAGCATGTAGTAAAAGTCTTTAACCAGCCCTGCCACCACAGACTCACAAGAGATCCTATTCAGGATACAAAGACAGCACAGGATGACAAGTAAGCAATAAATGGGCCTGATACTGCAAACACTGGGTATAGTACTCATGTAGTACCAGTGGAATAAATGCTATTACTGCTAGTAGTAGGTATAATGCCTGGTATTAAGTATTGGTAGAACTGGACCCTTAGGAGGATATCTTTTATTTAATACACCACTTAAGACTCACTGGAAGTAAGGGACAAATATAACCAAGCCTTTATATTTTCTTCTCCCAATGGCACATCTTCACTAAAGCTGTCAGTTTTGAATAACATATTGGTGCTTTTTATTTATTCACCAAAACACCATGAGTCAGGACCTGACATTTTAGTGTTCTGAGTTGTACTGAGAAAAATCTGTAGTTGAGCAGTAAGACAATTATACTATTTTGGAACCGCTAGAAATACTACAGCATTTGTGAGACAACTGTAACATTTATCCCTCCTCAGTGTGAGATTGTTCTTCCTTTTATTTGGATCGTACTTCTCAAAAAAAAAAAAAAAATGGTATAGGCAATGATGAACCTACTCGACGCCCACAGGGGTATAGTCCTGTGTGATACTACTGGGTGTTACATGCTTAAATTTCTATGCATTGATCTGAGAATGTACTCCTTATTGTCCTATGGGTAATATGACTAAAGAGAAAAATTCTCTGCAATACAATGGAACATTTGTCTGCACATCATAACCTAAGGTCCAGAACATCAAATCTAAAGTTGTAATTATACAGCTGCAGTCACACCACCTTAGTGAAGGCTGTGTCAGCACTTGTATTATTAAAGAAATCCTGTTTTTTCAAGGGTTGATGAGTCATATGTAGAAAAGAAACATTTCTCAGTAAACAATTGTTTTGGCTTTTCCAAAGCGATACTAGGTATGGGCCTTTGTACTAATATTTCCAAGATATGATCATGTTTCTTGGATTATACCACTGACTATCTCTGGAGTTTGTCTAATGCTAAGTTTGAAAGGAACGGTCATTTCCTGTAGCAAGACAGTAGACTACTGGTTAGCTGCTGGGAAGGATTTCAATCCCTGTGTGTTTCCGTTATTGACAAAACATAAACTGGACTGATAAAAGCCAATTTGAGACCTCTCAGGGTGATTAGAGCAACAGTAGCAAGAGTAGAAGATGCCATCCAGTCCACCTCAACTGTAGGATTTAGTATTCTAATGGGGTTCTCAAAAGCAGGGGTTAAAAAGAGAAATTTTCATGAACTTTATCTTCATGATGAACCGGGGGAGCAGAAGCACCAAAAATCATGGTCACAGACCTCACCCATCACTACTGTACTAGCTTGGCTTGGTAGGAGAAGATTTTTGCAGTCTGCCACCATCAGTGTCTATTTGATTTAAATACATGTTCCTGGTCTGGATACTCTTCCCTACAACACTCCTGTTACACTTGTCTGAATTTAACATTCCCTGAAGGTGGATCTTTCATGATTACAGTAACCTTTGATACCTTTTAATTCAGCAGCACACTCACTGGTCATAAATAAACGGGAATAAGTTTATTTACAACCGCATAGTGGAGGAGGAAAATAAGAGCACTCTGCATTATACAAGAAACAAGGTAAAGGAAATATCCTTCACACTAAGAACAAAGATCGCAGACTTCAGATACTTTCCAGACACATGAGAACAGAAGGTAATAGATCAGTAGGCTGGACATCAAACACTGGTTTAAGATTTTCCCCGTAATAAGATTCTGCTGACAGGATCATATGCATTTAAAAATAGGTGTTTCTGAACTTCAACCCCAACCTCAGTGATTTACACTCAGACCCTAACTAACTCCTCACAGCATCCTCACAGTGAAATATAGGGGAATGAGTTTCTTTAAGCAGATCTTCTGTGATCCACAGTGTGTTTCTCTGGTGCATGTTTTTTAGTCGTTCCTGCATGGACCATCCATTGTTTTGTGCTCAGACCAACAGTGGAGTAGAAAATAGAATGCTACGCTGTGGATCAGATGGAAAATTGTCGCTCACTAAAGAGGGGTATATTCTATGAATCTTACAGAAGGTGAAGTGCTCATGCCACTGACCTCCAAAAGGACTTGATCACTCCTCAGCTTTGAAATCCCCCAGGGCTCCAGCTCCCACCGGAGTCTGTTTTACAGCCAAATCCATGATTTTGGATCCTGGGACTGCTCTAACTTGTACCAGTTGCTAACAGCCTCCCATTCCCATTCTGGGCATTACCAGAATGCTCCATCCCTCTGGCAATGCCCTCAGTCCATCTGCTATGCCAAGGCTGTGGCAAGTGGGAGGGCATATTGTTCTATACAACCCAGGGATTCCCCTGCCCAAGGGGAATCATCAGCTGCCTTTGTAGGGCAACTTTACAGACACTTTATGCCACCAGATCAGCACAAAGGGACTTTCATTAGGGCTGAAGATCTAGCACAACTTATGCTGTCATTCCTGTTTAATTCATGTGTTCAATGTTCCCAGCATCCTTTCCTTTTCACTCTCGATGTTATCCTCAATATTCTCTTGGATTCCTGGAACTAGCTGTGACCTTTGGGTGGCTGAAATAATACTTTCAAAGTTCTATGGCCATTAAGCACAACCTGTAGGTTTTCATAGATGATGTATCTGCGGGATGTTTTTATTGGTAGAGAATTCAAATCATGCTATGGTTATAGTTTAAAATTTCAGTTGCCTGCTTTTCATCAGATTTTGTCTATTCTAGATTAATTAGTTCATTCTGCTTTTCTAACACCAAAAAGTTCATTTGATCCAGAACATTTCACATGTATAATAAGGGAAGTTAGGAGAAAACCCAAAACACACAGTAGCTGTGGAGAGATGTGACATTTATCAAAACAGATGCATTAAAAAAGGTTTCTGCATTGAAATGGATAAATTAAAGACCAAAGTCAGACTTACTCCAGGACCCTCTCCAATACACAGCTGCCATGTATATGGATTTATGAACCCTAGGACAGGGGACCATGTAAGTCTTATTTGGGTTTTATTTAATGTGACCATTTGTATGACTAACCATTTTCTCATCTCTGTGCTTTGTTTGGTTTTTAAATCCCTTTACATCTCCCCTGGCAAATTGGTTGCTGGTTGAATGCGCCAGATTCTGTCCTTGAGACTGAAGTCCGCGATTATTCCACTGGACAGGTGGAACAATGGCAACAGCAGTTCAAGCTTCCCTATGCTGCCCACTAATATGCCTCACACCTGACCTTGAGGGGACCACAGCTAGAGGGAGATGATCGTTCAGACTTCCATTACCATTTAATCCTTGACCTCTCTGTTGAGAACAGGAAGAAGGGAGACAATTTTTGCCAACTATTGTGCATGCTTGTTTTTTCTGAGGACATCTATGCACCTGCCACCAAACTCATTACACGTGGGCTGTCAAGCAGCCATCAGATGGCAACACCCATAGGTCACAGCACAGGATTCAAGCTGGCAACATAGAGGTGAAAGGCTCTATATCCCATTACCAATCCCCTATGGAGAGAGCAGTTTGAAAACGAAAGGGCTTATTGGGTTTGTTCACTAATCGTTATATAACTGTACATTGGGAAGAAAAAAATTAACATAGAGAAGCTTTCCCAAAGGATAGAGGTGGGAATCCTATTAACATGACGGCTCCCTCTTTATTTGCAGAAATGATTGACAGCAGGATAAGGTCAGAACATGAAAACCAAACCATGGGGAATAGGAAGGGGGGTCCAATCAGCTGAATAAAAAACTGAGTGGTGGTGCTGGGGAAGGAGAGAACTGGTGCACCCACTAGAAAAATCCTCCCCCTCTGTTCCCCTACTGTTTGTGTGGGGAAAATGCTGCAGCTTAATCAGAATTATTTACAAGATAATGGTCCATTGTTTGTAATAAGACAGATGCTGTCTGTGGGAATTTGGTGTTTTATGCTTTATGCATTACAGTCCCATTGCTGCGTGCAGATGGGATCACAGCAGTATTGTTATCCCCTTTTTGGAAGTTTAGAGGATCCTTTTAATAATGGGGGGATCCTTAAATAGAGAAAGAAAGAGATCTCATGTCCAGACTGGAGATTTCTGTTATAGATGATTTGATTGCTTGAGTGATTTATGGGAGAGGAAGAGGGAGGAAAGAAAGAAGCATTTGGCTTTGCACTTAGAAGTGGGGATGAGGAGTGATTGGACTAACTTCTAATTGGTTGGTCTTAACATTTCAGTTGCATGTAAGCAAGGGTCTTATGTACCCCTCATATTGCTATGGTATGATTTCTGGTGGGTCAAGTCAATTCTTTCTCCTGTTCTCCAGAGAACCCTTTGACTAAATGGTGATATGATTTGTGTATAGCAGGATCAGCACAAACACCTAATCAATGTGGGGATGCCCTCTGAATAATGGTCTGTTTCTGTTGGTGTTTTGGGAGATCATAACTGGCCATCATGGTTAGGTGGCAGCTTCTGGTGTTTTCCTAGTTTTAACTCCATATCAAGAGTTCAGCACACCTACCAGTTCAAGTTTACCTACAATCTGCCTCTTGCTTCTCTATACTGTAGAGCACACAAAAGTATTCATGATGCCAGCAAACCTGTGGGAATCAATGGGAAACCCAGGTTTTCACTGGATTTATGAAAAACAAAAGAAAACAAATGTGTTTGGTTTCAGCTCCAAATTTGAGAGTTTAATGCTGGCAGAAAGCATTTCTTTCATAACCCACCCTCTCTTGCCCAACTAGAAAATTGGACCCAGAAACCTAGATTTAAGGAAAACACAAAATAAATATCCTATGTCTGGGGGAACCTTGTGCCTCAGTATTGAGCCATGCTAGCGACTATGTAGCTAATCTAAGGCTGTTGCTCCTTGTCTAGTATGGGCTTGATCCAAAACCCACTGAGGTCACTACAAAGACTCCCATGCAGATGTCGGTGGGCTTTTGCTTGGGTCCTGCAAGCCTTAGTGTGCATGCACACGCTCCCTTTCTCAACAAATTGTCTTTATGAAATAGCTCACATGTGGTCTCTACTCAGAGGAGACTTGGTGGGTGGCGGGAGGGAGACAATTTGAGGCTAATTGAAAAGTGCATTTTGAGAGATGGTTTTTCACTTTTGTAAATTTGTTTTATTCATTTATTAGTGCAAATTAGTACACAGGGTTCACTTTTTTTAAGATCGGGAATATAAATTTTGGGGACAGCAAAAACTGAATTTCTGAAAACGGAAATCTTGGGAGATGAAATACCATTTGCGGCTGCCCTTACAGAGCATGCAAGTCCCACATAAGAGCTTCTAAACTCTGAGAGTCATATAACTCCTGTTGAAGGAACTTAGGCGCTCTAGTGGTAAGGTTGGAAAATGTGGATTTCTGCAACACAGAATTCCACACTGAACTCTTTATACAACCCAATTCTTTTCAGAACTTCTTAAACAAAAGAGAATGAGCAAAGAGCTGTGTATGTGAGAGTCTGCTGAGAAATTATGATGTCCCAGAAAGTCCACAGAGGGTAATTTGATCCTCTATCTCAGGCATTGCCACACTAATTAGTTGTAAGGTAAAATAGAAGCAAATGGCTATGTGTTTGATGTCAAATATTTAAGCTATATTCCCATCATACTAAATAATCAAAATTGTGCCCTCCTGATCTACATTTGGATCTTTGAGTTTCCATAGAGAAGGCAGGAGGCCAGGGTGGAAAATGGAGCATTCATGGCATTGTATATCCATCTCTTTTGATTATCCTGTGTGATACACATCTGATGAGGCTCCATGAGAAGTGAGATCCATGTGGCTAGGATGGGAAGTAATGGAGCAGGAGAAATACTGTCTTTATGGCTCTGCTTCCTCCTCTGTGCCTGGATTTCCATGCAAAAATCTGTTAAGGAGGTAATACAGCTAGCAGCTCTGTTACCTCCCCGTGGGTTTCCGTTGTGGCTGCAACTGATCCACCAAAGGAAAGCTGACTGTGGGCAGGAGCCACCTTGCCGGAGAAAGAGGGGCCTGTTCTGGCTTTGCATAAAGCTCTTCAGTTCCACAGAGATCACCAGACCTGCAGATTTGGGATAGGATGCAGTATTGCTGTTCCACAGCCCCTTAAGCCCCCCCTACCAAAGGGAATAGTGCTGGGAAAATTCCCCCCCTGCTGTTTCCCTCGCATGAGCTTCTCCATTAATTGGATGATCTGAGCCTTAATTAAGCTAAAGTTAAGGTTGGGCAGATATAACACCCCATGCAAAGCCCATTAGAGTCAGGGGGAAAGCTTTGGATCAGGCCTACATTCCTCACAGAAAAATAACCTCATCAGAACACTGTAATTACAAACTCTAAAAGTTTAATATCAGAAAATTTGGAGTTGTGGTTCCGCAAACCTATTCTGAACATATTTGTGCAATCTTAACTCTAAATTTCCTGACTTGTAAACGTTTAAAACTGATGTTCTAGTAAATATTCTGTCTGTCTGGTTCTAGACTGGCTAAGATTTCTAACCTTAATGTGGCTAAATGTTTTCCCTTTATGTCTTTGTTTAGGATGTAGATTTTCTGCTTTGGTGTTGAAGTTGTGATGGATACAGAATTTTAACTTGGGTCAGGCAGTTAACTTTTCTATGAGTTTCTGTTTTTTCTCTGAAAGGGGGGAAATTTTGCCCATTCCCCATTGCATGTTTCGTGACTTCTTATTTGTAATTCTGTTCATTAGGGCTGTCGCTTTTCATGCCAATGATTTTCTGTTTGAGTGATTGGAGTCGGGAAGTTGTGGGAGCATGCCAATGTCAAAGGTTGTCGCTTGAATGATAATTAATAATATTAGCAAACTGATTATGTGTTTAGATGTCCAGAATCAGGATTGAATTGAATTTGTTCATTTTAATTTCAACCTCAGAATATCCAACCATTTTCAGTGGACTGGTGTATGGGATGTTCTTGAATCTCATATTTGCATAAAGGACAAAACTGTGAATTTAAAAGGGCAACAGCTAATGAGTATTGGTGAAATTTTTGGCTTCTGACTTTTGTGATGTCTTGCTTATAGTATCAGTCACATAATTTTAGTCCAGGAGAAGAAAACATAGATCAGTTGTATGATAATAGTTATAGACCTTCTCTCATTTTGTCAGTCTCTGACTGAAAGACTGAGTCATTCGAGATTGGAGATTGTATTTTAAAGTCCTACAGAGCCATTTCACATGTGACCAATTACCTCTGTCAAAGAAGGGAGAGCTAGGTCCCACCTCAGTGGGTGGGATTTGAACTCATGCTTTCAGAGGTCAATAACAGGGTTTTTAGACCTTTGTGCCTGACAGTCCCTTATAGCCAGACCTTTTCTGTTAAAACTGTTTAAATTACAAACCAGTAATAAAAGGATCATATGTGTTTCCCACTGAACAGGTTCTTTAAGGCTATTATGATAATTAAAAACATATGGTGCCTACAGGACTCAGAGGGAAACCACAGATGTACAAATTTGGTATTATATAAGGTTTTTATTTTTTTGCCCTTTTAAAAACATCAAGCCACAGAAGTTTAAAGAGACAAAGACGCTAATTTTTTTGAGATTATAGGTAGCATTTTATTTTTAGAATAATTAAATATGCAAACCTCTTTTCTTATATGTACTCAGAACAAACTCTAATACATGGGGAAAAAATACCCCAGTAGCATAAGACTATAGTATTTATGGAAGGACTAAGGAAATACTTTGTTTCATACAAGTTATTGGAGATCATGAAACCTTTTGCATTTTTTATGATGTTTCCCTGCACAGACACAGAGGATTATATTTATTAAATATTGAATTATATTGAAATTGGACTGATGCAGCCAAAGAAGGACATTTCTTTGTATTCCGTTTTTTCCTTTAAAAAAAGGGAACTGTCCTAATATTGATTACAGTGCAAATAATCATTTGTTTTAATTTAAAAATATAGAATTGATTTTGAGAAGGTGATAAATACAGCTAATAAAACAATTCAAAATGGGGATTTATAATGATTCTCTGTTAAGTCAATGCTTTAGTGAGGCTAACTTATAAAAAAAGGTAGAGATGTGCAGAACTGTCCATATCTAATGAGGTATTTGCCATTTGCTAGAACTGCAACCATTCATTGGTTTGCTGGATTTTACTGCAAAAGGTGAAAATCAAATGATCTAATGCTTCTTACATCTCCCATAAGAGATTACATCACTGTAAATATCTGCTGCTCAACAACAGCACCCATTCCTGTTCACAAAAAGAAAAGGAGTACTAGTGGCACCTTTAGAGACTAACCAATTTATTTGAGCACAAGCTTTCGTGAGCTTATTGAGCACAAGCTTTCGTGAGCTTAAGCTCACGAAAGCTTGTGCTCAAATAAATTGGTTAGTCTCTAAGGTGCCTCTAGTACTCCTTTTCTTTTTGCGAATACAGACTAACACGGCTGCTACTCTGAAACATCTCATTCCTGTTCTGTAAAGTTAGTCTGTAAAGCTGTGTCATTGGCCAGAAATAAAAGTGCAGACTTTTAAACTCCTGAGCCTGGGGGAATGATATTCTGATTAGGATTCAAACTTTGTTACTGGTCTATGTCTCTAATTGGCTGATATGAATACCTTGAAACTCTGGGGAAGTTTGGATCTGTAACCAGACTTTGTCACTCAGGCCCTACTCTACTGTCACCAAGTGTTTCAGAGTTGTCATCATTGTCCTCTTTACAGGCTGCATAATCTGGTAGGTTGAGTCTGGCAGGTAGTGCAGCTTTTACATGCCTCAGAAGAGATGTAAGGTGTTATGTCAGGGGCCGCCAGCTTCTTCATTTCCCCTACTTTTTTTCTCTTTCCCACCCATGAAAAGAAGCCTCCTGTCGTAACTCTCTGTCCCCAGATGTGGGTCCCCTTCCAACTACTTCCGTTTTTAAAGGAGAAAAAGTTATTGTATTTCTGATGCTCCCTGCCCCAATGCTTAGAGCAACACCTGCATCTGCACTGACCCCATGTAATGTCTCTACTAGTGGGGGATACGGATTTCTGAGTCCAAATCCGGCTTTGGCTCTGGCTCTGACTCTGACTCACTGTGTGCCCTTAGACTAGTCTCTTGAACTCTCCATTTCCCCAGGAGTAAAATATGGGTAATAAAACCTCCCTTCTTCACAGGGACGTTGTGAGGATTTGTTAATGTTTACATGGCACTGTGAATATAACAATATTTTGCAAGTAAAGACCCATTCCTGTTAGGTCATTTGCATGGGTTCATCCCTGGACCTCTGTGGAGCACAACTGAAGTTAATAGGGCTTTGCAGTGGCCCACCTGCATTAGCTTGTTGCTGGAATGGGGTTTAAGTGCTATCATCACCAATCCAATGGTAGCGTCGGTGTAGGAACCTTTTGGCTTAGAATGGCTTGTCTTTCTCACAACCTGCTACAAGGTTTTATTGCTGTCACTCTGCTAATCCTTTGAACTCTCTTCTCTTCCTGTGCCTGTGCTAGTCAGTGTTTCAGTGGGATTAAAATCACATTCTGCCTGGGGATGCAGGGGGTAATCTCCCTTCGAAGTCAATGGGAAATGCACTTCTCCCTCCAAAAGCAATGTTTGGCCACAGAAACGTAACCTGAAGTGAGGTGAAATGTAAATATATCTGTGACTGCAAAACAAATAGTTTACAATTCTGAGGGTTTTTGCCTTGTCCATAGATGTGTTTTGTTGATTATCATGGGGGAGTTTGTTTTGGTCTTTCCCTTAGCAGAATGCAGGCAATCAGACGTTTTTCCAAAAACTTTGCAAAGGTACAAAAGCAAAAACTTTTCGTAGAGAGGAAAAAAGCCTCAGACTAGTATTTGGGATTTCTAAGAGTAGTAGCTGAGCAGGCATTTCTGAATATGAGCTTTTCTTTTATCGAGTGAGTGATAGCAAGCTCACAGTGTTATTTCGTATGTAGGTATTACCATTTTAACTTTTACTGAGGTAAAATAACACCTTGTCAGTCAGTGCAAGTACCAATCACAAAATGAATTAATTATAATAACCATTGTCAACAGAACAAAAGACTTGTTGCTTTCCTAAGCATATTTCAGTGCTACTGATAACTATATACAGAAGTTCCCATTGGGTTTATTCCATGTACTCAGTCAGAACATAATTTTGTCGGTCTTTTGCCACGCTTTGTTGTTAAGGGCTAAGAAATTGAGTTAAAAACCTATATTTTTAACATATCATTAAATATACCATTGCTTATGAATATCTCCTACATATACTTTTTCCCCCACAGCTAATTTATTAAAGGAAAAAAGAAGCTTATACTATACTGTAGAATCTGTTTATTCACCTTAACCCATGATGGACAATTATTCTCAGGGAAAGCATAGGGGATTTTATTTTATTTTATTTTTGCCTCACAAAATAGATTTTTGTAAATGTTTGCTTTATTAATAAAGCCCTTCTATCCAGAATGTACAGTGCTGCACCAACAGACATGTGAGGATTTAAAATAAGAGTATTAGGTAAGAAAAGCAAAATTCTTCGTTCTTGTGCTTAACACAAATTTATTCAAGCTAAGTCTGAAACAAAACAAAACAAACGAACAAAATAAAAAAAACAACACACCAACCAAACAAAATCGTCCTAATTAACTAATTTCACAAACAAGCTTCAGTATGGAAGGAACTGGTGCCAGTATGCTATACACATTTTACATGGCTATTTAGCTTAATAATCAGAAATACTATGGCATCCGCTCTATATTTTTCTTCAGAGTCTATGTATTTTCTTAAAGAAACATAAACTATTATTAAAGAGGGGTAGATTTGCAGGCAGTAGTAAAGATCACCTCACATAAACTATGAACAAATCAGAAAATAAGAACCAAATGCCCATTTTGTACCTTTAAGAAAATATATATATATATATATAAAATATAAGTTCTCACCTTTTTCTTTTACAAGATTATCTGTATGCTTCAGTATTTCCCGCTTTCCTCTGAAATCAGAAACACAAATGTAGCTATACCATAAAGAAACCTATTTATCACTATTTCTTCCTCTGACATAACCCAGAAAAATATTTAAGATTTCCTGTCCAGTTTCTTTGACCAAAGAGGTTCAGACTTTAGATACTTAACAAAACAGACCTTCATAACCTTTTGATACTAACATGTCCCTAATCAAAGAGGGCAGAATTACCTCTCCTCCTCTTGGGCAAACCATAAATACAGGCAGTTAGTTGGTAGGATGAAAAGTACCCTTAAACCTACAGTAAGGGCATGAGGTAGCTCAGCAACTTTTCTATTTCCATTACTCCATCTGCTGGGCTGGTACAAGGACCATGCATCCCATATACAAGCTCTGTAGCCATGAATCTGCATAATTACAAATCCTCAGACCACACCACTAGCATGCTTCTAAAACCTATTCACAATATTAAACCAACCGGAGACAGTGCTGAGCCCAGCTTCCCAGCACACACTAAGTGCAGAGTCTCCGTAAACGCCTACTCCTCTTTCTCCTGAAATAACAGTTCTGCTGTTTTGGCATCCCTTATGCTTCTGGGTAGATTTCATCCTATGTTATCTTGTACAGTGGCTTATGTTCACTTGGTAAATCTTTCTTAGTGGCTCAGTGACCAATGCATCCAGAGAACTGCCATGAAAGTCATGGGTAGCTTTGCCTCCATGCAGTCTTGGTTCAGAATGATGCTGTTTTGGCACATTCCCATTGCCGGCAATAGCAGTTGCTCTATGTTTTGGTTGTTGCTGTCAGTTGCTGGGCCTGTTGCTATTGATCATTTTAATATTCACACTATCAGCTGGTGACTGTTACTTGCATCTTGTTTGGTGATTGTCTCTATCACATGTTGTCTGGGTGGCATCTCTTTCCTAGCATTACTAGGGCAAATTAGAGGATTATAATAGTGAGAGATGGAAAAGACCTATTACCTCATTGCATGAATGCCCTATAAGGACAGGATACATTCTAATATAAGCTACAGCAAATTTATTCTCTACTTTTTTTCTTGTATTTTTTTAAAGTAAATACTACTTAGTCTGTTTAAATGAGTTGCTGTCATGCACTTACCATAGCAGAAGGGAATGGAATATCCACTGCAATGCAGTTGTACTGTAGTTTAAGCAATATTATTTAAACAGACCTTTAGGCCTATGTTGTGGTTGCTCTTGCCTGAATGCGTAAGGAAGTAGGAATGAAAGTGCAGGGAATTCTTCCCTTCCCTTGCCCACAAATGCAGGAGGCAGTCAGACAGCCAGGGAGTTGGGTGGGCTGGCATGGACAGAGACCATCTGCACAAGGAATGAGGCTGGATGTGGTGGGGTACATGGTCATCCACCCCAGTGCAGTTGCTGTCAGCTGAAGCATGGCAATTAGTGGATTGCATGCTACAGCCTTTGAGTGTACTAATGATCTGCTCAGGAGTGACTCACCCATCACCCTGTATACATTGTGTGCCACTGCCAAAAGAGTGCGTGCATGTACCCCGATACCACTCACAAATGACACTTCCTCTTAGAGCTGCGATCGTGCCCTTAATGATATAGTTTTAGAAACAGGGAACTACAGTATGTGAAAGAGCTTGGCAGCCATTACTGTCACGCTTTGATGCTGTAGTGAAAATTGTGTGATTTTACAGCCATCTCCCCAATCCCAGATCTTACCTTTCTGGGTTGGAGTTTTCTGTGCTTCATTACTAACCTTTCTCCTTTCCCCTTGTATTAGCCATTGTAGCATTTAACCTTGAGTCTGGGATAAGAGAGAGAGAGAGAAAGAGAGACCACCTTCTTGGCCAATACAGTGCTTTCGGGGAGGAGTTATAGCTTTTGAGACATTGCAGTCACCTATAAAATGTGCTCATTCCCTGCTGTGTGCACTAAGGCCCTGATCCAGAGGCCATTGACGTCAATGGAAAGATTCCCATTGACTTCAGTGGACTTTGGATTAGGCCCAAAGGGTACCATGATCTCTTACCAGTCCCAAGATCTCTTACAAACCTAGCAAAAAGAAAAGGAGGACTTGTGGCACCTTAGAGACTAACCAATTTATTTGAGCATAAGCTTTCATGAGCTACAGCTCACTTCATCGGATGCAAACCTTACAAAACTTACAAACCCAGCAGTTACTTTCACCCGTGCTTTTTTCCTTGTGTAACTTAAGATATATGTTTTTTTTTCTTCTGTTGTTCCTTTGAGACTGAGTAACATTAATGAGAGAGACAAGGTGGGTGAGGTAATCTCTTTTACTGGACCAACTTCTGTTGGTGAAAGGAACAAGCTTTCGAGCTTCACAGAGCTCTTCCGAAGACTTGAGGAAGAGCTCTGTGAAGCTCAGAAGCTGTGCCTTCCACCCACAGAACACAGCAAATGATAATATTAATAATGATCCACTAAAGTTGCAAATTGCTCTACTTCAAATAGTTTAATGTCAGCCTTTGTTCTGAACTTTTAACAGTAATGTACAGTAGAATACATGACTGCAAAGGTTAAAAGGCTTGAGACCCATTGCAAATTTTGTTTTGTAAATGTCTGTTCTTGGATTTGCTTCTTAGCACATCCTTCTTCATCATTTTTCTGCTCCTCCTAGGGAGATTAACTAAAAAGTCCTTGCTCGAAAGCTTGTTCCTTCCGCCAACAGAAGTTGGTCCAATAAAAGATATTACCTCATCTTTTATTTGTGTGAGATTTAAATATCTGATGCAGGTCTATTCCCAGCATGTAGGCTCTAAGGTAAATATTCGGTAATCTAATTCCATGGCACTCTGTTGCTTTTAGCATGAAAATATTTCAGTGTATGAAAACAAAAAGTATTACATATTTGCTCCCTACAGGATCAACATTTCACTATTTAAAAAATGTTAATTATTAACTTCTCTTTCTTTTTGTGGAGCAAAGGCATATTAGCTTACTATATTATAAATGTGTGTGCATTTTTTTAAAATCAGAGGTTCTTTATAAAATTATCAAGTGCAAAACCCTAAACTAGTAAACATTTGTAGTATTTGTATAATTTACATTAATGTAATCCTAGAATAGACCAATGACATTTGGGGGGGAAATTTGTTAAATAGATGTGCTTCCTGGCAGAGACCTTTTACAATAAGTTTTAGCCTGAGCTGCATTTTTACAGCTGAGTTATAAACCCCTGAAAAACAGGATTTATAATGGAAACTCTGACACAATCTCAACCATGGTGGTGCTATCTGGTGCTGCTATAATATTCTGTAAGAAGAAATCAGTTCATTAGTTAGTTATAAACAAAGGACTGAGAATATAAATTAGAGGATGTATTTCTGCAGTTTTCTATATATTTATGACACAGAAACATGCAGCTGCATTTTATTTCTTGAGATAGTATTTAAGTATTTCAGATTTAATGCACATTAGTTTAGTTATGCCCATAGTGCATTTTTAGTCTTGCTGTTCCCTGTTGTAGTTTTATTCATGGTATTTTCTTCTTTCTCTGTTGCTCATTAGAAAAATGTTAAAAATCCATTTTCATCTGATTAATAATAAAGCTGATCACATGTAACCTAATTTTCATTCACTGCTGCCCCTGTCTGTGGAGTCATATACAAAGTGACCTTTGAATCACCACTGGGCCCATAAAGCACAATAAGCACCATTGTCCTGTCAAAAATTGAAGATGTTTTACATCATTACAAAATTTAATGTTCCATCTTTTCAAATGCACTACTTTTCAAAGGCCACATTCCAATTGAAGCTCATTAAAATCAGACTCAAGTTTCCTGTGGTGGGGATAAGAAAGAGTTTCTCATGCATTCAGAGTAATATGAATCACTCTTTTAAAACAGATATAGTTACATATTAGTTTTGAAAGGTACAGTAACTGCTGAGCCTCCACTGTCTGCAACAGTGAGGCTTTTGTACTTATAAATCTAATAAATGCCTCCTGATCCCTTGTACTTCATCCACACTGTATCCTATTTACTTATGAATAAATCAACTTTCTAAATAAACTTGTTGTTCAAAAGTTCAGGAGTTGAATTATAGGAGTTTCTGGCTCAAAGCTTCTATTAAAGTTTTAGCAGACATCTGTAAAACTCTTGTTAAAAAATCAGTTTTCTCTAAATTCCTGCTTTGGGTAAATTAGATATGGAGGACTAAATTCTTCTCTGGAGTAACTCTGGGAAGTCACTAGGGTTACACCAAGGGTCAACTTGGCCCTTAATCTTTCAACTATATATATATTGGATTTTACTTATAAAGTAAATTGAGCTCTGATAAATTCTTAGGGTAAATTCATTAAAATTAGTCATCTGTCCATACATATATACATATACAAATTATCATACTTGTATTGTATTATGCTAATATGAGCTATACTAGGAATATTGAAAATACTGGAGTGTTTCATGCAGTACTGTTAAGACATGTTTTCCCATTCCATTTCACGGGCAATAGTGCCCAGCAAGCTACATGTAGATGTATTTTCATGAACAAACACGTAAGAGAAACAAGTTCCAGACCTTTGAGCAGTAAAGTGTTATAACAACATTTACATGTATATGACTATATTGTGCATATATGAGGTATATACACATACATTGTGTATAAGCACTTGTATTTCAATGTTATCACATATTTTGCTACAGCTATTACATGATTTCACTGATTACATAATAAGGATTTATTATATTGGTCATCTGTAATACACACAATGTATTAACCTTGAATGAAGAAGATATACACAAGTGTATGGTGAAATATTGTTTTAAACTATGGAAAGATGCGAACATGTTTCTTGTAGGAAAGACTGCTACGTATAATTTGCTAGGCATGGTTGTAAGTGAGGTAGAATGGCTGGCATGTCAGTCTTTAATCAATACTACATTGAAATACTATGTTCAATATTCCTAGTATATCTCATTAACACTACCATATTAGCATAATACCACGTGAATATGATAAAGTTAGGTGCTTAGAGTTTTTCACATTATAATCACATTTTCATGTTACAGCCCAATGCAATCAAGGATGTAAAAAGAAAGCAGGTTTGAGATCTATGGGTAACAAGTGCTGTATAACAGCCAAGTATTATGTAGACGAGGAATATGGAATAGAATATGCTAATATTTCTACAGCATACCTATGAAGTATTGAGACTGTGCCATCTATGGTTCAATACTATTTTCCTGTTGTACCAAATATTCGCAGATATTATATTCTAGTTGTATTCCAAACGAACTATCTGCTAAGATAATGCTGAATTACTTGCATAACCTTTCATGGTCATAGTAATCCACAAATCCATTTAATACACAACTGGAAATGGGTTCAACCAATTCATAAAAATGTACGTTATACCTAATAAAGGGGTGTTGTCTATCCAGTTAGTTACTAGTCGCTCAATCTTTTTCTGATCAGCTGTGTTATGTTTTCTGCATCATTCTTGAAATAAAATCCTTGTAGATATTGCAGTGCAATAGTTCCTGTATTTTTTGTTGTTAATAATAATAATAATAATAATTCAATATTTTGCTAACTATTTGAGTATATCAGAAGAAACGTGATAGTAGCAAGTATTTAGAATCCAGCTTGCCTCTATATACAGATAAAATAGGCCTGTTAACAATCCATTTCATATTGGTTTGCTGGAGCTAAAGTAATTTGACACTGGATAGTTTTCATACCTTCTGCTACTCTAATCCCACTGTTTAGTTCTAGCCATTAAAGGAACTCAGCTTTACATTATTTTAAGTTGTTTGCTTCTAAAGGAGTACATGAAACAGTTCTGTGCTATAACTTTATTCAGCGTATAATCTTTTAAAATCTGTAACGTACAACTAATGTGGTAATGGAGCTGGGAGGAGGGCATATTCTTGGGTCTGCCTAAGACCACTTTATGCAAAGAGACTTTAAAATTACCAGAGATCCGTGATGGAGATCTGGGCATGGGAGGCAGGAAGGTGGGGAGGACACATGAGTGTTAAGGGAGCTATTACCCTTTTTTCCTGCCACTCCAGCCACAGAGTCTTGTCTCTGCGATTGCAAGGGTTACATTTTCTGTGGCATACAGCTGCTGGAAGCAGCACTTTTTACATGAGCCACTCTCCCAATTCCAGTGTAAGGGGCAGGATGGGGTATGTCAGGGGTGAGAGGGACAGGGCGGAGCTAAATTCCGCTACGCCAAATCTTTTACTTACATCAGCAGCATAAATTACAGCAGGGCTTCTGATCTAATTTATGCTGGATTTGGGTAGCCCTGAATCTGGAAGTCACAACCGTTCTTGAAGCTGCCTCCAGGGCTAAAACTTTCTCAAACGTGGATATACTTCTTATTCATAATTTTTCAACTCTCAGTCTATTGCTCCTTTATTTCCATAACCTTTGGTAGGTTTGGGCATCCTGGTGGTGGTTGTTAGATGGTATCTTATTTTAGCTCCCTCCGTTGGCTGCTTTTATGCCAACTATGCAGCAGCTTGGTATGTGTGTTCTTCCCTACAGCTGCTCCATAACAACTTCTTTTCTATTGTAGGAAGATCTGCAAATCTCTTCTTTGATCATAATTTCCATTTTTGACCTACCATAACAGGCAAGCTCTTGGAATGACCTCAGATAGTTAAGAGCAATAGATTCTATACAATAAAGTCTGAAATGCTTTGGCTCATTCTAGCTGACAAATGCTAAAATGTGCTTTTCATGCTGTTAAAATCAGTAGTATGACCTCAGTGAACAAGAGTTTATATTGCAGCTCTCACTGCAGTTCAGTTCTTAGGTCAAAAATCTCAACCACAGTAATTAGTAATGTGCATCTGTATATAGAAGAAAAAAGGGGCCACTTCTAACTCTAGTTTCCTCCTCAGAAGGAACTTAAATGGAAAAAAATGAAAATCAGAATAATCTCACTCTTTTAACCCAGTTTGTGCTCCTGGATCCACAGCTCGTATTGAAAGGACTTCTATGTTATGAGGCATACTCTGCCATAATAGTGCCAGTGAGTGCATTACTATGACCAGTATTATAGACAATCTAGGACAAGAAACAGAAACAGTGGGGAACTATGAAAATCCCTCAAAAGGTCTCTCTTTTCCCCAGAACCCTCCTTCCCTCTCTCAAATATATTTATATGGACTGGGATCTTCAAAGGATCCTAAGAAATTTAGGGGAGCCCAATTTCCAATGAATTTCCATAGGCTCTTTTAAAAATCACAGCCAATATATTATAGCAAGGGACCTCCTTTCTTCCAGTTGTTCTTCTGAACCTTGAATCCTGATTCATGCCTGTCACTATCTTTTCAATTCTAATTTGTTAAATAAAACAGAAACTCTTGCCAGTAATTTTAGACAGAAGAGCAGGAAGATTGTTAAACCAAACCTAGGTCATCACTGACCATGGGGGAGGACTTCTTTCAGTAGAGACTATGTAGCTCATGGAATGAGTACAAAATTAGTGCACAGTGACAAAACTTCAGTTCAAATAATCTACATTTGCCTATTTATCATGGGGTATTTAATTTGCATTTTATCATAAACGTTGTTTATAAATTTGCCCTGTTTAATTTTCCTAGGCAGAGCATATAGACAGATATATCTCTTAGGTGAAGATCATCATTTTCAGTTTACAAGTTTCTGCTGCTCAGAATGGGCAACATTAAAAATTCAACATTTGCCATCCTCAGTAATTTGAATAGGAAATATAGGAGGACACTATGGTTATAGTAAATACCTTGAGCAGTGAAGGTCAAGCATGGGATGGTGCCCATTCTAAAACATAACAATATTTCTGCATATTTAGTCTTATTTTAAGTCTGTTGTATGTGGATGGATATTGCCATTCTGTTCATTTTCAAAAGAGCATGCAGAATTAGCCATGCAATTTCTATTGGTATTAATGGGCTCATCCTTAGAAAACATACAACACCTTGTATTATGTAAAATTAGCTGATGGGTATGTGCCATAGCATGGTCAGTAAAGATGCCATGCCTGCACACAATGGTAAAGCTCTAAAATTCTGTAACAGACAAAGAAGTTTCAGGTTTTATGAATGGAGATTTATCTTGATTATTAGAAACAAATTTTAATAACAGCTTACTGAGTGCATGATTTATGTGTCAGGAAAATAAATAGTTGATATTCAGTGGGTAGGTTATTTTTGCGGGGAAGAGGAATTGCTTGGTTTTGTTATTTGTTTCATATGTGGACTTTCTGTGGACTTTTCTAGTATGTTCTAGGGGAAAACAATTCAAGGTCCAAGCTTACAAGAAAGGTCTGAAAGCACAATTTAAATTTAGCATTGTACCTAAAGCATGGATCATACAAGGCCTAATAAGCAATATAAACTTAGAAAGGCTAGCCTGAGAGGAAACAATGTGTTTATGGTTTATGAGACTGTGTAAGGAATAATCTCAAATATTGGCAGCCAGTATATTCTTAGATGAATGCACTCATATTTAAATAACTGTGGTATATAGTGGTACTGGAATATCACATCTAACTTTTGATTCTGCAAAATGGCAAAGAAGTCAACTGATACACCTTCCAAAGGATTCCCTCTCCCTTCATAACCCCATTAGTGATCAGTCCAGAATGAAACATCTGGTTCTCATGCACATAGCCTACTTATTCCTAGGCAGACCAAATCCTTGTAGGTTTCCATACCTCACTTTCCGAAATGCCTCTTTCAGTCAAAGTCAGCACTGATCATAGTGGTTTTCAACCTGTGGTCAATGGACCCCTGGGGGTCCGCGGTCTCTGCCTAAGATTTCCAAAAGGGTCTGTACCTCCATTTGAAATTTGTAGGGGTCTGCAAATGAAAAAAAGTTTGAAAACACTGGTATAACGCTCTGTCACCACTGCTCAGCACTCTGAAATTATTGTCTAAAGCAGCATGGTTAGTCATAGTATTAGTGGGAATACAAAAAAGATTCAACTGAGCAAAGATTGCAAATTCATGGGGCATTTACAAACATATCTCCCATTCGTGTTAATGTAATGTAACTTTTTAAGAGCCCAATCTTGCAGCCACTCCCTAAGGAAGAACCATAAACCATAAACCAATGCTCTCTGCCATATATATTGGCCAAACCAGACAGTCTCTATGCAAAAGAATAAATGGACACAAATCTGACATCAAGAATTATAAACCAAATTCAAAAACCAGCAGGAGAACACTTCAGTCTCCCTGGACACTCAATAACAGACTTAAAAGTGGCAGTTCTTCAACAAAAAAACTTCAAAAACAGACTCCAAGGAGAAACCACAGAACTGGAATTAATTTGCAAACTGGACACCATCAAATTAGGCCTGAATAAAGACTGGGAGTGGATAGGTCACTACAAAAACTAATTTCCCGCTGCTGATACTCACACCTTCTTGTCAACTGTTTGAAATGTGCCACCTTGATTACCTTGGCCTAATTAGCATTACAAAAGTGATTTCCACCCCTTCTTGTCAACTGTTGAGAATAGCCCACTTCCACCTTAATTGAATTGGCTTGTTAGCACTGACCCTCCCCCCCCCACACACTTGGTAAGGCAACTCCCATCTTTTCATATGCTGTGTATTTATACCTCTCTACTGTATTTTCCACTCCATGCATCTAATGAAGTGGGTTTTAGCCCACGAAAGCTTATGCCCAAATAAATTTGTTAGTCTCAAAGGTGCCACAAGGACGCTTCGTTGTTTAAACTTCAATAAGAGTTCTACACCTGAAGCAGCTGCAAGACTGAGTCCTAAATCCCCAGGCATCCTTGACAGAATAGTCTGTAGTGCAAGTGCTTGTAGGTGCCATGCCTCTCAATAAGTGACAGAGAACATACCACATGCTTTTTCAGCAGTCAGTTTTTTTTCTTTTTCACGGAAAATTATGCAGCTGTAAATCTGGTGATTAACTGAGATGTGTTGTCCAGTTACAAACAGAAAGAAACGGGTTTATTGAATGGCAAAAATGTGACTTTCCACAGAAAAACTGTTCTATGTTTTCCTCCAACTATAAGAACATACATCTTAAATAGGGTATTCAATTTTTAATGAGTTGGGCTCTTAGTGTCCTGTGATCTGTGGATGAAGAACAAAAAAAACCCTGATAGATGCACACACAACTACTAGGATTATACAATAGAATATCTTCTTTGGAGAATATTCCTATAAAAATCTTGTTTGTGTTTCAATTTTCTGCTTAGAAATTTTCTTGATCACAGACATAAACTGGTAAATTATTTGCAGTACTTTTTAATAATTTCTTCAATCATTTGCACATTTTCAAAATGAATTGCATTTTTATCTAAATTAACATGCTTTTCCCCAACCAGTAAAATAGTCCAAAGTTTTAGAACAATTGTAGACTTGGACAGTATTTAATATACAGTATTTTCTAGGCCAGGAAACATTATATAATAATCTATAATCAAAGCACTAAAAACCTGTTAACTGCTGAAGTCAGTTTCATTCTAACATTACAACTAAAACTTATTTATAAGTAAATGAAAGTCAAGAGGATTAAATTCAATTAAAATTACTTTGAAGAATGGAAAAAATGTTTCACAGTGATATAAATCAACATATTGTTATTGCCTTCTTTTTGTTATCCGTTATGGGTCTCTAAAGCAAAATGTAGCTTAAATTATATGTGTAGAACAAATACACAGGAAAGGAGTCTGTGCACCCATAAGCACACCCAAACCCAAATGAAAGATTTGGGTGTACTTGTGGGAGAATGGAGTTCTTTTCTGTATGCTTTGCAAACCAGAATTGTAGAAGGTTTCTCACACTTGCAACCTCTTTACCTTTATCAAGTGCAGTATAAATAGAAACCCAATTAAAATACATCTTTGTATAACACCCCCCCACACACACCCACCCACCATTTTAAGTATACATGCATTTCTTACTGATAGCATGATCTCAGCAGAGAAATTAACTTCAATAATCTATGGATTACAAGACATATCAAACCTTCAAAGCATTTCAGTGTTAGATCTATTCTCAAAAGGGTTTAAATTACTTTAATAGTTAATAATAAGTGATATGACTCATTTTCCCAACTAAATCAAGATCAGTTGTCATTTGTTCCTGTAGTCTCCAAACCTCTTAATTATGGTGAACAAGTTCCTCAACACCCATTGTGCATCTCTAGGTATGTAGTTACCAAAATGTAGTTGCTAGCATTTGTACTAGTACTTGATTTTTACTATTATAACACATACACATAATGCAAAGCTGGGGGCCAAAGCAACATTTGTCAGTATCCCTTTAGCCCAGCAAATGTCAAGCCCCATTGAAAAAATATACAGCCACCCCACAGCATAGTTCAGTGGACATATTTTATTGTCAATTGAGCTATTGATCTCAAACATTCCTACACAGAGACCACTTCGATATTCACCACTGTGTATACTAATATCTTTTATAAAACATCCTTGTGAAGAAGATATTACTGAAATAGGGACTGATCCTGCAACCTTTACATATGGAGAGTAATCTGTCCTCATGTTTGAATTTTTTTCATTTACTTGACTGTGTCTTTATTTGCCTGAGGAAAAATGTACTCCCATGAGTAAAGGTGGCAAGATCAGAATCATAGTGAAACAGCATTATTGTCTTTGGGAAAAACACCTCACTGTCTGTTTAAATCATATATTTTTCTTCAAAGGTTTCAATTATTTTACAGAATTAGATAGTGACAACTTTTAACAATGACACAACATTTAATTTTAATGTTTTGTTAAAATATTTTTAAATGCCATTAATACATTCATCAATATCATACACTGTTTTCTGACTATTTCATGGCTGCTCCCATGAGCAGCATAGTCAGTACCCACATGGTGACATAGTATAGGGCTAAATATCAGAGGACCCACACGCTAATTGTGCAAGTTATTCTTCCAGCTCCACAAGCAGCTGTGCTAACGGCTCTGGAGATTCAGCTTCCAGGTTTCTTGTATGGTTGAATTGCTTGGTACTGGTAGGCTGCTCTTTAACCAGACATCATTTAACTGGGACCCTCTTTTGATGCCTAGCAACTTGTGAAAATGATACATGCATGGGATAAGATCCTGTACAAAATCTTTATGAGATGTAATTGTAGGGATTTTTGTCTTTATACAGGAAAATCTCGTACACTTATTGGCTGCATGTCTGTCATACCATATAGCTACACCTATATTGCCTACATCAAGCTCTCAAAAATTATGACTCAGGTGCCCCCAAAATAAAAATCACAACATTTAAAATAAATAAATAAAATTAGGGTTCGTTTTATTTGTCTTCTGGTTTCTGAGCCTTGAGGGTGCACTTGCTTCACATTTGCATGTTTTCTCCATAGCCAGAAAATGTACTTATTTTATAAAATGAAAACTGAGATGTTCATATATTCATGACTCCAGGAGATGGGACTTACAAAGGATGTACTGTAATATCATGAGACTCACCATAAATGGTGAGAGTTGACAAGACTACTAAACACACAGAGTAAACTGTATTCTTTCCACCAAAAACTGTACAGTTAGGACCAGATGTTCAAGAGTGTAGCTCCCATTAAGGCACTATCTGAAGAGGCCATATTTTGAAAAGTGATCAGCACCCAGACAATTCCTTTGCTTTCAATTAATTTTTTTAAAAGCTGGTCCACTTCATTTCAATCCTAAATGGGAGCTGTGCTCTTTTGAAAACTGGCCCTTAATTTCAGAGACAAATTAGATAGTATTGATTTGTTTTTGGTAGTTTTGGGTTTCTTTCAAATACTAATTAAAATACACAAGTGTAATATGCTTTTATTTAATATATTATATTATATTTAAAATGTAGAGATTCAGTGGAGAAGCAGCATCCTGTTAAGAGCTAAGGTTGAGACTTTTTTCCATTATATACCTGATTTTGACCCCCCCATCCTAAAATCCTCACAAAAATGTAATTTCAGTTTCAAATTTTTGCATTTGTGTTCTGTGATGGGAACACAGGGATTTCTCAGAAATTGAGATGATTCAGATAATTGGCAAATTTCAAGAGATTCATAGATTTTTCAGGGCAGAAGGGACAGTTATGTTTATCTAGAAAGTCAATGGGACTTTGGCTCCAAAGTTACTTTGGTATATTTGCCCAATCCTAGTCCCAAATTTGCTTTCCCAGGGCCTTTTAAAGTTTTCAGGAGTAGCCTTGGGTCTTAGGAGAGGCTGCACTGCCCAGTGGTCCCTTAGTTACCTACTTAGATCTGCAGCAAGGCCTGTGGATTTCAGAATGTCCACAGGGAGACAAAAGTATGAAGGGGAAAAGTGATCACAGAATGGAGCCTACCGAGGTTAGTGTGTGTGCGTGTGGGGGGGGGGGGGGGGGAGGGGAGAAATCCTTTTGGGAGTAGAGCAGAGCGGACACACAGAGGCTACCCATATAGAAAATTTCTATAAAAATGTAACAGGGATTAAACCAATTCTATATAATTTACTCTAAAAACCTATAGAACTGAATAGAGAATTCTAAACATTTAAATATTTTAAATCATCCTATAAAATTCTATATCAGGGATATAATTTGTTATTAAATTTTATAGGATGGTCCAAGAAACCAATAGAAAAGATACCAGTTAGCATTCCATCTTTCAGTAGGACTTTTTAATAAGGAGGACTTGCAAGGAGGGGAACCAAGAGCCATGCTGAGCTTTTAATCTTTTTTTATGGTAACTACAACATTCTTGTAAGGTTGTTTTTTTGTTTGTTTTTTTTTTAATAATGAAATATTCCCTCACTCTTAACTCTAACTAATCAAGTTCTTTGAATATTTGCAGTGTCTTATAGCTTTTACTGTCTGGACATCCATGCCATTGCACCTGTCAATTCAATGAAAGCCCTTTCATAGACACTTTCCTGAATAGTTACTCTACACTCCTTTTTAAATTGCATTATATGGCCATTCAGGGGTATCTGCAGAACTACTTCTATTTGAGTGACAGGCTGCTTTGATGGAGCATTGGAACATAAGTAGAAAAATAGAAAATACTGTAATTACAACTATAGGACAAACAGTTATTTGAATGAACTAAAAATGCTTATTCATTGTTTTACATTATTATTAGATAGCATAAAGGACTGCTTTTCTGCTCCTGTGGAACTCAGTGGGACTTTTGCCATTGACTGCAAAGGGATCAGACTTTAAGTAGCAATCTCCCATTTGATAGGACACTCACATTTATTTCTACTAGAACTGTGAACTTTCTAGACACATAATATGAACTTCTGCAGTTCCGCTGTTGTATTCATTTTGCAAGTATTAAGTTGGTTTTACTGCACTTTGGAAATCATTTGAATACTTATAATTTTAAGTATTTATTTTCATAGTAAAATTATAGCACTATTGTCTTGCAACTAACCCTACTTGTTCTAACACTCCAAAAACAAAACCTTCTTGAATATGATAACCTTTATTTATAGATGGCAATAAGCATATTTAGCAATTTTATTATTCATGACCCTTGCACTAAATATCATAATCAGAATACAGATGTGTGAGATAATTTCCATGTGCAAGTCACTGTAGTAATTCTTGTAAAACAAAAATAGCATTAGATTTAGAGAAATAATATGTCCATATTTAATAAACGAGTTTTTAGTAGAAACAAAGGGGCCATGTTGAGCATTTTAGAGAAGTCCTATTTTATTAACAAACTTCATAAATATGTGGATAACTCTAAAAGTAATATAATTCTAGTGTAACATTTTATTCTCTGTTGCATACTTATATTTATTCCTTGTATTTTACTCACATTGATCAAAGACAAAAACAGGCTGCTTTGCTGTGTGTATATACATATAATCAGCAAAAGTGCAATTTGATTAACCAGTTACTCCCAAGAAGTTAAACCCAATCTTTTCTTAATACCTTCTTTCCTTGTGCCTGTACTAAAGATTCAGATTATCAGATAAACATGATATTCAGACTTCGCTCACTAATTGACTGAACAAGAATCGGTCACACTTTATTTACCATTCCGTAATGGATTTTCATGTTTGTGAACCCTAACTGGCTGTGGAAATGGAAAGCAAATGTTGCATAATGACAAATAACTTTTTTTAAAAAACCAAAAGATTAAATTAACTTTTTCCCCCTGTTTGTAGCAAGTTCATGATTACAAACAGGTGTTGAATGATCTTATGGTGACCACATCATGTGTCATGCTACTGTTTAGAGAATTTTAAAAGTGATTGCTAGATATAACATATTTTTCATTTGGTGTTACATGAATAACTGGTACATTAAAGTGAATGTGAAATAAACAGATATAATAATTGAACCCTTTTTTTTTTTGGCAGAGATTTTTCGGAATATATTCCAGTTACTGAACACGAGAATATCATTGTATTAGGTTAGGTTTCTTTTTACTTGTATATCTGAAGCGGAACCTCTCATTAAGCATATTGTAAAAGGATCCTTTTATGAAAATGCTATCAAGTATTTATAACTACAGCACTGAAGATCAGAGGAAGATATTGTTTAAAATCTGTGCAGCATAAAACTGGTCAGAGATATCGACATCAATCAGTGTCAGAATTAAAACTGAGTTGTTTTCTTTTAAAATCCTTTTTGTTTTTGTTGAGTGACTTATAACAGGCACATACTCACAATGACAGCCTTATTTTCTGGCCCCACATTGCAATGAATCAGAAGAAGCACACCAGTATGGGAAGGAAAAATGAAGGGGGCTATTTCCACAATGCAAACTTATACAATAGAGAAATACTCAAAACCACCAAATCAGTACATATAAAATAAGGACCTTACACTGCAAACCTTTCCTCAGCTAAGTAGTCCTTATGCGAGTAGTCACATTAAGCTTAACAGGACTACCCATGGGCCTAACAGTTTGAATAATCAATTCTAATTCTTTTGGCTTTATGAGAGAATAACATTCCACTATGGATTAAAGGTTATTAGACACTCCTGACCCTGAGTAATGGAAGTGTTACCATCAATCCCTGATATTACACAACTGGAAACTTCTTCATATACTGTATATGAAAAGATTATCCCAGGTCTCTAAGATCCAAAAGAAGGGATAACATACATACTTCTGCCACTGGCATGCTTCCAACAGTCAGCTGTAACAAGCCAAAAATAGAAATCAGAACAAAGGCTAGATAACATATGGAGAGTGTTCTACAATATGGTCCTCATCCCTTTTGATGCATCTCAGAAGGGCACGTATGAATCTCACACTATTGTCTTCTGAAGAGACGACATCTCCAAATCATATCCCTAGACATGCTACAGTTCACATTATTGTTTATTATTATTATTTATTGAGCAAGAGGAGTGCTCTGCAGGTACAAAAGAAGACAAGATCTCTGACCAAGGAGCTTACAGTCTAGTTCACTCAAACCGAACAACAGCTGTAAGGATTACCTCAGTTTAGCTCTTCTGGAGGGTTTGACCCACTTGATAGATCCTCTCTGAAGACAGCAATTTTCTTTGCCTGGAGAACATAAAGAGACTGGAGAATTCACTCCCCTAGTTGTGGGGAGGTCACTGGGCTTCTATTCCTGCCCATTTGTATCTGCCATTCCAGCCTATGGCCCCTGCTACTCCACAGTCTCTATTTATCCCCAATGCCCGTACTCTCAGATCCAGTTATCTGAGCCCTCCAACCTGGCATGGGGCCCCATTCTACAGACACTTCCTCGTGCAGCCACTCTGTCTGCACCCCAAATTTTTAGTGTGACCATGGGTCACAATGCCTCGTTTAATCCTCCATGCCTGGTGTAAATTTCACTTGTTAAGATTAGTTTAGCCCTTAGTAGCTAGACACTATTGCAAAACAGACTCACTTTTATATAAAACTGACCCAAACAGGGAAGCTGAAAGATCACTAGCACTGCTGAATAACTTCTTGTTATCAGAATCCTTATACCGGTAGATAATTTGAAAGAATACCCACCTTTGACTGCTGCCCACTGGTTTAGAACAGCAGAGCCAGCCTTACTGAGGGATATTAGAAAAATTCATATAATTGTCATAATCTGCCATCTCTTGCCTATGTCCTTCCTTCAGAAGGAAGACTATTTGGGAAGGATCCTACAGTAGGTGTTATGCTCAATTTCGGTAGCACCTCTGCCCCTGACTTTACTAAACAAGTTTCAAGAAACTTTGCTGAATTAAATTCTTTGACAGTGTCAACAAGTTGAAAAAAGATCTTAGGAAATGAGAGTGTGAGAATCAGCAATTTGGCTAAAACCTCCAAGAACTTGTTGTACCAAGTCCTGAAAAATATTGGAAAACCAAACCCCTTTGTTAATTTAATCCCTGGTTTCAGACTCTGCTGACTGCATGCTAATTGTCTCTGTGATACTGGAATTTTTTAGCTAAAGGACAAGCCTGCGATTCCTTAGCCATTTACCCTAATGCTACGGCTGGGGTGTGGGTGGGGAAGTTCTAAAAATGTAACTTGCCATACAACTCTATTTTTTCCATAATCCTGGCCAATCCTTTGCTTATTTTTCAAGGATATTGGTGTGCAATTAAACCTCTTCCTACTGACACACCTGTCAACAAGGTTAGTTCTTTTTCAGACATCCCCAGTGATGCCACATAGTGATGCCATTGACATTTTCCAAAAGATAGCCCAAATCTTTGTTTTACTGGTTTTATAAGGAAATTATATGGTGTCTTAAATTCTGCCATTAAGCCTCAGTTTGAGAAGCCGCAAAGCTGGGGATTTTAGAATTTATTTAGAGGAAGTTGACTCTGTTTTCCCTAAATCCAGCTAAATAGCTAAAAATATGATAATTACTTCAGGCCCCTCTATTTTCTTCTCCTCTTCCAAAAGAGCTCTAAATTCACCGGGTACACCCTGAAATGCAGCAAAGTCAGGACAGTTTTAAAGTGACCACAAATAGAACATCTTCTAAATAATGGAGAACTGGAGTGCCTTCCAATTTCAGAACAATGCACCAGTGCAAAAGGGGATTTGAATCTTCAAAAGTGCATGACAGCTTACAAGGTATGTAGATTTAGTCACCAAATATTGTCCATTAAATATAAACTTCTTGATCTGCATGAATTCACCAGAATGGTTTTTTTTTAGAGCCAGGCACCAAGAATATTTCCTCACCTTCTAGAATGTTGTTTGAGACAGTGAAAATGAGGCAGCCATTCTTTCTGCCCTCAATGCACATTATGTGAACTATTTGTGATCATACAACTTCCTACGTTTATCTTCTAGGCACCTCTTGCACTCCTATATCCTCTCATAATAGTATATTTTAATTTGGAGCCCAGTACCTAAGGACTTCTCAGCGCCTTAAGGGAATGAAAAACAAAACAAGTCACTAAAACACTAACAATCACCAGTAACTCTTTTACCCCTGGAGGGTATTTTAGAATCCTGGCAGTGGTATATTAACCAATGGGCTGAATGGGTCAAGGCCGAGAACACCAGTAAACAATAAGTATCTTCCAGCAATTAAAGCAAAGAAAGAAGAGACACACACTGATTTATTTTTCATAAATCCTTCTCACTTTCATATCTATTTGATTCAATCTTTTTTTTTTTTAATGTGGTGTATTGGATTCTTTGTCATCACCTGGACACTGTGTCCTATGAATTCTCAGGTATGATTTGAAGTTTTGTTTTCATAGTTTGAGCCATTACCTTTGGCAGACTTCCAGAATGGGTTCTTTTAGGAGGAGTGGCCTTGCACAATATTTTTAGTTTTGTCTAAGGGCAACTGAAAGATTTTATCTGTCATTGGATCATAGAAGACGTTTGCTCAATCTCTGCACTACCTTTAACATGTCCTAGAGCTTCCTTTAGTCTAACTTTCTGTTTAAAGTCTCCAACATTGAAATATAAGTTTCAGTGCCTTGTATATAATTAGTATCACATAAATGAGGAATCTTATTCTGTCCTTCAGTATACATGCACATTCATCTCCAGCTCAAGTCCATGGGAGCAATTCATGTGCATTCAAAGGCAGAACCTGGCCCTTGAAGTTTTTGTTAACTGGAAAGGTCTTTGTGAAAGACCAGTAAGTTCTTTAGGACTGTGGTTTATTTGCACAGATGTTTTCATTAGAAGTTTTTTGGTTTTGAAATTTAGAAATTTCTGGTTTTGAAATTTTTGTAGAGAAATTTATATAAATGGTTATCACCTTCATCTAGAGAAGATGTCCTGTCATGTTAACTAGCTAGTTCCCTAGCTATTCTCCGTATGAATCTCACTGTACCTAAGCCAGGTGCTGAAGTATATGTATTCCAGATTGTATCAATCTGAGCAATGGGCAGGATTTTCTTGTATTGGTCTTTTTGATGCTCCTTATTCAAATATAAACACCAAGGAACATACAGTCGTCATATTTCAGAGTCTTTCTGAAATTTCCTCTGTGAGAATCATCAGTTCAATACTGTGAAGATTTGACTGCATTAGCATTAAGGGGCTGCACACCCATAGCTTCAGCTGAAATCAGTGGGAGTTGCAGGTGTTCAAAACCTCAGAATCTGTGGCCCTAAATTGTAACTTGTAGCAAATGTGCCTCCAGAGCCAAGAGCGCAAAGAGCCTGGTCTAGACCGGGTCTAGACTGGTGCAAAGCACCCTTGTCTCTCAGTCTCAGGCCCAAATTGGCTATTGTAGCTATCAAGTCCCCGGTTGATGCTTGTGACTGTCTCTCTTGCCTCATTGCATACAGCATGGTTCCTTACCCATTATCCCATGCTTACAGTATCTGGGATTAGAATTTCTGGATAGCTGCCCCAGTCATAGATCAAGTTCACCACTAGGCTGCTGCTAAAAAGCAGCATAGGAATAACATTATTCAGATCTTC
The DNA here is from genome assembly GCF_965140285.1 of Lepidochelys kempii. Taxonomy (NCBI): domain Eukaryota; kingdom Metazoa; phylum Chordata; order Testudines; family Cheloniidae; genus Lepidochelys; species Lepidochelys kempii. The sequence continues at coordinate 21,912,851 of NC_136391.1, forward strand.
TGGACAATGCACAATGGTACATCCAGAATAAACATTTGCTGCTATTTGTAGCCCTAAAATATTTACCCTGAAATATGCCCACTCTTTAGGCCAGAACCATAACTGCTGTCATCCGACTTCCAATAAAATTTCCCTTGCTTAATACTCCTCTGTGAAATAGTAATAAAATGCTTGACTCACTGCCTGCCGATGACTGCGATGCCATGGACAAGTACTTTGCCTTGGTCATTGATCCTTCCCAAAGTGATGTCCAGCTGAGACCTCTGCAGGAGTGATGAAAGTTGAAGATATTTTATAGTTCTTGTCTCAGGCAAGTTCAGTTCCTTGCTCCCTCCTTTGGCAGCCTGGGTTGTTGCCAGTAGAAATATTGGAGCCTCCTGGATGCACCAGGGTGGCATATGTCAATAGCCAGATGCCCCTGTAGTAGCAACCTTTTTCATTGTTTATTGGACCTTCCATTACTCAGCTGGCTGAGGAGATAAAAAGAGTCTTTGCAGGTGTGACCTCCTCAGATATAGTGCTAGCAAGATCTGAGACTGCACAGACACTGGTCACAGTGCACCTCAACAGCTCTTTCTGTAAATTGAACTGCCCCAGTGATCCTCCACTTAGATTTATTTCCCCATCTTCTAAACTACCCCTAAGAAAAACAGCTTCCAAACAGTTAATCCGGTTTCTTCTTCCATGCCTTGCAGCATTTCAGAGATGCTATTGTCTCACTAGAAGACAAGGACACAGAAGCCACAGTTTTCTTTCTTTGGGCATTTTCAGCTTTTTCACTCTACAGGCTATTTTAGCCCTCTTTTTCCTTTTTGTCTCTGATGCTAATGCTGGAGCACCTGGGATATTGGTCTTTCCATACAGTTATGTTCTCTCACCAGTCCACCTGTCCCTGGTGCCTTTTGTCTCATTACCAAGCAAACTAATCTCTTGCCTCGTGAGTTTCAGGCTTTTCACTATCACTGACCCACAGGCTAAGAAAGTAGCAGTTTGATGAAGGGACCACAGGAGAGGAAGAATGGCATTAGTCTGGGACTTAGGGGACCAGTGTACAATTTACTGCTCTGCCACAGACTTCCTCTGTGACCTTTGGCATATGACTAAACCTCTTTGTGTCTCAGTTCCCCGTCTGTAAAATGGGGTCAATAGCACTTCCCTACTTCACAGAGTTGTTGTGAGGATAAAAGCATTAACGGTGTGAACATGTTCAGATGCCATATAAGTACCATAGATAGTTAGAAGGGCAACCTGCTAATGTGACTCTCCCTGTTGATCCCTCCTTTCAAAAAAAAAAAAAAAAAAGCCCTTTTCCTTGATCCAAAATGCTGTTTCACTGCTCCAAGTGTCAAAAGGATTTTATTCTTAGCTTTCTGTTTCGATCAGTTAATTCCCACCAGGACCGAGGCAAAAATTGTCTGTGGGACACACTGTTCTTTCTTCTTATACACCTAATGTTGCTGTGCTATTTTGGGCAACCATTTAAATAAAAGACAATTTGACTAAAGAGTAAATATATTCCACCGAATGACGGCAAAAGGGCAGAGCTTGGGAAAAAGAAACAAGAAAATGCAAGGCATTCATTTTTCCTTTGTACTTTTTAATAAAAGAAATTCTCTTGCTGCTTAAAGTGACACATTAAAAGATGTATGTATCGTGGCTTTTAAAAACACAATTAGATAACACCTTGTCAAATACTTATATTCTTTGTTGACAGCCTTGAGTACAATCACAATAACAGCACAGCTATTTCAGCATGTTTCTTATTCCGTTGCCATTGGCAGAGTCAGCCATTTTATAAAAATGTTACTGTTTATCACTTTAATCATCAATCTACATCTAGTCAAAACAATAAGTCAGAAGGAGTAGTAAATTATACTTGTGAAGCCCTGATGAGTTTTCAACTGTTTTGCTGAAATTAACTGAAATAATTATCTATTTTTCTAAAGGTGCTAGAAAAGTTCTGTATAAAGAAAATGGATCAACAAGGGCTTGGCTTCTGCCAGATCAATGAAAACTTTTTAGTAGGCTCAGAAAAATTGAATGAGCAGCCTAGTTTTCTGGGGACAAAAGTAAATAACATACTTTCTGTTGTTTTCCCAGCACAAAAATGCCCAAATGAAAGCGTGATCTTAAATGACACAACTCTTTTCCCCTTCACACCTGATTCTAGCTTTCTTGATGATACTGTTGCAGTCTGCACCTCTTTCTTTTACCATGCAGAGTGCAGATGTGTTCTGAAGATCTCCCTGCATGCTTGAAAGTCATACAGGGAAACATTTTAATTTGTCTTTAACCCTTTGAATGAACTGAGATACGCAGTATAGTGGGCACCTCAGAGAAAAATATACTCTAATCAACTAAGGTAACACTATTTATCATGCAGTTGTATTGATTATAATATTTGTGTTAATAGTAACAAATGCTTATCTTGCGTACTGAACATTTCATACCCAGATCTCAAAGTGCTTTGCAAATTATGTATCATTATCTTCATTTTTAGATGGGGAAACTGAGGCACAGACAGGTCACAGGACTTGTCCAAGGTCACACAGTGGGAGAGCCACGAATAGATTGTAGGTCTTTTGATTTCCAGACCAGTGGTTTATCTGCTGGAATTTACTGCTTCCCAGTAAATATAGGACTGTATTGGGAGTGGTGTGGCACAATCTGATCCCACTGAAAGCACCAGACTAGTTCTTCAGAAGGCTCCATTATATGTTCCCATCATGGCTCACCAATAATAGTGCAAACCCTGAGCAAATCTTGGGTGAAATCCTGGCCCCATTTAAGTCAATGACAAGATGTGGGATTTCACCCAATCTGTTTAAGAATGGGGAGGGCATGGGAGGGCAAGGATACCTGGACCTTCTTCTCCCGGTCCTTGTGCAGTTTTGCTGGGGGGCAGGTACACTGTGGCCCTAATTCTTACATATTTTGTATTGTATCTAATCTATCCTAAACTCATACACTGTATAAGAACGGCAATACCAAAGGTCCATCTAGCCAAACATCCTGTCTTCCGACGGTGGCCAGTGACTCCAAGATCTCTTTATTGAGTGGTAACAATTAATTCAGACCCCATCATTTTATATGTATAGTTGAGATTATGTATACCAATGTGCTTTACTTTGCATTTATCAACATTGAATTTCATCTGCTATTTTGTTGCCCAGTCACCCAGTTCTGAGAGATCCTTTTGTAGCACTTCACAGTCTGCCTGGGACTTAACTATCTTGAGTAGTTTTGTATCATCTGCAAATTTTGCCAACTCACTGTTTGCCCCTTTTTCCGGATCATTTATGAATATGTAAAGTAGGACTGGTCCCGGTACAGACCCCTGTGGGACACCACTATTTACCTCTCTCTTTATGATGGCCACATCCATGTGAAAGATTGGGAAGACATGTGGTAAACTGCGCTAAAGCGCATCTCACCCTCACCTGCACTCTAGCCACCAGTCTTTTTCTTTTTGGGACTAGCTCTGACTCGCCAGACCTCCTTCATTGCTCACTGTCTTGCAGAACGGTAGCTGCTAACTATGAAGTAACTTATGTTAACTACAATATTAATTAAAAACAGAGAGAGAATTATTAATTATGATGATTAGGATTTAATGGCATTGCACTGTGCCATTATATTTTATACACGCGGAGATAAGCAGCAGAGTTCTCTTTTAATAGCCAGTGGCTCTACGGAGGCCAAAGAGAAGAAAGAGGCAAAACCTGCTAAGCTAACTCCTACAATCACCCTAGGCTGAATCTTCCAAATAAGCATCTCTTCATTTGCACCCACTTTTGGAGTCACACAAAATGGTTTGGCTCTTCAATAAAAGATCCCCCTGCTCTCGTATTTGAAGTTTTCAGGATAGTTTTCAGTAGACCTGGGAGAACAAAGTGTTGAATTCCCCCCTTCTCCCTTAACAAATCTTTTATGCTCTTTTCTTGCTTACTTATTGGTTATAGTCTTTTAATTGTTGAGTTTTGTCAAGATGAAATATTTTCTTTCCCTCTCCTCGAGTTCCATAGATTAAAACAGACATATAACATAGTAATGGAAAGTGGCAAATAATATAACATACACACTCACTATTATTGTTAAAAGTGGTGTTATGATCAATGTAGTGCAGGTTATTGTCACTATTTATTTTACTATCCACTGCTTACATTTGATCTTTTGAAATCAATGGCTTCCAGTTCTCATGGGTCAGTGAGACATGGCTGGTAAAGGTATGCTCCACTTCATGTTTATTTGCTGCATGCTCAGGTATGTTTTTCCAGTGTGGCATACAACCAAGAGGCTTGATTCTCTTCCCACTCACACCTGTGCTAATTAGAAGGTAAATCCATTCCAGTCAATTCCTGCTGTAGAATTTGTGGAAGTGAGAGGAGGCTCAAGGTTGTATTATTTTGAGGAACATTTGGTAAACTCCAACTGGTATAGTTAGGATTATTGTTAAAAAGTATAAGATGTTAGCTAATTAAAAAAAAACTGGTTTTGCCCTTAATAAGGGCCAGGTTCTGCCCTTAATAAGAACTGCAGAATGATTTCTAACTGCATTTTACATCTAACATCTATCCAATCAGTGGTTTTTGGTTTGTTTTTTTAATTATATGCATTGGACTATCGATATTACATTTGCTGTTCCAACCAAGAGGATTTAATAATCCAAATCTAACTTCTTACTCTTTCACGACACCACGCAGAAAATGTAGATTCCTTTAATCATGAGACAAATGATGGCTATAACCAAGGGATTGAATTTTGGAAATTACTCTAGGACGAAAGAATTCCTGATGGGATTCTATAAATATTAACAAAGAATATTTGTCTTATCTTATTCATTAAGTATTTAACTCTATTCATTGAACATTTTATATGTTAAGAAAGCTTTAGCTTTCTGTCCACACAAAAATCTGTCTGCCTATAAGATCTTTCTGCAGATCCTATCATACTGCCTATTATCTTAGTACCCAAGCATTGATCACAATTATTCATCTGATAAACAGATTTTAATATAAAAATATGCTCATTTCTTAATCAGTGATTTTAAAAAACTCACATTCCTTAAACAGATCTACATTAATTTGTTCCAATGTAATGTTTAAAGCATTAATTAGTTTTAAAAATAATGGCAAAGAAACCAATACTCAGAAAAACTACATTTGGAATCAATTTTTTAATATAGCTATTTCTTTGGGTGTAGAAGGCTAGGCATATTTCAGAGCTGTGTGAAAAAAATTACATTCAAAATGAAACCAGTGAATTTTAGGATTCTTGCCAACTTCAGTTGGGTGTGAAAATGTCTGGCATTTGGCAAGAGTTTTATTTGCAATTGGATTCTCCACCGTCAATTGGCTTTTCTGCCTGGTGGATAAATAATGTGATAAAATATATTTTTTTCTGTTTGGTCTTGCATTTTCCTATCACCATCACAAATTCTATATGGCTTATCTGGTTTTCCCTCCCCTCCATGGTGGGAGGAAGGTATCTTTGGCATTTTTTCCAGCTGGTTGTCTTGCCCAAGATGGAGTTGTGTAGTGCGATGCACTGCAACACCCATCACCCATGGATGGAACTGCACCACCAAATATCCTACTAACTCAGCAGGGAATCAGACCAAGAAGCTGTCAGTAGAGTGGTGGGAGCAAAGATGGCTTTATGGCACTTTTGCATTTTCCTGATCCCTGAAGCTGGCAGGAGCTGGTGTGCACCTGCCCCTCCTCCTTATGATAGCCTCAGAGCTGCTTTTATCTACCCCAGCAGGCAACAGCCAAAAAGGGCCTATTATGCCAGCTGGGTGTCACCAGAGTGCAACATCTCCCCAGTCACTCTCCTGGCATGCTCCCTCCACTGGGGACTGCAAGCAGGGGTTCCATAGAGCCAGATATATGTTTAGGGCACATGTCAAGCCCATTTACACTACAGCAAGGGCCAGGAGCTGACCTGTAGTGAAAAGCAAGAAGAATAAATACATTTTTGGTGGATATTTTGCTGTGCCATATAGTCCTGGAAAGGAAATCCAATCCAGCTAAACAAAACTATTTAAAAGGAAATTGTAGACAGTTCACACTGAATCAAGAAACTTGCTGAATTCCTTTTTAGATGGACTTGGTAAAAGCAAGAGCTTTCCCCATCTCTGGCCCTTTATTTAGGATAAGATATTTTTTGTGTGCTATGAATCATAGCTAGAAATGGAGGAGAATTTCCCTGTTGTTTCAGTGATTCCTAGGAATCATTTCAGTGGTCAAAAATATTCTGAAGTAACACATCTACATACAACAGAATAATTTTCCTTTCTCTGCTAACCCTTCTTCACGCAGCTCAGGAAAAGAGAGAACTCATTTAGCTTCTTAAACGTAGGTGTCGAAATCATTAATAAAGGAAGTGCCAATAAAAAAAAATCTGGTGATACTATAATGGTGGAGATAAAACACTGCAATGAATAATTAGATGCTAGCATCAAAATGCTGCATGAAACAAAAACAGTAGGGTGTTTCAGAGACTCACCATTTAAAGCATTTTTAAATGTTATCTTTACCTGCACTCTTTAATCTTTTATTTTGCCTTTTTATTTTTCTTCCCTGTACCTTGTTGCTCTTTTGTTTTACTTTCTTTTGACTTCTTTTTAATGCATCTTCTTCCACTTCCATCCACCCCCATGGAGTTCTGTACTTTCAGTTCTTTCTCTGCTCATCTTACAGATAATAGAATCCAAATGTAAGGCTGATTACAGATTTTAGGACACAGCAGAATTCTAAAATATGAAACCATTTGGACTTAGACCACAGGACCTACTGGAAGTGTGTACCATAATGTCCACTTGAACTTTGACATGCACTGGGTTATGTTAGACTAGTTTAATGATATTGCAAGATAAATTATGTCTAAATCAGATGTAGTGTTCAGACCTAGGCCAAAATGCAGCCGTGTTAAGTCTCTGTGACTAAAATCCATGCTGGAAGAAAAGAAGAGCAATACCTGAGGAGAGCCCTAGAAGCATTATGCCTATGCAGTGGTGGCCCAGCTGTATTGCCTCAGTGGAGTTGTAAGGAGCACTCTATAAAAAGGTAGATGTTACCTGCCTTGTGTAATTGGGCAGGGCGACAACCACACCTCTTCTGCTCTGACATACCTGCTCTGAGTCCTATATTGCTGTGGTCGGTGCTGACCTGCCTTCCCGCCTCCACATACTCCACTGCTCCTGGAGAACTGGCAACCAAACTTCAGGCGCCTGGGGCCAAGGATGGATTTCTTCCAACTCGAGGGCACCCATAACTTATCTCCTAGTTTTTATAGGAATTAAGCTGGATTTGGAAAAAACTATAGGCTATTTTCCACAGTGTAAAAACTAATAGTAATTAATAATAATATCATATATTCCTTAAGGGGACAAAATGTGGGTTTAATTAATACTAGAACCAGTCATTTGATTGCCACAGCTACTACAGCAAAATAATCATGGTTCCGTTGCATGATGTGGGTCAAAGCTATTTGAAACCAGTGTAGATGAATGTGTGGGGTATGTAACTTCCAGACAGTTATGTTATCAGACTGGGCATCTTTCTGTTCTATACTGGGGAAAGTCACCTCAGAATGTAAGGGGTAGAGGAGGAGAGAAACCACATCCACCCTTCGGGTGAGAGCTGCACAGCTTCTTCCAGGGTGCGGGACAGAAGCCCAGTGTATATTCCTGACCTTCTCTGCTCCCCACTGAAGCTGCAGAGGATGGGAGAGTAGCTATCGTTGTAGAGTCAATTACATGTCAGCAGGAATAGGAAGTGGGGGTGGGGGAGAGAGAGAGATCAGGACAGGTCCATGCTCATTTGTATGGTTTTTGAATTTGTTTAGTTAAGAGAACTGTTCGATGTTGGAGGAGGTTATAGGCTTACAAGGAGAGCCCTGATTAGTCTCCATTTAGAGTTGCCAGTCAGGAATGGTCACCTGTGGCCCCTTTATTTCTCTGTCAGCTGACTCTTAGTCAGCCGAAAAGAACCCGCCCCTCACTGGGAGGTCAGGGAGGCAACAAGCACGCACAGTGCTTCCTCAGTAGCATTGTCAAATGCCTGACTTACATACAGCGACTGGGCTGGGCAGTCTTCAGGGAGCCGCTTGCCCCCTCAGTATGTGATAGAATCTCTCTGGTGACACTGCACTGTGGGCACATCCAGAACTGTGACCAGGGCTACCAAGGGAGGAACTCATGGTGTGGACATTATCCAGTGTTACAAACATACAACCAGGCTTGTTACATTGGCTGAGTTTCATTTACTCCACGTCTCCATTCAGTGCCAGTCACTTGTTATAGAATAACTGTGTTATGAAATGAAAATGGGGACCACAGATGCACAGGGACAATATTTTGTGTTTTTACTGTCTGTCTGTCACAGTTCTTAGTGTTTAGCAAGCAGTTAAAATATGAATTGTTCCTGCAGTGCTACTGTAGAGTTACATATTTCTGTCCAAATAAAAAGAGGCATTATGAATGTTGTATGTTTGCTCTAGTGCTGAAAAGATTTGAAAGCTGAAAGTATCCTAGAGCAATGTATTGTACGTATAAGAAACTTTCATTGGATACATATATATATGCATCAGCATGACCACAAAACAAAAAATGGTGTCTCTTTTTTTTTTCTGGCTCGTGCTATTTCTAAAGCCCTTATCATTTTGGTATCTTAGCGCCTGGTTTTCAAAGAAGTTCCATGCTCACTTTCATGTTCAAACTGTGCATGCATTTGCATTCATACAGAAATTACTGTTAAAAACTTGCCATCTTTGCGTTAGGTAACCAGATTATTGTTGTTATTTGCTCTTTATATTATGGTAGTATCCAAAATCCTGGATTGAGGGTCCCATTTGGAAACGACCAGTTTTGGTCAAATGTGTATGCACACAAACAAAGTCATCATAAGCACAAATGACATCATCAGATACAAATCTTGTGTGCCTAACTTGTTTGATGCTGTGGTCTTTTAGCTCTTAGAAAGAGTACCAGAGAAATTGGAGAGAGGTAATTGTTAAGATAACAGAAACCATAAGCTATAGCTAACCAAGTTGGAAACATATACATACTATATTTCCCTGATCTGAAATAGATCATGGCTGAGATTTTCAAAGCTGAGAAAGCACTGGATACCTAATACCCATTAAAGTTTAATGGATTTGGGCACCCAAATTGCATACTATATGTCTGTCTCTGTGGCTTATGGGGGAAAACATACACATTAAGGTGGGAAACATTTCAAATCTTTTTTATCAAATAGTAGTCTCTAGCAAAAGAGAATATTTTTAACTCTTTTTTAATGACTGATCTGTTCTCTTTCATCGTACATGTTATACTATACACCTAATAGAAATCCGTAATTTTATTTTTAATGTGAGTTTCTTATTAACAGAGAAGTTTGCATTGAGTTTAATCCCTGAATGAAAATTATGGTGATTGAAGTGAGAGTAGTCCACGAAATCAGGACTCCAAAATCCATAGCTGGCTTGATTTTCTGAAGTTCAGAGTACCCAGCAGCTTCCCCCATTTGAAATTATCACAGTCCCAGAAGTGCTTCAGAAGATCAGAACATAACTGATTGTTTTAAAGTTATTCCTGGCAGGAGTTGTTTTTTGGATCTTTGCTTCCAGGAAAGAGCCAGAAATGTTGCAACCCAGAGTTCTGTGAATGGCCTGCACATGTAGACCAGGTATTTAACAGCTTTCCTACAGATACATGGTATCAACAGTTCCTCCAGTCTCCTGCCATGATGTACTTCCATCCAGTATTACATAAACTGTGGACAAAATGGAGTTAGTACCATTTTCAAACAGAGCTTAATTTAATACCAGGTTTCTGACTATGTATTATATTTTGGCATCAATAAGGAATGCCAGGTCTGGCATGTAAAAGAGCCAGAGCAATGTAAAAGGGCATTGAAGGTCCCAGTTCCCGCCAGGGCAGAATTTCCACACTTCAGAAACTGATGAAGACAGCTGCAGGACTCAATTATGTCATCACTAATGTTCCTCCATTATATATAACCACTCAGAAAAAAGATCATGTAATTCCTGCCTTGGACCTTCCATCAAGCTGCTTATTGTGTGGCTCACTTTATGGGGCATGACATCACGAAAACACAAGGCTCTCACTGAGGTTCCTGCTACAGAATGCTCCATCCCCCTTCTGTGTTTTGGTTAAACAATTTCCGTTTAACCAAAACACGGAAGGGGAACTGTTTATGGAACCGTTTATGGAACTGGGTTTAAAAGACCATCAAAATGAAAACTGTTTCCTTTTGGTCATGCTACATTTCTGAATCTGCAAAAAGCAAACGTCCAATGAAATGTGTATGTATTTGTCTAAAATATGGATTGAGAGGTGGCTCTTTTATTTATTTATTTATTTTTAAATATCGGTAGGCTAGGGGGTGAAGAAAATTGGTACAGTTTCCCTTTTAATGAGATAACGTCACTGGAATCAGCATTGTGTCAGTGTCAAACGGATTTCTTTGATAATGGAACTAAGAACCACCAATGTGTGTCTGACAAGACCTTTATTTGTCTTGTGGCCTTTGCATGAGTTGATATATTTAGATATATTTCAATTCATGTTATAAATTAAACTGTAAATTTCTTGGGACCAGGCACCATTGTCATAGCGTGTGTTTTCTGTGAAGCTGAGCACTCTGCTAGACTGATAAAAATAACGACTCACATGTGAGGAAGTGGCCAAAAGGCTGCAGTACCATTTTCACCTGAATTGGTTTTAATCAAAGATAACATCTGGATGGAACAATCAGACTCAATAGCTTACTTGGCTGGGGAGGGAATCCTTTAAACTAACTATGCATCCTTTTTGAGTACGAGGTGCAGAGAAAATCAATTCTAAATCTGTTTAAGGCAGGGGTGGGCATACATCTTAATTTTAGTAAGGGTTTTGACACAGTCCCACATTACGTGCTCATAAGCAAAGTAGGTAAATGTTGTCTAAGTAAAATTACTATAAAGTGAGTGCACAAGTGGTTGAAAGACCATACTCAAAGAGTAGCTATCAGTGGTTCACTGTCAAACTGGGAGGGCATATCTAGTGGGGTCCCACGGGTCATTCCTGGGTCTGGTGCCATTCAGTATTTTCATTCATGACTTAGATAATGGAATGAAGAGTACGCTCATAAAATTTTTAAATGACACCAAGCTGGGAGAAGCTGCAAACAATTTGTAAGGTAGGATTAGAATTCAAAATGACCTTGACAATTTGGAGAATTAGTCTCAATTCAGCAAGATGAAATTCAACAGCGACAGTGCAAAGTATTTCACTGAGAAGGAAAAATCAAATGAACAACTACAAAACTGGGAATAACTGGCTAGGTTGTAGTACTGCTGAAAAGAATCTGGGGGTTAAGTACATTGAAATTGAATATGAGTCAACAATGTGATAAATAGTATCATTCTGGGGTATATTAAGAGGAGTGTCATATGTAAGACACAGAAGGTGACTGTCCCACTTTCTTGGGCCCTGGTGGGGCTTCAGCTGTGTCCACATCTGGGTGCCACACTTTAGGAAAGATGTGGACAAATGTGAAAGAGTCCAGAGGAGAACAATAAAAATGATAAAAGGTTTAGAAAAGCTGACCTGTGAGGAAAGGTTCAAAATACTGGGGATGTTTAGTCTTGAGAAAAGAAAAGTGAGTGGGGACCTGGTAACAGTCTTCAACTATGTTAAGGGCTGTTCTAAAGAGGACTGTGATCAATTGTTTTCCATGTCCACTGAAGGCAGGACAAGAAGTAATGGGCTTCATCTGCAGTAAAGGAGATTTATGTTAGATATTAGGAAAAGCTTTGTAACTATAAGGGTAGTTAAGCTCTGGAATAGGTTTGCAAGGGATGTTGTGGAATACTCCTCATTGGAAGTTTTAAAAAGCAGGTTGGACAAACATCTGTTCATGATGGTCCACTTGGTCCAGCCACAACGCAGAGGTCTGGACTTGATGACTTCTTGAGGTCCATTCCAGCCCTACATTTCTGATTCTGTGATCTGCCCTAGTTAGGGCCTTGATTTAAGCTCTACAGGCAACATGACAACAGACATTTGAGCAGTTTCTACCCCCTCCCCCATCAGACTGCTATTAAATCAGTTAAAATGTATATGACCATAGAATGGGCATGGAGCATGGGTGAGCAAAGGAGTGGGAGGACCTCAGGGCCACTTGGTTTACAAAAAGGCATCACAGCAAGGCTGTCCTTTGCCCCCTCTTACATTTCTTATTACAGTACATTAAAACCCTTTGCTCTGTCAAATTGACAAAGGCAGCTATAAAAGGGGTCCTTTCTAATACACAGTAATATAAACTATGTTTGTACACTTACCACATAATCCCTAATTACTTCCATACTTTTATGTGTAGAGAGCTTTGACGCTTGCATTTCTGGATACTTAGTGAATGGAATAAAATCAGAAATTATTTCTTTATAAATATGGGGCAAAATGTGCAGGGGGGATTAACTTCTAGATTAGTGACATAGCTCATATTTCAGAATAAATATACAAAGTGTCATTGATCCACTAAGTGTCAAATCAAAATATGTGACACCAACAAAACTCGTGTATGACCCTGACATTCCTCTAGTACTTAAAGCAATTACCCTGCTGTTTAATAACAATGTTTATGAAATTGCTTTTTGATTAGCTATCATCTATGTCATACCTATGTCAATAATTCTCAGTGATGCCTGTGTGTGACCTTTAACCTTACTTTAAAAGTAATTTCCATTGTATAATAGCAGGAAGACACTTTAGGCAGTGTGTAATGGGCACTTCTCATAGCAACTGTAATTGTTTGACTTTTGGCCTTGAAACATAGAGACCTAAAATGTAACCCCCCTCCCGGCCTGCAAGCAAATTGTACGTCTTGTGCTTCCATAACAACTTTGAGAAAATGTTCCAGGTCATACCCCAATGAGAAAACGTACACACAATTTCAATTTCAGTTTGTAATACTTTTTCATAGAGAGGAGGGTTATCGTTAACGAATGCTATATTATGAAAATGGCAACCCAGTTTTTCCCCATTTCACCTTTATTCCGCCATGTAATGTTCTGCCCGCACTTCAGAATGTAGTCCATTACCCTAACTAAGCTGGTTATAGACGTCAGCACTTTTCCAAGATGTCTTTTCTTCTTCTATCTCCCTCCCTACCCTCCTTTTTGCTTCTATAATTGTTTTATGGAGCTGAGACAGGCACCATGCACAGAAACTTAAAACTGGTGTAACATGAAAATACTGCTTCTCCAGATGCTTCCATGTTCCGGCTCAGGATATATGCAGCTTGCACAACAACAACATCCAAAGAGATCTCAAAGGATCTCCAGAAAGAGACGTTATTAGCCCAGTGCTCCATAAATATAGATTCTGCTGTGTTAAAATTAGTTGACATGATCACCATGTCAGGCAGGAAAAAATATTCCAACCTGTAGGTAGAGAAATTGATGCACAGCATCCACATCAGATACAGAGACTCGAGGTAGGTGGATGGACCCATATATATCCCCACATATAGAACATCTAATGGAAAGTGCACCAAGCAAACATTAGCAATCCAGCACGTCAGGTTGGTTGTGGATACTCCCTGGAGATCATGTTTTCATCAGGTAAATCAGGTAAACCGTTTATGAAAAATGTAATCCTGCTCCCATGACTCATGCAAAGACATAGGCAACAACAGCGCTGTATTCTTCACATAGACCTGTTAGTCCTGTGTGGGTGACAAAATCATAATTCCAGATTCCATCCACAACATGACAGTTTTCTGCCCCGCTTTTAGTCAAACAGAGCAGTAATAGTAACAAGAATGAGACTGCTGACTTGTGGGTACACTATACAACCTAGTTGTAACCTTTGCCCACTTCTCAACAAACCTGTGGAAGGAGTAGTGATAATTCAGTGTGCCATTATTGGATATGGTCCACACTTTATCTGATTCCTGAGATTATCCATGGTTGACTTAAGCAATAAGAAATACACTCCTGCCTATGTTTGGCCTGAACTTGACTGTTTTAAGGGTTTTTCCTTAGGCTGCCTCTCCCACTCTGTCCCTAGTCCCTTCTGTCTCAGAGACAGACTCAAACTCTCTTATATTCCTGGGTCAAAGCTAATAGAGCCCATCTGATCTGTCTTCAGAGCTGGTAAGTCAGCAAAAGAGCTCTGTACTTATGTGCAGAATCCTAGAATCTGATACTGGTTTCCAGCTGTAATGTCTTGGGGTTGAAATATGACATGACAACAGCTGCTGTTAGGAAGTGCCTTTGTGTTTCCAGTGGAAACTGGTTCATTTTGACTAACTTATGAGGATTTGAAGATGAAACTTTGTACATGCATGGTAAAATGTAAGCATTATTATTTTTAGTAATGATTCCCCCCAAAACAAGCACACTCCAGCAGTCAGAAAGGAATGTAGGCGGTGCTGCATGTACAAGTGTGGCTAATAGGACCATGTTGTTTGTGTGCAGATCTCCTAAAGTGCACACTGAATGAGGCAGGGCACAGTGGCCGTACACGGAGGCAGGTTGGTAAAATGCACACTGAAGGAGGGAGTGCCCAACCTTAGCACTGTCATTTTCTGACTTTGGATTGCTTCACAGTGCAACCTTGACCTCTTGTTAGCTGATTTTATTTTTAATGAAATATGTTTGCTCACAGATTTTATGTGAAACACAAGCTGGACCCATGAGCCATGTTGAAGCTGCTTACATTTCCTCTGGGTACAGGCAGTTTGTTCATAGGGGCTAGCAACTCTTCTGGTCCTGTTTTAGAAGTCTGAGTAGATGACGAAGCTTCCTTGCTCTTACCAGTTAACTGTTCCCCTAGATTGTCTCCTATTAATATGCCATAATATGTTGATGTAAAACACTTAAATGTTTCCATATGTAATAAAAGGTCAGGCATATTATTCTTTTATTACCAAGAGTCATATATCATGTACTGCACAGGAAATTCTACTTTCAAGCAAAATAGGAAGATAAATATATTGATTACAACTTATATGTCAAATTAGCTTGAACCCTTTGTGTAGGTATCAGGTTTTTACATTTGAGAATGTATGGTAGCTAATCACAGATCCTTCTGTGTGTTTTTTCTGAGCATGATACTGAGAGTAGGATTATGCTGAGGGAGTAAGTGTCTGCATTCTTTTGTCTGCCTGAACAGTCAGGACCGCACGGAGTAGGTCTCTGCTCACTTATTTCCCTCCTCCTAAGCCAAACGCTGGCCCTCATCTGGTGGTCAAGAATTCGAGGCTGGAGAAGCGCATTCTCTTGCTGCTGCTGCTGCCTTCATAGTGAGTAGCACGTATTTCTCATAAGATATGAAGAACCCTGAAATACCAAACTTTGGCCCCCCTGCCTTCTGCCTCAGTCCACACCTCCCTTTTTAAAAGAAAGTATTCAAAACATTTCTGACCGGTCAGCTTTTTCTCTATCAACCCATCATAAAACAGGCTGAGGTTACAGAGATCCAGCCACCTCTGCAAGAGGAGGATGCTACAGCTGTGGCATAATTACATTATCAACTTAATTAAGGAAGTGAATGAAACTAAAGAGAAAACAAAACATCCGAAGAGAAGGCTAGAGGTAGGAAGTAAAGGTAATATGGGGAAGGGTAGCATGCAGAGGATGTGTTAAATTTATCTCTAAGGGGTTTAATAGAGATCTCATATGTAGTGAAAATCATTAGGGTATCATCCAGTGATCTTTATTTTCAAAAGAAACTGTGACCAAGCCAGGAAAACATGGGGTGGGATGGTATCATGGCACCCCCAGAAACAAAGCTATATATATATGGCGCCACAATAGTTCAAATTTTCAGGGGGCTGAACCAAGTAGTTGAGGCACTGAAACAGAGAGCATAGTACTTAAATGTATTCCTGTGTCAAGGCTTTTGCAAGGCTACTTTTGGAAGAACAAAGCCCAGTCCTGTAGTCCTTGTACACCCAAATCTCCCATTAACTTCTGTTGTTGTGTAGGCTCAGGCTCCTTATTATTCTCACCCAAATATATTAATTGCCCCAAACCAATAAATGTTCTTTTTTGATAAGATAACAAATATAATCCAATACAGAAATATGCCCTTCTTTTACTTTTGATTTGTAAGTATGTTTTAGTGCAAAAATAATAGGAGGGAGGGGGTTGCATTTCTCCTGATCCTTTATTTGCTGTCAATGTACAACTATGCACTAGTCTAAATGTCACCCATATGTGGAACAGTGGTTGCACCAGAGCATTCATGGTGAGATGTCTAAAGGGGTGTCAGCAAATTGGACAGGGTATAATTTTAGTCAATGTGTTCTTGTCTTATTTTAGTTCAACATAATTTCCCAGTTGCAATTCTTCTGAGTGACACACGGAATGCAAAACAACATAAAAGGTCTGCCCTGAGGCAGATGTGTGTCCGTGTAGGACTTTAATTATTCTTTTTGAATCATGCATAATATGCAAGCTCAATTTCTTGCATAAAAGTCTGATGGAAAAATTGTGTATCACCTGTATAAGTATTTTATCATAGTCCTTACATTTTTAGAAGTGCTGAACGTAGGAAAGGTCCGTGTTAATCAAGTACTCTTTGGATTTTTCAGACAACATTTGGGAGAGAATGGAAAAGAATTGCTTCCATGGTGTTTTGCAATGGCATTTAAATCATTGTTTTTAGAAAGGCCTTCTTTTTTCATTCAACTGCTGTGTGTTTAAATGGCATTTCCAGTACATGTACAGTACAGTACCCGAGACATGTTAGAATTTATTTGAATTTCTTTCAATATGTTTTCCTTCTAACACCTGAGAGCTGGATCCTTCTCTCATTTACATCACTTTTATACCAGTGTAATTCTATTGGCTTCATGGAGTGACTTCTAATTTACACTGGTACTAGTGAAATCAGAATCAGATCTTAGCCTTCTAACAAATATTATTAAACTTGCTTTTTTGAAGCACTTGATGTATCATTTTAGATTAGTAGATAAAAAAATTAAAAGGGTGTGTTTTCTCCTTGAGTTTGAAGAGCACTCAAATGTAGATGGTTCTAATGAAAACGGTTTTTCATACAGAAAAACAGATAGGGTTATACCAAATTAAGAGTATCTGCACATTTGTGCCACAGATTATGGGTCTGATCCAAAGCCCATTGAAGTCTTTCCACAATAGTGGGAACATATACATGGTGATGCATCAAATCTTTGACATGCTGCTCATAAAGTTCTATGCATGTCCTAATCCTTAGGGAAGAAAGACGAATCATGAAATAGAGCTGTGAATCTGCTATTTTGGGATGACATCAGGCAATTGATATTAGTTGAAATTTGAGCCACAGGGGCCGCCAGCTTTTTGGAAATCTGCCCCCTTCATGCCATTTCTAAATACCATTAAAAAAATTAGCAAATACAAGCTTTAATTTTATGTAATAACGTAGCCAGTTTTTAGAAAAAGCAGTCATAATTTAAATTTTTGTTAAATTACAGACAGAAACCTGGAGCTAAAGAATTGTTGAATGCACTGCTTTGCTGCACCCTAGATTAGATATTAGATCAAACAGTAACTTGCACAGGGACAAAATGGCAACATGTTGCATTAAAAAGAACCAGGCTCACTGTTTAGACTGTCAGTGTCCCAGCACAGTTCTGTAAAGTTTGCTTTCTTTGTTTGTGTTGCTCTGTCCCAGTTTAAGTAATCCACTTGTTTATTTGGTCACTGCCTGGCTATGGATTTTTTAAAAGCATAAACTGTTTGGAGTTAGTCAGGAGAAAAGTACTACACCCACTCCCAAACTCGGCAGATTAAAAAACTGGATGCTTAAAACTGCTACTATGGGAAAATTTAATCACTCCAATTAGGAGCATTTGTATTTCCAGTCATGAGTCTGTCCTCATCTCCCTGCAAATGCATGTGTTGAGGCTTTTCTGCTGCCTTTAATGTGAGTTACACACAGGGAGAAGAAATGTTTTTCCCAGGGTTTTGTTTTTTCCAATTTACAACATGACAAATACGTAAGTACAATAGCTGTTAGTTTTATAATGAAGAAAAAAATCAAATTATCCTGCAGTTTAAAGGATACCAAAGAGAAACCCAGAAAATATCGGTGAAGATCATGTTTAATTCAGATGATATAAACCAACAGTTTTAGGCAAGTTCAATTTTCTTCTCAATTGTTTGGGCACTCTAATGTACAAAGTTCTATAATTTACACCCAGGAGGTTTTCCTGGCTTGCAGCCCACTGACTGGCAGTGACCTTGTGCTAACTGTCTGTCAGAAATGGTCACTCAGAATTTGTTGGTATGAAATGTGTTTGGTGCCTTTCCTTAGAAACATAATAGACAGCTTTGCTTTCACACCTCTTAATAGCCTTTTTAAAAATAGTTTTTCTAGCAGGATGCTTTTTTAGTCCTCGGATCTTTACGCCTCCACATTTTTCAGAATTTATTAAAATTATTTTTATATTTTATATGTTTTTATCCTAAATTTCCTGATCCACACTGTGATGCTGCCAGTTTAGAAACTCCAGCTGTTGTGAGTCACAAGGGTAGGCTGTCAGTGGCAACTAGATCACATAGGCAGGGAAATGTTATTTGTAAAATCAAAGACTTAACCATTTGAGGCTGGGCTTTGAGCTCTGTCAGGTTGCAGCAATGGAATATGGACTGTCATGTTGCGTTAGGAAATCCTCGCTTTGGCTCCCATGCTCTAATAACCTCATAAGCTATTTGTGGTATGTGTGTGGATTTTTAAATATTGTCTTTGTTTAAAATATTAGATGTATTTGGTTCCATAAACCTAGCATAGAACTATATTTAGAAGATGTACTGCAAGTCCTCAGTCCTGGGGTCTTAAAATTCCTCCTGTCCCACAAGAAGGGAAAGCATTTTTACAGGACTCCAATGTTATTCAATGGAAAGCCGGAAACAATTTTAAACTTCCAGGTCTCTATGAGCTCTATTCAGAGCAAAAATTATTTGTGCCTCCCTGTAGGGTGTGAGACTGTGGAAGCTACAATGCATGTGTGTCCTGCTGAGCTGTTCTTGTAGGTGATTTACTAGCTGTGGAAGTTATTTTTATTTTTTAGGATTGTAAAGATCTGCAGTGGAGAGCTACCGGGTGGAGCTGAGAGTTAAAACTAATCCTGATTCAGATTGGATAAAAATGTCCTTCCACAGATGTGATACGGATATGTAGGGAGTTAACATGGGTTGCAGATTAAATTAACTGTCTTCTGCAACCAAGGATCATGAGCCTGCAGTTCGTATTCTTGCAAGGAAAAAACACAAACCTTTTTTTAAAAAACTAACTTTAAGATTGAATTAATGGTTTACTCTCTCTTTGACTGAGAGCAGTACCTCTGAATAATTTGGTTTTGTTGTGCTACACTAGTAGTGATACAATTTTAAGATTGTCCAGCTGTTTAAATGCATGATTTCGGCCTGTCAGCCCTAGAGAAGCAAACTATTCTAATACGGCTCCCAAGGTCTACCTGAGCAGACTTGGTGGAAGCTCCTTACATCATCATCCTTGGCCCTATACTGTATCTAATAGCCACAATAGGATTAATCCAACAAGGAAAGGAAAACTAGAACTCATGTGCCATTAGCATAGTAAGGAGACAATTTTATCTCCTAAAATATGGTTAGGCTCAGTGGGTGCTAAACTGGGCACAAGCCTGCAGAAATTCTGTGGCTCCACAACCACAGAACTGTGTATTATCAACAAAGCCATGAATTATGACTTCCGATCATATGCCAATACAGTATCCTTTAAATATTCAAATCAACCAAAAGCTCTCACACCTCTACCCCCTCTGCCTCCTTGGGTACAGAAATAGTCATATCTTTTTGTTCTTGATTAACTGAATGATGCTTGGAAATCATCAATTTAAAAACCATCAGTCAAAGATACTTGAATGATCTCTGCCCAGACATAGTAGATTTAAATTATCAAAGTCCTCATAGAGGTGTCTAAAATATTTTTAATAATTCTCTCACTATATAGCAAATTTGATGCTAATTACAGTTATTTACATTCTCCCACCCCTCCAAAAAAAGAGGGGTGCCGTGGGGGGGTTATCTGAGTGAAATGGAAGGAAGTTTGGATTCATAATGTGCAGTGACAGCTCCTGCACTGTGATGGGGAGGGACAATTTGAGATGTCACAGGGCTATGCTCAGCTTTATAGAGATTGGATTTCTCTACATGTTGAAGTATGAGGAAGGCTGAATAACTCAGGTGTCAAAAGCACCAAAGAATTATGTTTTGTCTGGCCTATGAGAGGATAAATCTAATTTCTTGCTTATAGCCACAAGATGTCCCTTTAAGTGCAATAAAAATTTAGCATTTTCCCCTCCTAATTGTCTTTTATAATATTCTCAAATTTATTAAAACAAGATTTTCCATTTTTTAAATATATTTTTTTCACTGATAGATTGTGCTCTTTAGTATCATTTTACCTAATTTAATACAATTTGTTCCATCCATTGGTTTTCATGGAGATACAAGCTGTTCGTTTGTGAGAGAGCTGGCATAGGATAAAATGCTGGCAAAGAGTCACCTCCAGGAGTTTATTCAGATTTCAAAGTTGTATGGGGCCATCCGCCATTTTGAAGCAGATTAATGTTAAGGGTTTTTGGGGGGGGTTGGGGCTCTTAATTTTTTTAAAAAATTACTCCTTCCCCCCTTTATGAATCTTTAGCAGTGTGAGTCACAGTTGGCTGTGACTGTTGGCTGAAACACAGTAAAAGAAATATCTAAGCTTGTAAGAGGGGCTTTCTTTAAAATGTGGATTGCCAAATAAAAACAACACAGGTGTCTTAATTATTTGTACAGAAGGAAAAAGTAATTCTGAGTGGATGTGCTATAATGATTAGAACGCTAAAGAGGAGAGGCCACAGTAAGTAAGATTCTTGCTTCTTCTCTATTGCGAATGTTTTCCTCCATGTTCCACTTTATCTCGTTCCTTGAAGTGTTGTGATCCATACTTCTTGGGAAAAAAAAAAAGTTGGCTCTGTATGTATTAAAACAGGCCAGACTACTGACACTGGGGAAGTAAAAAGAGTATCTGTCAGATTGTCAGTCAGATGTCAAGCAAAAATTCCTGTGGCCAGAGTATGGTAAGGAATTCTGCAAATCCATTTTTATTTATTTAGTTAGTTATGTATTTAGTTATCTGTTTGTTTTCTGGCTGTTGAGACAATCACTCCACCATGAAGCCTCCCCAGCCCCTACACAGGTACCATCTGGCTTCCTCATGTGGCGTGCTCTCTAGCATAGGGTGCTTCCAAACGCTGGGATCCAAGCCCTTGGCAGCAGGAAGGAGTCAGTAATTGGACTTTCTCCTCCCTTTTGCTCTTCCCACCAGCTATTACTTCACACCTGAAAGAAGAGAGCCACAGCCCTCCAGCAAAAAGTTTCATTCTGTTTCAAACGCGGACCAACAAGGTTTTGGCACTGTTGCCCCTCAAGTCAGCCATTAAGGGCTCTTTCCTGATTCCCCAGCCACAGAGTCTTTCAGCTCTGCCATGTTCTTACCTCTGCTTGGCTCAGTGAGTGAAAGATTAAGATCCAGATTCAGGCATATGTAATCAAGAATATATTTTACAAGTATAATATGTTGCATATGAATATTTGGTCCACTTTTGTATTGCAAAATATTTTCCAAATACTAAGCAGACCCATGCTTACTTACCTAACCTTGCTATGGGAATGATTTAGGGAGGCAACAATCAGTCCTCATATAATAGAGGATTGAAGCCATTGTCCAGTTTTGTCCACATACTTGCTACTGCGGAGGAAGATTAGATTTGTAAAGTTACACCCCAAGTCACACAATGGTGAACCACCTTTTCCCCTGCTAATATTGTCCTTTTGTTAGAGAGAGTAATTTGCTACGGTATCTGAGTTTATTGGTAAAAATGAAACAAATTGTTTAGTTTCGGCTTTCATCTGTAATGGTCCTTCAGTGCAAGCTCGGACATTTTTGACTGTTTGTTAAATAGCTGATTTGCAATCACTCACAGAGAGCATATATTGACTCTCCTTCTGCATATAATGAGTTATTCATCACTGTAAAGTCTCCTATAACTTTCTATTGAACTTTCCAAAGAGGAAACCCTACTGTGTGTTAATATCCTGTGCTCAAATAACAACTTCCAGTTCTATTTAGCTCCAACATTTTTTTGAGCCATATTATTGAAAACTTTACTGTTGACTTTTAATCATCAGTCTCATTCTGGGACTTACCTCTTGTGTCCGGTAAAGAATGTGTAAAATGTATTTGTGTTCCAGTTGATCTTGGTACCTTGTGCAGGCAGGGAAACATTTCTTTTTTCTGTTCTCTCTGGTTTTGGTGTTTTTCGTAACCCTATCAAAGTAACCATGAGCCTTGTTCTCTTGTCTCCCTGGCCATCTGCTTGAAGCATCTGGTAATCAGGTGCAAGCCCCCACATCCAGAGCATTCATGCTTAAATTTGCAGCTACCTTGCCACCCACATTGGCTTTTGTTAAACTGCCAAAATGTACCTGTTTGTGTACTGGATGTCAAGAATGGGACTGAAATACCATCATCTATCTGCTGAAATTGTGATGGGCTGGTGTGACGGTATCGCCTTCAAACAGAGATAAAAATCAGCCCTCTCCCATTTTTTTCAGCTAGAGTTTCCAGCTAATCTTTGCTCCAACTGCTCATCATATCCAAGCCATGTGCATGCCACACAAGTACCGTTTTGAGTTGCAAATCATTCCTCAAAGAAATATCTCAGATTAAAAAAGGTTGATGCTTTATTTTATTTGTCATTTTGGAATTCTTTCTTATCCTGCAGCCCTTTTTCAGTCTTAATCATCTTTGCGTCTCTCTCCAGGTAAGAGAGATAAATAGACACTCCCTTCTTCTCCACATTTTAATATTATGTCTGGATTTGGGGGGATGATGATGCATTTCCCAGCAGAGTAGCTAAGTACAACAAACTGCCAAAATTAGGCTTTGGGTTACTGGCTGCAACTGAAATCTGGCCCACTGCGTTTAGAGGTAGAAAATTGTTTATGTGAAAAGCTCAACATGCAACAGCACCTGGGTGCTTTCCTGTACCCCTACAGAGATATCACAAAACTAAAAAAGCTGTATGCCCTCTGATTTGTTTTTCTGCAGCCCCAGATCAAAAAAATGAAACACGTCTTGCTTTTGGCTTTTGTCACAATATGAGCTCACCCTGTTGTTTATTCCACTACTAATAGCAGCACCAAAAAGGGCACGTAATGTCTGTAACTTTTAAAAAGATATAGATCCCTGAATACTTATTAGTTATTGCATTTGAATACTATATTAGTTACTGCATTCTGTGGCCAAATTCAATAGGTGTCTCATATATACTGCCAAAGGCCAAGTTTGGTTCTTAGGATCTGTAGCCATCTCAGCTATGACAGGTTTGAAAGGCATACACCACTTGCTATTGCATATTCATACGTACTGCTGCATATAAGTTGAATTTAAAAGTCTCTGCTGAAGTGTTTGATTTAAATCTCATTAATTCAAAAGACTTTATGGATGGAGTTTTCTAAAGGAATTAGGTACCCAACTGCCACAGAAAGTCAGTAAAAGTTGGGCTTCTAAATCCCTGAGGCCTTATTGAAAATCACCACTTGAGTGCTTAAAATAGAGATCTCCACGTATTAAGACTATTGTTCTGGGAAATCCGTAGGAATTGTTACAGAATGCTAGTGCACCAACAATATAAGCAACATTGGTAAAAATTTGGCTCAGCTGTTTTCAGTAAATATGTGTGCAAACATGGAAAATAGGTGTGATGATGTTAAGGTATTAGCTGCTTGTTGTAATGAGAAAATTTGTTCATGAAAGGTACAGAGAACAATAACAAAGAGGTAAAATTTCACATTGATCTGATAAGTCAGCCTCACTATAAAAGTATTTTTTTAAGATGGTAGGTAAGATTGGATTCATGTGTGCATAGGGGCAAGGGTTACACACCAAATGAAAAATGGTAACCATTACTCTGATTACTTGATGCAAGTAGGTATTATGTTGCACTTGATGTACCTGTCTATATATTTTTCCTGCCAAACTACTTACTCATCATTGACCTCTTTAAGTCTGATGTAAAAATGCAGAAATGCTTATAATACAGTTCTTTAGGAAGTTTAAATAAACTTGAAGAAATAGAAGCATGGTTAATTATAATTATTCCATGCAGAAATGCATTATATTTGTAGGTGCTGTTCTTAGTCATTTGCATGAAAGGTGAAATTTTGTTCAAAGGTGAGGGAGAAATTAACAACATTTTTTTTTAATCCAATAAAATAACATCAGTGAGCTGCTACTGAATTATTTTAGTGGAGTAAATGCAGTAATCTTTCATTTTAAATGTGTAGTCTTTTAGACTTTCTGAGTGTAATTTTGCTTGAGTCTTTTTAATAACACCAACTAAGGCCTTGATCCTGCAAACACATTTGAGCAGACAATACTGCTCACAGGTGTAAGGGCTTGCAAGATCACACTTCATATTTGCAAATGCTGCTAGTTTGTGCATATGTGCATGCAAAATAGGTATCTTCATACACAATTAAATAATTGTGTGGGATTTTGTACACACCTTTTGCACAGATACACTCACAAATGTTGAACCAACTAATGAGGAAATTAAGGAAGCCCACTAAATAAATCAAATATGGTTTCATATATATTGGTTTGGAGTATAATATTTAGAAAAATCTGAAAACTCGTATTAGTTATTACTAAAGCCACAAATAAATCCTTAAGGACCTTTTCACAAGTGGGTAAAATGGATGAGTATTTAGAAGAGCTCTTATTGGCTTGAGTCATAGAGCTGGCTCTCTGAGTGTTGTGCTGTAAGTTAGTGGGAAAAGTTTGACAGCAATTTAATTTTCATTGACAAATACTGTCATAATATTAAGGGAAACGTGTTTCAACAGTAATGGTCGATGCTCAACCAGTCATATGGACTGGACGAGCTTACCATATGCTTAACTACAAACTTCTCTTGGAAAGCTCCTTTTAAGCACTTGACAAGCTTAAGGTACTAGTCAGTAATGAGCTTGAACAGAACATGTGAAGTTTTACATTTCATACAGAGAATGGATTAGTGTTTATATGTTTCATATTAGGAAAAATGGATTAGTATGCTTATATTTATGTAGCTACAGTACATATATTTATTCATACACTTGGTCTGAGTGTAACCTATGGAAAGAAAATTGAAATATTTGCTTCAGAAAATAGACCCCTCTCCCCCATAACGCTGTACATGAAAACAGGAAAGAACATTCCATGTAAACTTTTCAAATTTGCTGAGTTTGTTGAAATGATAGAAATGAATAACAAGCAAATGACTAAGCAACCCCCTCCCAAACTCTTCATAGTAGATGTAATAATACAAGTTATAGCGAATTCTATTTCTCCACTTCAGATAATTATATGGGATGGTATATTGCCCTGGGGGTGCCTGTTATCTCATTATGGGTACATTTTCAGTAAGGTGGCCTCTCCCTTTGACATGTACTGTTTGCACCCACACATTTCTACCCACAACTCAATGCAGCATCTGGATATTTGAGCTTTGAGATACCTAGCTGCAGGTGAAAATCAGGTAGTTGGAGATGAAACTACTTAGACTTGAGGCCAAAATTCATTTTGTGGATACAAATTGCACCCACAGAAAGGGAATCTGGGTTCCAGCCTCTTGTGAAAATGTACTTCTGACTCTCAGTCCTTAGCTGCTGCAGGTTCCATCTTTTGTGTTTTGTTTTGCCTTTTGCTTTTTTTGCTATGGTCAAATCCTGTGCAAGTTTGGAAAACCAGTTAGATAATTAAAACAGAAGTCTGACCCGATGCTGTCTTTCTTTGCTGTGTTTTATTAGCTTTGAGCCAATTGTAATTTTGTTACATGTATAGTAAGAAGTCAATGATGACCACATTTAAACAATATGGAAAACACAGTGAAAAGCATATAAGCCCCTTCACTGAATGTAGTAGGCAGGAATCATTGTCTTTCCCAGTTTTATAGTGGTCATCCTCACTCTAAAGTATCTCCCCTCATTAGCTACTTAAAGAAAGAAACTGACAAATACTATAGATGGATCATCAGTGGAATATATTTTGTCAGTGTAGGTATTTGGGAAACTGGTATTTCATTTAATAGTTTTAATAGTTTACAGATTTTCTTAGTGAGAAAAAGAGAGATGGGGTCTGATTCTGATCCCATTTACACTAGCGTAAATCAGGAATAACTCCTGGATTTACAAGTATAAGTAAGATCAGAATCAGTCACACTATATGTTTGCATGTTATTCCTGTCCCCCATCACTACATATAATAACTCTCCTCTATAAGGATTTCATGCTTGAAACAGAGACACTAACCCTCAGTGTTTTCTATTTGTCACTATTCTCCCCTATTAATCACTATAAAATTTTCTTTATTTCCTTGTCTACAACTGGGATTTAGATTTTCTGGCCTGGAATTAGATGGGTCTAGATGATACCATCTGCTGACTGTTCTTCAATTTATATAAAGATTCTTTGTTTCTTAGGGGTTGTTTTTTTTTTTTAGTGTACACAGCTGAAGAGAAGAAACCAAAAATTGTGTCATTCATGTTCTCAGTTTGGCAACCAGATGCAGATTGGCACATACACACTCCTTGTAGAGAGTGCCTGAATGTAGAAGTGTTAAGACAGCTTTGAGGCTTGCTCTGAGTTACTGTTTTAACAGATATTCATGTACCAGCCTCTCCCCACCAGCCATAACCTGGAAGACAATCAGCCATCACATTTTGGTGGCCTTTGTCACTACAAGGTGCAACTGACTAATATATTTAGATGCACCAGCAACAAAACATCCTATTTGAATAATACTTCTGCCTTTTGCTTGTTGGTTTCCCTCATGTTGAAGGGTCCCAGCTCCATTTCCATCTATGCACATCTCTTCATGGGTTTCTTGGTTAAGGAAGTATTTTGAAGATTGTCATTGTGGCCCTGGGGACACTTGGAATTGCCCCACTTTCATTTAGTATCATCACTTTAAAAGTAAGTTAAAATTTTTAAAAGACTATAGTTTAAAAGAGAAATTTCATTAAAAAAGGCAAAGTTTAGCCCTGTTCCTGCAATATGAAGGGAACAGGGACATGGCTGCCCCCACACAGACCCCCACTGACTTCATCCACTCTCCCATTGCCTTCAGTGAGGCTCTGTGTGGGCAGAGCTGCCTGCCCCTGTGCTACACTTAGCCTTGCGCATAGGCTTAGTGTCCAGTGTTGTCACCCCACCATATGAATGTGTTCCATTTAATTAAATATTCCCTAGTTCATCAACCATAGATTGAATAAGTGAAGCATTTTACTGTGCATGCTAATATGAGTGTAGTGTCTTCAGTAGGACCCAGCTTAACAGAAACCAGTTTGTCACCACCATTTTTTATTCATATTGCTTGAGGAGCAGTATTTATCACCTCTTTCAGTAACCTTATTTTGCATTAAAAAGTACAACATTTGGACCAAAGACAATGATAATGACAAATGCTTTTTTCAAAGCGGAAGAAGATCTTAGGGTTGTTTAAGTGACTGTGGGGATTTGCTCTTCAGCTGGAATGAATCAAAAACTGTAGTCATGATCTGGACTCTGCTGGGTGATTTTCAAGGTTTGATTTGCACTGGTTTGGTCACACATCAAATGCAGAATGGAAGTTTTAAACCTAACAGAACAGAATGGGGATTCACTGATGGCAAATCCAAAATCATGTCTGGAGATCTGTAGCTTCTGTTTTATAAAATCTTTTTGTTTGTACTTTTAAAGTGATGGCACAGTACTGAGGGTTGTAGTTCAACAGCTTGTTGGGTCTTTTAACAATTTTTTCTCTGGAGGAGGACGAGGGGGTAGAGACAGCTATATTTATCACTACTGTTGTTTAGCAGAATAATTGATTTTTCAAATTTAGCATTCATTCTCTCCCCCCCCCCCTTTTTTTTTTCTTTTTATATCCTCATCAGAGGAAATTTTTCCTCCCGGTTCTTAATGGAGGACTTTTACTCCAACCTTCCTTGACTATGAAGTGCTGGATCTGACAAAGCATCAGTGCTTCTCCTTGCTAGGCCTTATAGAGTGTCACAGCAGAGGACCAAGAAGTGTTGCCTTCCAAAAGGAACTAAGCCTGCTGTGCACTGAACCCTTGCCAGTCTGGGGAAAGAATAAGTGCCAGAGAATTGAGCCTAGGTCTTTGCCATGGCAATTCACACTGCTTGCCATGGTGTTTGTTTTTGGAAGTCTGCTCTGTTCCAGACTGGTACTTAATAGCAATGGGTTAGATGGATGGAATTTCTCATTATTAGAATTATTGGAATGGATTTTCAAAAGCACCTGAATGACTTAAGAATACAAATTCCACTGAAAATCAATTATTTCTATCACTCCATAGATGTGCAAAGTGCTTTACAGACAGTTGTACAGTATATTCCCAAAATACCACAGAGAGAGAAAGGGAAGTTAAATAATTGTCTATTGTTGATGAAAAAGCAGCTAACTGTTAAAGTAGTTTGGGGCAGTGAGCTTAAGAGTTAGGTTGGAATTTAAACAAGATGCCTAGACAGCACAGAGATCACTTTTGGGGAAGGGATGTATGGGAATTCTCTGGGATAGATCTTCAACTGGTGTACATTTATCACAACTTAGGATCTGTTGTCCCCACCCCTTTTTTTCGCTTATGGGCTTTATGTTATGGGGGCATACCCTCGGATCAAGGAAGGCTAGTAACAACTTCCTCCAGAGCCTATCAACACCAGTCTGAATGCCAGAGGGGATTGCTTTAACATAAGGCATTCCCTCCTAGAGGTCCCGAGTGATCTACAGCTCTACAAAGATTTGAACTACATTTTAGTTGTTTTTCAGTAGGTTTTTTCTTTTTAATTTAGGAAATGCCACAAGCCGCTTGCTTACTAATAGTTAGAGCTAAATACCCCGTGCTCAGCGAGAGTGCACTCATAGATAGAATTGGTTCTGAGGCAAGGGTGAGCGTTTGAGGCCCCATACTGCAAGATGCTAAGTGTCCTCCATTTTGATTTGAAACTTAACGGTGTTCAGTCCCTAACTTGAGACACTCAGAACCTCACAGTGTGAGCTCTATGGCCCAATCCTGCTGCCACTGAAGTCAATGGCAAAACTCCTACTAACTTTAGTGGAGTAGTATTACGTGCTTGGGCTAAACATCATGAGGGCCAGTTTGGAACAGTGAAATGAAATATTTGCTGTTATCCATGTCAATAGATAGTGGAACAGCATTAAAATTCCAGCCCCCATGTCCTCTGCTAGGTGCATAAATTTATTTCTCCATTTTGTTACACAATGTATATTCTGCTCCCTAAAACAGAATAGAGTAACATGATGCAGCATTCACAAAACAATCTTTCTTGTTTGGGGGAGTTGGGATGCTTGGAAGGAGGGAGAATGAAGCTGGAAATGAACTATTGTCTAATTTTTTTAAAAAAAAAGAAAGCATACAGAGTCAGACTTAAAATCGGTACTTGGCAAGCCCTGTGAGTACAAGGCCAGAATTCCAGACCAAGCTTGCATCTTATCCCTTGTAATCATAGAATTGTTCTCATTGAAAGGACAGCAGGTTATGTGTTGAAAAGTGGTTAAGCTAAGCAGTGTTTAAGGAGATAATGCAAATGCAATGCCTCCATAACAGAGAGGGGGTATATATATATTTAGAAATCATTCCTTTTGGTAAATATATTGTACATAAAATGACAGCTAGAATTTTTAAATCATTTTTGGATTCCACTGAGCCTTAGTCAGGGGGACTTGTGCATGAGGTCACTGCCAAATTTCAAATGCCCTTTAAATCTTTCTTTAAATGTAAACATATACAATCTTCTTGAATAAGGCCTTAAAAATGTAATACAGGGCTAAATTCACATTTTAAATATAAAAACATGTTTAATGTATTTAAAGCAATTGATTTAATTGTCTAAATAAAACCAGCTTTGCATAAATTAATAAAATATTTGCACTGGGATAGCATGATAATTACCCTGATTTTAGGGAATGAAGTGGTTAGGGCTTCTATTTACTCTATCTGCTAAACTCACGCATCTAACACTTAAGCTAACGTGGTTTCTTCAGCAACAACCCTTTAACAAATATTCAAAAAGATGACTGAATTTTGCAAGTTACTGTATTTCGTAGAAGACTTTTTCCAAAGCTTCTATAGTCAATGCAAATTTAAAAAAAACACACTTTTTAAAATTGGATGTATAACAGTGGTAAATCTTGGCTATTTTTGATTATTAAAAAAGGTATACATGCATCACTAATTAACAATAGGATTTTTATAATAATTTTTGTAATATTATGTAATATTTAAATTTGTGTTGATTTTCTCAATTTTACATGTAGTAATTAATTTTGTCTTACTGACAGATGATTCTCAATGACTGATTTTCAAGAGAAAATCCAGACAGGTATTTTAACACTTTGTTTTCATTCAAGAAGCCTTGTATTCATGGTTCTGGTTATCGTTAAGGGGCACTGAACTAGGCTCTGTTGTTAATTAAAGTTTTAGTATATTTAGATAACTGAATCAGTTTCCATATTCTTATCTTTATGAAAATCTTTTTGTGGGGGAGTATAAGCAAATTAGGCTCCCACCTTCCTCTGAACAGAGCATGCATATACCATGTATATAATTCAAACTTTCTTCCTTCCTGGGGTTTGGCTTTATTAACAAATGTAAGTATAACAACAAAACAGAAAGCTCAGCCTAACACTTTTCCCCAAGGTCGGCTGCTGCTAGGGTTTGCCCTGAAGGCCCACAGTTCCACCCGTAGCACCCTCTGTTCAGTAAGAAAAAGAAAGACACTTTGATACTCCTCCCTCCCGTTATTTCGTGGTTGGAGATCACCTGCCATTTTGATTCCTCAGTAATTTAGATTGAATCTTCATACAGGACACAAGTACCTGACAGGTGGGTGATTCAGCAGAGGAACCCTGAATTCCTGTGCCATTTATCATCCTGTTACAGGGAAGCTGCAGGTGATAAAGTTAGGCCAAAGTTAAAGAAACCACTTTATATCCAGCTAACAAAGCCTTTCTTTTTAGAAATCTCACAGTGAATGGGCAATATGGTAAAAAAACAAACAAACAACTAACTCCAATTTTATATTTTTGTTTTGTTTTGTTTTAACTGCAAATAATATATAGTATCTGCCTTTTTTTTACAATTTTGAAGGTGATTGTTTGTCATTTCCCAATTAGCTATTGGAACATTTGAGCCGTAATGGACAGTGCACCTTTAACATACTCATTAATTTCTTGTTATGCTGTTTGAGTGCTATAAACTTATCTTTCTCTCTCTCTCTCTCTCTCTCTCTCTCTCTCTCCCCCTCTTTCTGTCCCTAACTATTGATCCACGTCTTAGTCTTACAATCTATATATTTTTAGTATTTATTACACTGAACTTGTAGACTGTGACATTGTAGTTAAGGGGCTGTTGGGGTTTCACAGTTTTTAGGGATTTATAACTCAGCCATTTTAAATACAAAAGGCTGATAGTTGGCAATAATTCTTTCCAAAGAATGTGTTACTCTGATTGCCATTAATTGAAGTTATATGTATATTGATGCCTTTACATGAATAGCCAGACTGGATGCTGTATTTCAATATAAAAACTGGCTAATCCCTGTTGTAATATTAGACCAGTGGGAAACATTTCTTGCCAGTTTTAGTGCTGTTTTGTAATATAGTTAAAATAAAACAAGTGTTGATGGAGAGAAAGTAAGAATGAGTGCAGCCTTTGTGGCCTCATCGAATGATTGAAATCAGTGGGGGACTTTCCACTGACTTCAGTGGGGGTTTGGATCAGGCTTCTGGTTTTCACTACAGACTGGTCTGAAAATATCAGTTTTTATAGTGTATACCGCCTTTATATTTCTATCTTCTCACCTTGTCTTGTTAGTGTCTTATCACGTCACTTCCTGTACCCTTTGCTACAACAGGGTTGTCAGCCTTGATTACCTTCTTTTGTGCCTCTCATCCACTCTGCCTGCACCTTCTTCTTGTATACTATCCCTGTACAAAGAACTCCCTTTCCAATCTGAGCTATAAGGCAACTGTCATTGAAATCTGTCCTCAAAGCCCACTTATGCAACAGTGCTTGTAAGAGGTTGTCTACACATGAAAGTCAATCTAGAAAAAGGTACGGTGTGAATTTTAAAGTGGATTAACTATTCCTGAGTAACAATATGTGTAGACAAATTTATTCCAGAATAAGAGCATCCACACATGGAGTTAATCAGGAATTGTTAGTCTGGAAGAACTCCCTATGTAGACAAACCCTAAGTAAACAGCCAATTAGTGATGTCTAGGTGGAAGGACAGTAGGGATAATATGTGTATGTGTGTATATGTGTGTGTTTGTGTAGCACCTGGCACAATGGGGCACTAATTCTGACTGGGACGGGGCCTCCTTGGTAGTATAGTATGTAAATCCTATTCATTTTCATGATGGTTTGTGGAATAAGATTTTTAGCATAATCATTCTACTGGCTTCATACATGGTTCATGAGATCCACTACTATCATCAAAAAGTATGTATGCCATTAAGGCATAAATTCATTCTATATATTTCCTTAGAATCTGAAAAATACAAGTATCAGTTTTCTAAGTTAGATGCACATGGACTTTTGTAAATGCATAACCTATGCACACAGGCCAAGATCCTGCAAGGTATTGGGGCGTTCAACTCCCTTTTGGGATCTGGGCCAGATCCCTTTCCAGTCAGGTATCTGTGCATTTTCATGGCTAGCCAGATACCTACCTGGATATATGTATGTACCTACACCTAATTTGTGCATACATTTCAGTTATTATATATACACATGAAAATGTATGGAGCTCAGCCACCTTATACCAGCTGAAGATCTGGCCATAATATGCATGCAGTTGCCTGCAAGTGTCTATGTTTTAAATCATGGCCCATATGTTTTAAGGTCATTTAGGATGGAAGGTCAGGGACAACCATCACTTACACTCTCTGTCTTTCCTTCTTTTGAGCAACTCCTTCTGTAATAGTTTGTTGCACAAGTTTTTGCTACTGCTGTCCTTGGTGGCATATTCCATAAGAAATTCCATCTGAATTCCTTTTGTGCCTGCTTTTTCTTAGCATCAGTTCATGTCCAATTGCTGTTAGATATGACACTAACTTAAGTAGCCTTCTATAGCAGTTCTGTACTCCTTAACCTTCTCTTCTAAGGAATATAGATCTGGTTTGTTTTTGACTTACTAAGATAATTTTGTCACTTGATATCCTGTGTTGTACTTTCTCAATTTTTTTAATGATAATGTAGTCAAAGCTGATGTACAATATTCCAAATATTTCTTTGTTATTCTGTTATAAAGTGCACAAATGGTTTCTAACACTTTACAGTCAATACCTCGGTTTGTGTATCACAGAAGTATCTTTACTTTTTTGTGGTGCTGCTAGGTTTTGTGATTAAGATTTTAGCACTTTATTCAGAATTCCCCACAGCGCCTATAAATAAATTTTTCTTTATTGAATTGCATCAAATCTCTTTCCATATTCCCTCAAAGACATTCTGAATTTTTCATTTTTTGCCACCCTCATTTTTATTGTCTGCAGCTTCCCCTCCATTTTCTATATTGACTAAATTTCATCCCCCTTCTTGTACATTTCTTCTTTCAGGTCACTGATACGGAAAGTGAAAAAAAAATCAGCTTATTAGTGGTGCTTGTGGGACACCAGCCAACACCTCCCATGGTCCTAATCTCTCTATGTTAATGTAAGGAAAAGCTGTGCCTTCAATATCCTATCCAGTCCTTTATCCAGTATTCAGCTCGCCCTCTCTTCAAAACTTACTCGCATTGTAAATTAGTCTTTCAGGAGGTAGTGCAGCAAAAGCCTTCTTAAAGTCCAAGTAAATCATGCTCATGGCTTTCTTCATCATTTTATTTTTTGTTTATTTTTTTTCAAAATATTCTATTAGTTTTGTTACGTATGATCTCCCTTTTGTGAATCCATGCTGAATATCTTTAATTAAATCATAACTTTCCCTGTTTTGTCCCTGATTAGTGTTTCCAATGCCTTCCTCACTGCTGAAGTTCGGTTTACTAGTGTTTAATTTCCTTGATCTTCCCTAGAACTGTTATTACTTTAGCCCTCCCATCCAGTGGCATTTCCTCTCCCGCCAAAGATATTTGCTAAAGCTTCCCTGTTCCTTTGCCTCTTCCTGCAGAATTCTGGCATGGAGCCCATCTTTGGTGTCTGGTTTTGGATCTTAAATAGTATTCACAATACATTTTTACC
Source organism: Lepidochelys kempii (assembly GCF_965140285.1). Taxonomy (NCBI): domain Eukaryota; kingdom Metazoa; phylum Chordata; order Testudines; family Cheloniidae; genus Lepidochelys; species Lepidochelys kempii. Next base: position 21,947,198 of record NC_136391.1, read on the forward strand.
GCTTCACCTTTAATTTCACTTGTTAATCTTTCTAATTCTTGGTAGCTTGGTGTTCTTGACAACATGGATATGCTCCTGTTCCTGTTGAAGCTAGTAGAAGCAGGAGTAGGCCTGGGAGTGCACAGCTTTGTTGGTTCCAAATGAACTTTTCATTGCTCTTAGAGCTTCTTTTTAAAGGTGGTCTCACCCCAACTTTTGAATAAGTCCGACCAGTACACTCAAATTGGGTTTTTAGATATCTAACTAAAATGAAAAAAAAATAGTCTACACATATCTGTCTTAGGTATTTATATACACCTCCATTACTATAGTATCTGAGCATTTCATGATCTTTAATGTATTTTTCATAATCTTTAATGTATTTATCCTCACAATATCCCAGTTAGGCAGGATGGTGCTGTTATTCCCATTTCACTGATGGGGAGTTGAGGCGCAGAAGGACTAAGTTTAAGGTCACATGGGAAATCTATGATGAAGCAGGAAATTGAACCCAAATCTTTGAGACCCATGTTAGCACCCTAACCAGTAGACCATCCTTCCTCTTATGAATCCAAGATCTTTGATTCACAAATTTAGAGGTTGCTTTTGTGTCCTTAGTGTATTTTTGCTAGGTTATATGCATATTCTTTATACTGATATTAACTCCTCTTTGAACATCTGCCATTTCCATAGAGAATCACTTCTTCCATTTCTTTTATTCCATATAGGGTCTGCTCCTCCTCTCACTGAAGTCAATTGGAAGTTTTGCCATTGCCTTCCTTGAGAGCAGGAGCTAGCCTTGACCCTGCTGAAATTCAACAGCTTTATCTTTTAGTTGTAAATTCAGTCCTAACTCATTGTATGCATATTGTATGCAAAGAATGGATACTCAGAAGTAGCCCATTCATTTTAATGTAACCTTCCAGACTTAGATTTGGGTCATAGCAGTTCTGCTGCCATGGGTTGCAAAGACAACATCAATAGAAAAGATTCAGCTAAGGAGGAATCAAAGTAGTTCCTTCGACACTGTCTAGATCTCCTGGAATGTATTTCCCCACCATTCTTTAGAAGTCTCAGGCTCTCATGAAACGTATTAAAATAGGGGAAAAAATTGTAATATTCTCTATCTTATTATATATATAACTTTAAAAAACCCAAAGAAATGTAAATGCAAAAGGCATTAAAATAAGGTTAGGTGCTAAATTTTCCAAATAGCTCAGGAAGATTTTGTCCCATCTCTTCTGTTAACAACTATAGGAGTCAAGTGACTCTGACCCTGCAAACTTCCATGTAAATGAATCCCCTAAGGCTGCAACTTAAACCAGAAAACAGACACTATGTCCTTAACTCACCTCGTTTTGATTAAAAACTGGTACTGGATATGATATGTAAGATCACACTTACTGCTCTGAGACCCTGGAAACCCGAGCATGATGGAATACGTCAGGGGTGGAGTGGCAGCCTTGACTCTGAATATTTTTGCTTTTGTCAGTTAAAGTCAGACAGTGAATGTTACTGTAATGACATTTTATATCTTCCACTCGGTATTCTAGTGGAGGGAGCCACAGGTGTTCCACTGGAATTACTCACACATTTATAGAATTGGACATTCTGTCATTAAATGGACTTAAAACTAAAAAGCCTTTGTCTGTGAAAGGTGACCAATAGAAAGAGACTTTGGATTATCTGATATCCCATAACTTAATCATATGGCTCTTAAGAGTGGGACATAAGCAGCTGTGTCTCACTAATATGCATGCAATATGTGTAAAGTGATATGCTTTAATTCTAAACTTGTTTTTAGCAGGAAGAAAAAGCATTTAGATGAGGAACATTAAGATTCAGCATTAACCATTTTTTTCCTCAGGGCAAAATTATTCATCACCTGATATTTATAAAGGCAGCATTTTTATTTTATTGCTATACACCATAAAGGGTCTGTCTAAACATTCTCAAAGTTTTGTGATAAAGTTTAACAGAGTAGCTAACAGTATTTAACAGGACTTTCAAAATCAATGATTTTGAAAAAGCGTTTATTTAAAAAAATAGAAATGTTGTCAGACAATACAGCTGAAATAACCAGGACAAGCATTCATTTAATTTACTATTTCAATTTAAATTTTTTTATTCATCCTCCCATATTACATAAATTTTATTTCAGAATTGTAGTCTTAATTATTAGTTTGTGTTGGTTTAATCTCTCTTATTTAAGTATGTTTGCTTTAATAATATTTTAAAAAAACTAAGACAAAGAAACTGTAGATTAGAGACTTTATTTTCAGGGTAAAATGATACGGATAAGTGAGCGTCAACTGACCAGAAATTATTTGCTTCTGTCTGTTAGACACGTAATGGAGTCATTTAACTAGTCAAATTAGGAGCTGTAGAAATGCACCATGCTTCATTACTGAGTTCGAATGGGCACCATTTTACATTTACGTCAAAAATTATCTCATAGCAAATTAATGTTTTCATTGTGCTGAAAAGTCAAAGCTATGCAGTATTAGCACCACCTAGAGGACATAGCAAAATATTTTTAACATGTTTCCAGTACAAGAAAAACAATGATGAATATATTATCTTTAAAAACCAAGTATCTCAAAAAAACCTCTAAAAACTTTGTTGTATTGTTTATATTGTCTGTATCTATATCTCTATATAAACTAAATCAGATAGTTTAGCTCCATGAACTAACAAAAAGTGTAATGACATAAATTCATACTACTGAAATTACAAAGACATTATGAGAATACGTTAATTCAATAGATTTGGTACATTATAGGAATACTGGGTAGTTTTCTTGCTTTATCCAGTTCCACACTGTTCCTTACATTGCGGATTGGTACTTTTGTGAGGTCTTTCAGTGTCTATAGTATTGGCTATGCATTTTTACATACAGAAAAGAATTCTTTTTAAATATGAACATTTTCTTTTACTTGAGAAATACTGAAAACATTCTCATTTTAATCTGAGAGTTTTACTAAAGTAATTTTGTATTTTCATTAAAAATTCCCAGAAAGCTAAAGAGAAATGAATTGAGGAGAAAGTAGTTATTTAACAAATTAAACACTTATGCAAACAATTGGTGGACAACTAGTGAAGATGAAATGTTCAAGTGTACTGAAAGAACCCAGGTGAATGAAGAAAATGAAGGAGAAAATAGAATGCATCTTAAAAATATTTCATCACTAGTCTGGGTGCCTCTGATGCAAAAAATTTAAAGAATAGCATAACATTTAAAGCAAGCATTACATTTTCCCAATGAGATATTTGTAAGGTAGCTGACAACGTAAAACAGAATGTCTTTTGGCTAGGAACACTCAACAGAGAGTGAAGTTACAGTGGACATCTTCAACATCAAGGGTAGATGATTGCAAGGCATGCAGGTTCAATACCCAAGTGTTTGTGATGAAAGAATGTCCCTAAGCTAAGTGCCTTTAGTAACCACAGAATTGTTGCTTATTGCTTTAATAAAACTTTAGGAATTTGTGGAATAAAGTTGAAAAAACAATTAGCTAATAAGACTTACATCAGATACTCCATAGGCCATGATCCAAAGACCACTGAGGTCAATATGAGTCTTTCCATTAATTTCAACGGTCTGTGGATCAGGCCCATAAAGCTCAAACTTGAAAACCCATTAATAGATTTTTAAGGTCAGAAGAGACCGTTAGGATCATCTACTTTGACCTTCTGCAAAACCTGGGCCATAGAATTTCACCCAGTAATTCCTGCAATGAAGGGATTTTCATACATGAGCAATTGGACCACTCAAGTGACTAGGGAATACTCATTTGAGGGTTTGCAGGATTTGAACATTTGATCTGAACCTTCCTAAATGTATTTTTACATGTGGTTTTTAATTGACAAGAATATCTAAACTTACTTTTCTGAGGTTATTGAATGTTTTGTTCTGTGTATCTGAATGAGTTTGCCATGTTAATATTCTTTGAAAGCTTTTATAGAATGAAAATCAACCAAAAAACCACTCCATATTTTGACACAAAATATAATAGCCTGATAAAAATATGAGCAAATAGGAGGAAGTGGGACACAATTAATCTTGTATTACCGGTACATTTATCTCTGACACAAATGATCATTTATTAATTAAAATGCTGGCTGCCAACTCTATTTTGAAGACAAAAATTCCACATAATTGTGTCAAGTATGTAATTTTTGTTAGTATACTGTATTTTTCGTATTTCAATGAGATGCTCCTCAGGATCCTTTTTAAAATCAAATAATTGCTTGTGATATTATTTCCTGGCTAAGTACAGTATCTTAAACACATACTGTGCTGTAAGTTCAAGAATTTGACAGTGACTTTAGGGCCATGCCAAATTGGTAGGCGAAAGAACATGCCTGTGAGCAAGTTTTCCTTTTGTTCTAGACAAAGCTATTTTTTTTTAATGGCTTAGGCTCGTTGCTGAAAAGAATTTCTTTGGAACAGCAAATAAAAAATGTTAAGAGCCTTGCTTACAAGTACTCTGGTGTTTTCTTCTTTAACTGTAGAAACACTTTACCTATTACCATGAATCTTGTCTGCTGAGATGTTTCAGCCTTCATGTTATGTTTACCAAGGCCAGACTAGAGGATCAAATAATTTATAACCATTCCTGTTGGATTTTATGTAATAACTTTGGAACTCATATAAAGTAATGATCCACAAACTCTTTTAATGTTCATTATAAAATATGAAATATTTCTCAGAACCATTGCAATTATGTGACCAGACATAACTGTTTCACACATGAGTAAATACAGGGAGGTTTAACATAACTTTATTATCTTCCTGTCTTTTCCTCTCATTGATGTGATAATGCTGTTTTAATATTTTTCTAAAGAAAAGTTAAGTAATTTCAGAATCTCTATTGAGGCCTAGTTTATTGGTTTTTGTAATAGAGCACTCAAGAATAATTATATTTATGATTAGACCGACACTAGTAAATGTTGTGTCTGAATAGGAGTAAAATACCCCAAAAGCTTTATATAATTGTAGATGTATTTGTCACTATGTCTACTGAATTTTTGTGCTATATAAAGTGGATAAAAGGAAATATTTAGGATCCATCTATCTAGCCATTTATTCAGTGCTCATCACCGTAGTATCAAGGCATCTTACCAGGGGGCTTTCTGATTTTTATTAGATATTAAATGTTAATAGATATGGAATGGGAAAATCAGTTACAATCTCATGCAGTAACAGTTCACTGATAATTTAGGGGAAAATACCTCCCTCCAAAGGAAAAACCCATGAATGAAGAAAAGTTCTCAACACAGGGGAGATGATTCACCTTGTGGTATTTCCTCCGTCTGCTGCCCTTGAGGAAGAGGGTTTAGGAGATCACAGAGCGGGGGGAAAGGGTGAGGTCTATAAATCTGGTGGAGCTTATGGCTCCCCAGGAAAACCAGCCTACATCCCTGGAGATCTCCTCAAAGTGCTCAGGAGGCCCCATCTTAGGAGTAATGCTGCTGTTGGTTTTCCCCTTGAAGCTTGTAAAATGGAAGATGATGATGCAATGGTCAGTTACTGCTCGTTGCACCAGCAGTTCCTCCTGTGTAATTGCCAAGCTGTACAGAGGGGAATGTGCCACAGAAAGAGATTGCTCCTCTACCCTGCCACCTGAGCCCAAACATCCCCAATCCATGGCTCTGTGTTTCATGCATGTAGGTTATACTTGTGTCAGGGGCGATTTGGAGCATGCCACCTATGACAATGCATAGTGGAGTTGTTTGAAGTCATCCTTTAATTCTGCCATATGATTGAAGTACCCACACTGCAGACCTTCTTTACACTGGCAATTCAAAAGGCTTGAATAGTTAGAATGAGAATTCAAGCTGCAAAATACAATTATTATTTTTATGTGTATTATGGCAATGCAGAGATGTCCCAGTCAAAAATGTGGCCCCTTTTTGAAACTTGGAAGGCATTTCAGACTATATATATGCTTAATCTTGTATGGTTTACCCAGACAAAAATCCTGTTACTCTAGTGAACATTTTGTCTAAATAACGGCTGCAGGATCACCAACTGTGTTCACTAATGGTGAAATTCACCCCAGTACAGAGGCCCCAGGTACCAAGGGTGTCCCTTTGAGGGAAGGGGAGAAACATGGGCAGATTTACCTTATTGTCCCTTACCTATGACCAAATGAGCCTCTGTACTTGGTCTGAATAAGCTGGCATGGAGAGGCATGTACAATATGGCTGTAGAGCTGTGGAGGGTTCCATAGATTTGATCCATTTGCTAGAATGCATAGGAATTTCAGAGGCTTTTCCATAGGTTGGAATAGCAGCATTGATAGCCCTCACAGCAGCCCCACAACCGACCAGGGGGCTGAAAGGTTGAATTCCATCCCCCAATCTCCTGCTTCGCTCCTTTTACTCAGGCTTTGTGCAGTGAGAGGTAAATTTCATGCATTGAGAGGAAGGAAGAGAATTCATAAATGTTATTTTTATGAGTCAGGAGTAACCTGCAAAGTGATAAGTGGTGAAGCACAGCAGAACCATGAATCAGTTAGGCATGGTCATTCCCAAAGTGAGAAAATAACTTGTTTATTCCACAGAGTCCCTTTGCTGTGTATTATATGTGTTGAACATTCCATTCTCTTTAAGTTTTAAATTAAAATGATTTTATTTTGCCTGATGAAATGCTGATGCATTAAAGTATGATTCTACTTGTCCTTTTGCTAGTAGAAAAATATAGTCTGACTAATGACATGATGAGATAATATATTCATGAGGTCCAAAGGATGGTTGTATTAAAACAATGTACTCATTCTCACTTAAGACCGTTAGTGTAGCTTTGTACAGCTTTAAATGTTAATCAATTTTCAGTTTATAAATTTCCACATGCAACATTTGAAATTTTCAAATTTAAAAAGAAACTCAGATTTTTTGCCAATAACAAAACTTTCATTTTCACTAGTGAAAACTTTTTTTATCATTACAAATGGTATATGTTGCCTAAGAACAAATCACAATTGTTGACTCATGTCCCAAGTGAAAATTTACACCTTTTGTAAAGAAATTTCTCAGTTTTAACAATGAAGACCAAACACAAACCGCATTAGCACTAGCATGAAGAGTAAAGTCAGTGTGATGATTCACCTTGAGGTTACTTTATATTATTGTCCTTAGATTTACCTGGGAGAAAGCTACTGCTTTTTCTTTTGAATCAGGACAATTTAAAACAAAATGATCATATGTTCTGTGATACATTACTTTGTAAGAAATTGTATCAGAGCATCTTTTTGAATAAACCTATCCATTATATAGAATGTATGTTTCAAATTTGAAACAAAAAAATCAATTAAACAATCTTTTAAACATCAGCATTATGTTGGATTCCTTTTTTAAAGACTATTATCCACAGTCATCTCTTTTATGTTATCATTATTTCAGTTATAAAAACTGAAATCAGTTGTCTTTAAGTCTTAGTATTCTTTCACCATTGATGTACACAGAATTGTTGACTGTCAATATTGCGGAGTGTACAACTGGCACACTTAGGTTAGCTCGTCTGAAACACTGTCTCTTGAGATTCAAAGGATGTCATTGCTGTCTAAGTGGTAGAGTGATAATACATCTGCACTCTCTGTATGTGACATCTAACTGTCATGTGGTTTTGTCAATGGACAGCAGTGCCTGTCATTTTGCTGTGAGACCCAACATAAAGTGTACATCACCCTTGACACAATATAAAGTGCAGTGCATAAGGGAGGTTATACCAGGTGTCCATGGAATTTGAGTGCCTTGTTTTGATAGCCAATATTAAACAAAAGCATTCTCTAAGGGCTAAATGTTGCTCTGCTACATTGGAGTAAATTCACAGTAGCTTTACTGACCTTAAAGGGCCTGCTCAGACTTCAATAGGTCAGAGGATTAAAAGGCCAAAAATTCAGTGATGTATTTCAACCAATGAGTGTTGTTATGGGTATGGCTTGAGAGCCAAGGTGTGGTTTTAATGAGTACATGGCCCCATGCACCCCCTAATCCCACACAGAATTCTACTGCTCCTAGGCAGAATAATTTAAATGACGAAATACAGTGGAATTACTCTGGATTTACATGGTTGTAATTGAGGGAATTTGCTCAATAAGGAATAATATAAATGGACATTTAATATATCAAGGGCTATTGTTAGTAGATATTTAACTTAAAGAAAGGGAAGTATTTTGATTTTTTCCTTTCAGCCTTCTGTTTCATGCCTCACAGTACCCTCTAACTCCCCACACTAATTCATAATGCTTAATTATAAGGTGGCAGTCACAAAAGAAAGATTCAGATTTTTCAGTGAAAATGTGAAGTTATTGTATTCATCATTCTCATCACATCTTGGAAGTATCAATCAAAAATAGCTGAAATATTTTCCTAAACTAATTAGAACCTGCCTTCCTTCTATGGAGTGTTACAGAGTTGCCACTGATGTCAGCGGGAGCTCTGCTTTTGGAATGAATGCAGGATCAGACCCTAAAAGTTAGTTTTTGTTGGTGATGGTTAATAAGCAGTAATTCAAATGACAGTCAGTGGCAGCAGGGAGTGATTATAGTGTCTGAGGGACTAATGCTGCAAAGTGTTGAATGCCCTTAACATCAAAACTTCTGTAACAAGAGGGTTATATTTCATCTCTATGGCTCCTTATCAGCTGTTGAGCAATTAGACAATTTTACCAAATCTTATCCTGTTTTAGATTATAAATTGTTTGGAGCAGGGCCTTTTATATATTTCCACAACAAGGCCCTGATCTTTCCAGGGAGCTCTGGGCATTACTGCAATGTAAATAAGAAATAACAATAATGGTAGTCTTGAGGAGTAAGTAGAAGACAGCTTTGATGATCAGCTTCTTATAGATTAAGTTTAGTCCACTTAAAAGCGTCCCAGTGTTCCTCTTGGCAATTGATACGAATGTGACTCCCATTAAACTATTTTCCATTTGGATAAAAATTAATCATAAGGTGAAACATACATACAATGCAAATTCCATTTTTCCTAAAGATCTTGTGAAATTTTTGTAGTTAAAAATACCTATTTCACGATTTGTAAGCACATTTAGAGTTGGTTAACCTTTTTTACAACAAATATTTTATGCTATGTGAGTGCCGTTAGTAGGCAAAGCTTGAAAGTTTTAGCAAAGTATATCATACACAAGGTATTTATAATATTGAAGATTGCAGTGGAACTGGCTGAATTGGTAAGTATAGATTTCTCTCGTAGCTGTTGATAGCCCTATGGTGAAAATACAGTCTATATTGATTCTCACTAGGGACTATATTATTAAAATATATAAATGTTAAAATTGACTTTGGAAATTAAAAAATAAATTATACCTATAAATCAGGGATAGCTGATAAACTAATAAATATCTATCACTATTATATCTCATTATTTCCCAAAGATATCTGAAAGGCACTTAATTGCAACTCAGTAATCAATTATTCAATTAACCCTCTTCTCATCAAATATATATTTGATACAGTTTTGTGAAGCTTGGGCTCTAAAAGGTTTATATTGATTGAAGGTTTTAAGGCCACATGTTTCAGTTATTGGATATGTGCAGTCAAGATTGACGTCTCAGGTTCACTAAAATATGCAAATATAGTGAGTTTCAAAGATGGTTAGAATCGTGAAGTTGATTTGTACTATCTTTTAAAATCATTTCCTAGTAACTATCTAACAAAAGTGAGCTGCTTATGTAACACATTATTCAAAAGTATCCAGCTAATTTTTTGTGTGTGGCTTATTTAATGCTTTGGGTTGACTGTGAGCAACTTTTTGCAGGTATTTGCTATTCAAGATGTGTTGGTTAGAACTGCTCAGAAAACTTTGTACAAAACATTTTTGTAGGAATTTGCCCATGTGTCAAAATCTAAACATTTTGCAAAGGCATTTGGATATCAAGGAAGTTCTAAGGGAACCCAGGCCGGAGTCAGACGGAAACCTGCCTAGTTTCCTGCCAGCTCACCCACCCGACTCCTTGGCAGCTTATATCAACCTCCAAAGGGAGCTGCAGAGGATCTGAAGTCCTGGAATCCCTGGCTCCCAGGATCATGGCTCCAGATTACCTGTCTTCATTCTGCCAGATAATTTCAATTTTTTTTATTTTGTTCCTAATTGAAACAAAACCAAATTTTTAAATTTCAAAATCCTCCACAAAATGAAATTTTCTTTCTTTGCCCAGCTCCAGTGTTCGTTAATTGTGATTAGTCAGCTAAGTTTCATGGTGTTAATTCTGTTAATTCATTGGATGCGTGTGAAACCAATTTGGGTGGGAATACTCACGTGTCTGAATCTAAAGATTCAGTTTCCACGAATACGCCTGTATATTTGAAGTTTACTTTTTACAAACGGTCATGCTAGGAAAACCCTATTGCTCAAATGTTCGTGGGAAGTGAGCACAAAAAGTGGGAGTATAGATGAAGCAAATCTATTTAAAAATTCACCTGGTTCTAGTAGTTTTTTGGATGCAAGAATAGTAAAATACAGCCAAATGCTGCTCTCATTTCTCCCATAGTCGCCATGTGAGAGTAGAATGAGCAGTATTTGGCCCACCCACTTTATACACATCAGCAATCAACTGGGCCATATCCTGGGGTGCACTTGATGTACACAGGGTGTAGGTCAGAAGTGTACATGTCCAATGATGGCTTAAAGCTTTTGCTTTTCCCCAATCATTTTGCTGCTGTGTGCAGCGCAGTTCTCCATGAATGGAGTTAGAGAAGCCTAAAAGCTGCTCTAATTCATGCTAGCTGCAAACAGGCTCAAAGGACCAAAACCACAAATGAGGATTTAATTGGCACTAAGGCATTCTAACCACATTCCCTTTTCCCTGCTATGCTGGCAGTAGTGTGTGTCACAAAAGTTCATAGGTTGGTTTTATGCTACTGCAGGATTAGCCTTACATTGGGCTGATCTCCCTGGGCTTGAGCTACAATGGCTTTAGGGCAAGACTCCACTAACCATGCATCAAAAAGCTACTAACACTGTGCCAGAAAGTCTACCCATTAACTCTAATGTAAGGCAGTTAGATTATCTGCCTTGACATCAAAGCCCAGTGACTATATGGGTAGATAATTTTTGGTAGGGGCAAGAAAGGGTTGTTTGTTCTTTTATTAAAGCAAGTAATACTAGATTGAAATACTTTTTAATCAAAAGTTAAATGTCCTAAACCTTAGATTTTCTAATAAACCACTCTTTTCATCATAGAAGGAAACAATTGTACAAAGAGAGTCTTACATTTTGGGCTCCAGAATGATCATAGAACACTTACTGCATAAAGACTGGTCTAGTAGGGATGAAATTGACTGCTTTCCTTCATTGGAGCTTTCTTCTGTTGATAGGTCGATTTGTAAGTATATGAGGGAAAGATTGTTAAATAGAGATGATATACATAGAGTCAAAACCCCTGAGCTGTGTTGCAACAACTTGCTAGATTTCTTCTAGTGGTCTGTGGTTAGATCAAAAGAGGAGAAGTGTACTCTTTGAAGGTCCTTTAAATGTGTTTGATATAGCAGTGTACCAAAATATTCATTTCTGGCAACTCTCTTAACAATCTTTTTGATATTTAGATTTTGTTGTGAGTGTGCTTCAGTGTCTAACAGATTAACTTGGTTCTTTGGAAAAGGTCTTCATGGGACGTTTAACTGTTGCACTCATTATTGAATAAACACTATTTTCTTCATGTAAAAACAGCAGATTTTTTCCTCTTAAAAACACATTCATAATCAAGATATTAGCAAATAGGGCTTTTTCCCCCCTGAAAAATATCATAAATAGTCTTGGTAGGACCTTGTTAATGCAGGACCACTTTAGTAATCTGTGCCTAATGATTTTTTACATTAAACCACAGCTTGTGTTGGACCCTTGTGTGTCACAGTAATTTAAGAACAGTCATTTTGCACATTCCGATCCCATTATGTTACATTGTTACTGAATAAAGACTGGTATTATGTTGCTCCTATAAAGGGCAGAAGTGGCCTGAATTTTATCTGCTGAACGAATCAATGTGGATTATGTCAGCTGAAAAGAATTGTGGACTGTAGTCTCCAGCAGATGGGGGAGATTTTAAAAATGTATCTGTTTGGTTCTGAATACATCAGCTAAGATAATACCTTGTGGTGACTGAAAAGTAGTTTTTCTCTCTTTTTTTTCAATGAAGACTGTACCAATTATCATTTCAACATAAAGTATTAGGAGATCAATTGGGAACTGAATGCCATTTCCTAATGTTAATACAGTGTTTTATTTAAGCTGCCTTGACAGGCTGTCTAGGCTGTGGGAAAAAGACTGAGCAAATAATGAGTAAAGGGTTTAGAAAAAAGACAGAGGGTGGAGTTTGGCAAACGATGTGAGCTATTCATCAACAACTCAACAAGGATGATGGAAATAATAAGCACTCCTTAAAGAAAAGGGGAAAGGATTTTTTTTTAAAGAAACAGTTTCCTTTAAAAAAAAAGCATATTCAACTCTAACTTTGTATTACTTTCTGATTAGCTGATTTTAAACTTCCTGGAATCAGCAAATGCTTCCCTTTGAAATTGATAGTATGCATTTAAACAGTGTACATTCTTTAGCAATCAGTTTAAAAAAACAGTGTCTAATTTCCTGTTCATTCGTGCAAATTTCTTACCATGTGGCATTGTCATTTAATATCTAAAGTACATTAATGCATTTCTTTAACACAAAAACCCTCAGACAAATCCCCTGTGTGAAATAATTTGTGTGAACTTTGAACTGACCGTGAATAAAATCAAGATCTTATTATGCCCTTTATTTATATGGTACAGAAAACCTTTGAAACGTAATACTAGCACAGATACAATATACACATCCAGTGTGATGTTAAAAATAAAATAACTTTCTTACATTTTTGAATTGTTTCCCCCACTATTTAGATATTTTATGGCAGCTCTGAAAAATGTTTACCTTAGAAATCAATAGGCTATTCTAATATTATTGTGTTCTGAGGTGCTGCATTTCTATTCAGCAGATATAATTCCACCATCTGTAAAGTTCTAGATTTTATAATACTTATAAGCTGTTTTTAATCTTTTTTCACTGCCATGTTCTGTCCTGAAATGTCAAAGTGTGCGGAATAGATCTTGGAATTAACATGACAGTTAAGAAACTTGGCAAGGTTTTACAGCAGATTGTGATATTAACAAAATACAAAGGAGAATGGTGAAATTAACATTAATGTAGGCTTGCAGACACTAGGAAAATCTATATGTCCATGATCACGGAACTAAAAATAGGAGTGTTTTTTATGTTGATGCCATTAAATACAGATCTTTACTATGAAAAAAAATTTGCATATGAAAAGCAACTCACTAAAAAGTAATGCTGTAATCCCTTCTCTGAATTGAACAACAGGTTTATGTAGCCTCGGTCAAGTAGGCATATGATTGTTTTTGTTTGCCGATGTTGTTTTAGGCTTTTTTAATCTGTGATGAAACTGCTCTGAAAGCACCAATATTGTTTTTCAACGGCTGCAAAAGATATAATATGATAGATGTACTGATAAGTGGTGGTTATTAAAATTCACAGATTGTATATTAAATCATGAAATCATGAATCTGCTTTCACAGAAAAGAGCTCAGGATCGGGTATTGCCTATAGTAGTTCACGACAGGTTCTTCTCCAAGCATTAAAAGATGCTAGAATTTGGGGGCTTGGTCCTTCAACATGCTTAGTGTCTCCTGTCCTACCGAAGTTGTGTGGTGGAGGCTCTCTGTACCTTCCAGGATTGGCATGGCTTTGTTTTGCTGTGGACTGTGTAATCAGTCAGAACTACAGAATTTTAGAAATATTCAGTCTTACAAAACCTGGAAATATTGAGTGCCACATAGATCAAAGAAGAGTTAAGATGTTAGGGAAACTAGCAAGAAAACGATGCTAAGACTAGGCAACATTTTAAAATTTAAAATTTCCTGTTTGAATTTTCAAGTGGTCACCAACTCGGTTCAGCAGACATCTGGGAGTGTTGCCTGCAAGGGGGAGGGATAGCTCAGTGGTTTGAGCATTGGCCCGCTAAACCCAGGGTTGTGAGTTCAATCCTTCAGGGGGCCATTTAGGGATCTGGGGCAAAAATTGGGGATTGGTCCTGCTTTGAGCAGGGGGTTGGACTAGATGACCTCCTGAGGGGTCCCTTCCAACCCAGATATTCTATGATTCTTATTTCTATGAAAGGCTTTACAAGCTGCAGCACTTTGGCACCTCACAGTATCTACTCCTGATACTACAGACAAAACTATCTCTATTAATCACCACGGATAACGTGCTCTGGTTTTGTCAGACGTGGAACATGAAGATGTAGCTTCTCTTCTGCCCCTTAGGTGGTTTATATGAGTGAATTGTTAAATGCTGCATTTCACAAAAAGAAAAGTTATGTACAGTACTTACCTTACAGAAGATTCAGAGAGGTTGAGTTTCAGCAACACCAGCACACTATTTAGACTTCCGTCTCTGAATGGAGTCTGAGATTAGTATTTCCAGGTTCTTCATCTTGCTATTATCCATCAGCTCAGACCTCAAACCTGATTAGCTACCAGGAAGTGCAAGCGCATTTATTGTTTCCCACACCTATGCTGTGGTAGCCTTTGGGAAAAGGAACTCAGCCTGGTTCTAGGCATTCCCTCAATAGTCAAGAGTCAAAACCAAAATCATGCTAGGTGACAGAGACACTAACCAAACACAAGAATGTCATCTTCCTCATAAGTTTCCCTCTTGCAAACATTCACTTTGCATCAATTTATCCATTGGAATGGAATGAAATTATATTGGTCCGAGTTCAAAAATATAAGCTACCTCAGTGAAATACTTCTTCATGAGTTGAACTTATTTCCACATTCCCAGTTATTGCATCATTGCAGGATGGCTGCTGTTTTCTTCTTATCATGGGAGATATCCTGTTGTGTTGACAGTTTAATACATAGTATGAGGCATCCAGTAAACATCTATGTCTTGCCAACTTAAAAAATGGGATCTTAAAAAATGGCCACAGGGACAGCACTTGCCTCACAATAAATGAATGGGCCAGCATATATAAAAGCAAATACAGCTGAATTCATACATATGACTATCACGGCAAGGTCTCCCATCAAGTTCTCTCTTTCTTCTCTCTCTAAGAAAAATCTCTAACCAGGCTATTAGGCTTAGATTTTTTTTTTTCACCTATGCAGTGCTACCGAGTGGCTGAACTGCTGACATGCATGTGTTATGGCTGAAGGTCAAGGCTAGGAGAGCTACCTAACTGTTGAACCACAAGGATTTATGTAAAGGGTCAGATAGAGCTTTCAAGCTGCGGGTTGCTGACCTCCTGAATGGAGCATTAGTACCAATAAGACGCCATGCCATCCAATTTCAGTAAATGCTGATATGAAACCTTGTAAGTGGAAATCACCTATAAACAATTAAAGAAAGGCCCTGCCAAAGAAAGTTTCCTAATTCAATATGAAAAATAAAGATCAGTTAGAGGCAATAGGAAAGGCTGTGTGATTTACTAGTTCATAATAGCAGCAATATACATTTGAGCGCCATTGGCCTGAATCAGAAATATATTCAGAGTCCTGCAAACTTAGTCCATGATCCTGTAAAAACTTACGTGTGTGCTTAACTTTGCTCCCTGTGTTCTCAGTGGGCCACTTGCCACATGCAGAGTTAAACATATTTAAGACTTAGAAGGATCTGGGTCTTTGGCAGAAAATCTTTCAAATTCCAAACGGGTCATAAAAACTTTGGTGGGATGGAAGCGATGACCCAGTGGCCAGGGAAGGGGAATGTCAGGCTTCTGAGAATATGTGCCTTCCCCCCAGACTGCTAAGGAATTTCTCATGATGGCAAGACTATGTCAGACATGACATGATTTTTTAGTGTTACCCCAGTTGTGGGTGCTTTGGGCAAAGACGAATGGAGGACTACAGAGTAGGAATGGAGAAGGACTACAGAGAGGGGGTCCTAGACAGGCAATAACTGAGCCTCACTATTCTCCAGATTTACTTAAAGTTGAGCACGTATTACATCACTGATTAAACTACTAATAATAAGTGATTTCAGTATGTTTTGTTTTTCTCTAAAGGAAGAAAAAAGCCTGAGGAAGGAATTTGTGTGTGTGACTCAACCTTTGGGAAACTCTCAGACTTTTCAAGCTTCCTGTCGCAGGCAGGTATAATTCTGGGCCGGTTGTTCGTTTCAGGCATACTCATGTGACTAAGGCACTGGTCTGCCTTTGGAGGGGGTGCAGAGTTGCACTAGGCCAGTGGGAGCTCTGGGAGGCATTATGCCTCACAGGGCAACCAGGTACACAGAGAAAATACCCTTAAGGCACTGCTGTGGCCTGTTCCCACCCTGCCCCTCTGGTAATGGCCAGCATCGCTAGCCAGGAGCTGTCCTTATGCCCAATCTTACCATTTCATTGTCATTGTGGACTTGGAGTGTAAATTTCCTCTACCTAAGTTTTTGACAGCATTGAAGGGAACTACTGAGGAATGAGAGAGTGAGATAAGGGAACAAAGGACAGCTTTATTCAAGACATCTGGTGACTTTGAGTCTGGCCTGGCATTTTCAGAGTGGGTGCTTATTGTAGCTTAATACTGTAACTTTTTAGATGGTTTTGGTTAATAGCTGGAAATCTGTAGATGACCACAAGAGGGAGCCCACAACCTGCAAACAAGAAGAAGAACCAAGTTAAAAAAAAAAAATCTGAAAACTGGAAGTTTACATATTGCTGCATCTGTACATACTGGGCTAAATTCATCCTGGGTGTGACTACCGTGGCTGCACTAGAATTACAGCAGGGATGAATCTGGCCTGCTGGATGTAGGACAGTGGCTTGAAAAACATTCTGGGCTGTAATTTCAGCTTTTTGATAGAGAAAAAACAAAATCTTTGGTTATGGAGTATTGGGGAGTGAACTACTTTGGAAAATGCACATGCACAAGAGTTTAATTGCAGGAAGGTGTTTCCCCCCTAGCTGAGTTATTTATGAAGAGGAAGGGTGAAGAGTAGTTTTGTTCTTGAAAAATGTCCATCTTCTCTACTAAGATAACAAAGAAAACACCCTGTGATCTTTTGACATCATTTAATGTCCCTTTCCCTCCTCCCTACTGTGGTTCCAGGATGACATTTCCTTTTTGGTACTTTGACATCAGCCTTTCCTTATCTGCTGTCAGATGGCTTGCTCTTACTCTCACAGTGTGCAAATTACTTTTGGAGACAGCATAATACTCTAGGCTCCTGGTACATATAGCACTGCCCCTGTCATGTGGCTACTGCAGGTTTACAGGTGATTTAATTGGCATGCTGTATGTACATACTTGTGAATTGGTAAGTGAACAAGCCCACTTTTTCAGTGAGAAGAAACATTAGTGTGATCATCAAATATGTTAACTCTCTGGATGAGAAAACTGTGATCAAAAGGATTTGTGTAGAGAGAACTTTGTGACTGTGTTACAAAGTGTACAGTATCCTTTTTAACATCTCTCATTCTGTTGGGATGTTCCTTTGTCTTTCATACTGCACTTAGTCTATTCCACAATTCCTCTGTGAAAGAGCTTAGTTTTCACATTATATTTCACATTATGAGGATCATTTTTCCAACACTGAGACTTTCTTAGATACATCCCACTAATGTCAGCTTCTTTCAAGTTACAGTAGTTTAAATTTCTCCTCTAGTCCATTCTCCTTCCAACACCACAGAAAACATAAACAAACAGCAGCATTACAAAAGTATGAATAGACAATAGAAAGTAATTTTACCTCACAGCATGACTGAATATAGCATACACTCTTTAAACAACTGTGCTTTTAAAGGTATGAGACAGTTAACATTTTCTGAGCCTGATTCAACCTGGAATTACACCAGGGATGAATTTGGTCTGTCTAGGTTTTACAGTACAGTGTCTGGTTTTTAATAATTTTCATTATTATTCTAATATACAGGTGTATTTTTTAAAATACTTGCTGTAGTAGCCTCCTTGCTGTGAGAGCCTGGAGCATTCTTCTGGCATTAACTAAGAGGTTCTTACATCACTCTCATCTTCATGGTATCAGAGCACTTTCCAGTGGTGCATTAAGTGATGTAGCTAACCTTTGTCACCTGTAGTTTGCTCTATTATCCACTCCCCAGGTGGAGAAGTGTGCATGCAGTGTACCATTATGTTACACTTAACACGTCAGCAAGAATTGTCCTTTTTTGTTAGAGGCAGTATAGTAATGTCAAACAATTTTTATTATTAATTCATCATTTTTCTTATATAATATCAATATATTAGCATTTTTACAATCTATCATAGTTAGAATTGGGGAATTATGTTGCTAACGCAGCATGTTTATTATTTTTTAATTCCCCTTATAAAAAGTTAGTGTAATTAATCATTAATAGACCAATTTACCGAGACTGTATATACATCCAGACACAAAGGTCATTAGTGCGGATCAAACGCAGGATCTTCCGCACCAAAAGTGCTTGCCTGCACCACTTGAAGTAAAGGGAAGCTCCTTTAACTGTGATAAAGCAGCAGGTTGTATCAATTCTGGGACCAACCAGTGGAGGGAGAGGTGGTCACCACTAGGCCAGTGTATTACATTAGCACTCTTGGTGTGCTTAGTCCCTTTCATTCTCTCTTCCCCTGCTTTTAAGATTCTCTTCTTCTGGGTATCCAAAGCTACATTTCTCAGTCTTCAGGCTGCAATCTCTCTTTGCCTCTAAGCTCCCAGATCTTTGTTTTTGCTAAGTCTCTTCAAGAACTCAAACCTCTCTGCTCCCAGTCATGTCTCTTTATCTCAGTGGTTCTCAAACTTTTTTACTGGTGACCCCTTTCACACAGAAAGCCTCTGAGTGCAACCTCCCCTTATAAATTAAAAACACAGTTTTATATATTTAACACCACTATAAATGCTGGAGGCAAAGTGGTGTTTGGGGTGGAGGCTGACAGCTCACAACCCCCCTTGTAATAGCCTTGTGACCCCCTGAGGGGTCCCGACCCCCAGTTTGAGAACCCCTGCTTTATCCTGTTTAACTTTTGGTCAGATTGTATTCCGTTACTCAGTAAATCCACAGTAACTCCAATGAAGTTCATGACACCTTCTCTTCAAGGTCATCCTTGCCTCTCTCCAGGTCTCTCTTCCGTACACCCCATGCTTTCCCACAGTCCACACTTTCTATTTTTAAGCCTTTCATGTTAGTACCAACTTATTCATTGCTGCTGTCTGTCTGTTCTCCCTTCTCACTCTTCATGCCCAGCAGTTCCCTCAAATTTATGTTCTTGTTGCTTTTTTGTTGTAGGGTCCAGTCCTGCTTTTCTTGGAATCTGTGGGAGTTTTGCCACTGATTTCAACAGCAGCAGAATAAGGTGCTTGAGGATAATATAGCCAAATACCTAATCCTTTTTCATCAGAATTTCTGGTCATCTACACTTCTTGCCCAACTTACCTCTCTCTTTTTTGTTAAATAAATGAGTGAGGGATATGTTCTTTGTATGCTTCACTTTTCTCTCCCCCTAATGTTAGATATTTGTATAAGTTGCCAAGGTTACCTGAGCCTCCAGTGTCACCTGCCTGGCAGTAGAATGCGGTAGAAACTTGTTTGGTACATGGAAAGGGGCTGGAGCTGGCAGTGGAGTAGCAAGGTCGAAAACTTAGAACCTTTCCTGCAAACATGGATGTACATGTTAGAATTTCTACATGGGTATCATTTTGTACGGCCGATGCTTATGTGCACTCGTTCATTGTAACCACAGGAGGGAAAAACTCATATTCTCCATGTGCTTTGGAATTTCCTTGTGTCCCTTTTTTAAATTTCAAAGCTACTGGTGTAGTACAAGATAGCGCTCCAAATTCATCTCGTTTTTTTATCAGACACCTAGTGCTCCAGAGCTGTAAAGCAACTGATGCCGTACAGTGACTCCCTGCACTAGTATTTCCCACTTCAAGGGGTTGAAATGGATTTGCTTGTGAAGGTCCAAGGTGTCTCTTTCACCCATCTGCTGACACTGTGAAGTGGCACCACATTTGAGACAGAAGTTGCAGCATCAACGCTTACAACAAGCTTCTATTTCCCTTTTGCTATGAACCTTTCTGCTCCTGCTTAGTGCGACTAGTTACAGATTCTTTCTAGGTGTAAAGCAATGAACCCACGTACACATGTTGTGCAGTTGCGTTTGTATTGCCAGAATGGGATTCCAAACAGCAATATTGGATGTATGCTGAAATGTTGTCCTGCTTCCAGTATACTGCCAGAAGTGTCTGTATTCCTAATCCGTGCATCTACACAGCCATGTAGCAAAATCACACAATTTCAGCCTGCTCTCCCTGGAAGTCCCCTGGAGGCAGCACTAGCCATATAAAAGGCAGGACAAGGGGAGAGTGTCAGGAGTGCACCCCTCCCCCACCCCACACACACACAACTTCTGTGGGTGAGTCCTGTAGGACAGCACCTAGTGGGGGCTGGAGGATTTACTGCTGTGCAGATTAGTTTTAGGGTTGGAGTCGTGGCTGCAAAATAGCTCCTCAGCCTGAGGGAGAGACTCCTTCGTTCCCTCATTCCCTTGCATCGCTCCAGTGTCTCATGTCTAGATGCTGGGCTGAGGATTTCCCCATAAATGTGCAATATTATCTATCCTATAAGAAAATAATGAGGAATTGCACAGGTCATATCTTCTTTAGGTCTTATACATATTGGCTCCACTTCTCTGCCAGTGTAAACTGACACTACTGTATTGAAGTCAATGGAGTTGCATC
Source organism: Lepidochelys kempii (assembly GCF_965140285.1). NCBI lineage: Eukaryota > Metazoa > Chordata > Testudines > Cheloniidae > Lepidochelys > Lepidochelys kempii. The sequence goes on from NC_136391.1 coordinate 21,967,916, forward strand.
ATTTTACACCTGCAGAGGATTCGTCCCATTGTCTTGACTTATAGCAGATATATAATTAGAAAGCAAAGATGGATCATAACCACATCATTCGTATCTGGATCCTAACTCCTCCTGTGTTCAAGTCAGCTGGGATCTAGAGCCTGGGTTTGGGTCCATCTCTCTGTTTACGTGAATATGTTTTATATGAGAGTTTAGTTGTCCATTTATCATTATCAAACAAACAAGGTTGTATGCTGCCACTTTAATTCAATGCAATCAAAATAATTGTAAAGAGGGCACATTTATTTTCTTAATCTGAAGTCTGCCCTGTCAGTTTGCATAGAAGTTACCTAACTGGAGGGGGTGGTGAATTTATAGTAAATCATTGTATGTGAGATATTTTGCTTACTTCTTGTTTGTTCAGTTCACTGCAGTTGCATTGTTTAGTAAGGAACATAGTTGACTCACCACAGAAATACCTTGTACCTTTGACAGGCTAAATCTTGGGTGTCAATCAATGCATTTTGTATTGTAGTGTTATGAAAGGGGCTGGGGAGAGAAGTGGGGAGTGATGGGGGTGAATTGGTAGAAAAAAATAACTGATATTCTGTGCCGTGAAGAGGATTGTAAAAGTATTGTCCAGAATACAGAATCCATTCAACATCTCTTCATTTCTGCACATTGACAACTGGGAGGCAGGGCACATAGATTCAGTTCTCCGTTTCAGCAGTGTAAATCCATTTACATCCCACACCTGTAATAACGTCAGGGGAGTTACTCCAAATTTACACGACTATGACTGAGAGCAGAATCTAGCCCAGACTATACAGCATAGGAGGAGCCAAAGGTTAGCCAGATAAGTACACTTTTCATTCATCTAAAATTAATTTTTCCTTGATAGACTGCAGTCCATCATAGGTAACAAACTAAAAGCATCAGTTATATTTCTATGGTGTGAAGGTTACCGCAGTACTTCAGAACAAGCTTGTGCTGAAGTGCTTTTTCTTTGCATTTTCAATTAGCCTCAAGAAGTGTTCTGTTTCTGGAGTGAAGAAACAATTCAGATGCCATTTATACTAATTATATACTCACTCAATCCCAATCCTTGGCCTCTTTTAAGCACAAAAATAAAATAAAGGGAAAATACTGGCTTGGTTTACAAAAACACCCTGAAGTCTGGGTGGGTGCTTCACCAGATCTAACCTGAAATATCTGAACTACTTAAGTCTGCAGAACTAGCCTGGAAGTCTCACGAGGACAGGCTTTCTAATGAGATATCGGGTATTTGGTGCTGTGGTCAGGCTGGAAATACCTCAGGAGCAGCCTTTTTGGCACTTCATGGTTCTGGCTGGGATCAGAAGTAGAAGTGCAGAGGTGAATGAAAATAAAAATAATAAGCGAAAGAGATTCCATTAAAAAAACCCAACAACCTCAAATAAAGTTGAGCTTGGGTTGGTCTGAGTTTTGAACACAGGTTAATTATAATGGGTACATTTTAGAAACGTTAAAAATACCTACAACAGCTTTCCCATAGATGTGAATCTAAGATCCAATATCTTAGGACTTCGGGGGAGGGGGAAAGGGGGGGAGAGAGAGAGAGAGAGAATTAAGACATTTTAAAAACCTAAGCATAAAATACATACTAATCTTTTTATGTAATTCATATAGGGATTTAACATTTGTCTGTCCCTCCTGTCAGGCTACATCTACACCTGGAGCTGGGGGTGATTCCTAGCCCACAGACATGCTCATTCCATCTTTCATTGAGCTAATGTACTAAAAAAACATTGCTGTAGAATGTCCATTGGTAAGCAGTAGCATGGGTTAGCTGCCCTGAGTGCAAACCTACCTGGACCCCGTGGCTCTGTACCGGGGGTGGGTCCGTACCTGCCGCCTCTTGATGCTGCCCATGCTACAGTGGCTACACTACTATTTTTAGTGCATTAGCTCACTGAGAGCTAGTGCAAGTGTAACTACGTGAGCTGGGAATCACACCCCTAGCTCCAAGTGTAGACGCTCCTGATCAGTCTTTCCTTTCAGAGCCTCGGGGAGTGTTTGGGTTAATCTCTCCTATACGAGTGGCTGGACCCTAACCCTAACCCAGAGGAAAACTGATGGAGCACAGATTTTTGGTTCCAACTGCAATAGCAATGAAAGCCCAACTCTTCCAAAAGTAGTCAGTGAAAAAGGTAATTAAAGACTGCTGGAAGGAAAAAGAAGTGGGGAAGACTGGGGAAAGCCACTCTGGTGTTAGGAGGAATTGTCCAGAGTAGCTCCAGGGGAACTGAGGGTTTAGCCAGAGCTCTTAAATCATCTCTGCAAGCTGCAGTTAAAATAACACTACCACATGGACCCTGCTGCTGAGACAAGGGATGCCTAGGCCCCTGCTAGCAACAGCATCAGGGAAATTTCCAGCTCAGAAACAGGAAAATAGAAGCCATTATTAAGGCAGAGGGACTGCCTGATCCTTCCATCCTCAGAAATGCCAAGATTCCTTGCTCCTGTCTGAGGCAGGAACAAGGAAATCATGCTAATATCTGACAATAGTTTGAGCAGGCTCCACAGGTGCACACACAAACATAGGGGCTTGATTTCCAGAGCTGCTAATCACCCCCAACTCCGTTTGATACTGAGGGTATACAGCATCTCTGAAAATCAGGCCCTGAATATGAGGCTCCTGAGGTGTCACCACCCTATTGTTGCTTTCTGCCCCTATCTCCCACCCAGTCAGTTGGGTCCCTTATCCAAAGCAATAGGCCCGATCACCTACAAGCCAACAAAGGTTTGTACACTGAACACTGAAGCGATTATCACTGCATGTACAGCTAGCCAATCTTTGCATAAGGGAGACCCATCCAGTGACGGTGTGGGAAGAGAAAATTGGGGGGGGGGAGGGGGTTATATTATTAGTCTATTTACCCAGCCTTTTCCTACAGTTTCCTTTTTTTGGTATTCCTGTCCCCTAGTTTAATTAAAGCCTGCCATCTGCTCGTTACTATCCAAATTTATGTGTTGTATCAGCTCCTTAGATTGTATGCAGTTCTCCCACTGGTGTATGTGAGATGCTCTGGGATTCCTTCTAAAGTTTTATGGGAGGGAGACTGAAACCGACACTCAGAGTGCATAGACTGCTTCTCCAGGTGGAGACTATACATTCTTCAATCTGGTACTGATTTACCCTTTTGAATAGCGGCTCCATCAGATCTATGTTACAACTTGGAGTTGCTGAGAGCGCGAGGACTGCTGTCCAGAAGAGAGTGCCCCTGCCTACAGGCAATGGGTGAATGTCCCACTGGGGTGGCGTTTCACCTGTATGCTGTACAAAGGGCCTGCAAATGAAAAGTTAATTGCATTTTTAAAGGTATTCTTGATTCTAGTGATATACCTCATTTTTTGTACAGGGAATATGTCTCTAAGAATATGTCTATACTTCAAGCTGGGGTTGATTCTCAGTTCAAGGAGACATACCCACCACACCAGCTCTGATGAACTAGTGTGATGAAAATTGAGTGTAGTCATGGCAACAGGACTGGTTAACTGCCTAGGGTCTCGGACAGGAATGTACTCAGGACAGCTAGCCTCTCCTGCAACTCTCACTGCTGCAGCTACACCCTGTCTTCAGCAGGCTAGCACAATCGCACCCCCAGCTCAAAGTGTAAATATACCTTAACTGCTAGAGACTTTCAAAATAGAATGGACTTCCTGAGTTTGACCACTGTATGCATAATACACACAACCAACAGGGCCCATTTTCAGAAGCGTGGCCACCCTTTTTTTTGACACAATTTTGCACCTATAATTCATGTAGAGGTGCAAACCTGAGCTGGTGACCTGTAATTAAGTCATTGCAAACATAAATTAGGTTGGTGCAATTACTCAGACTGGCAGCCACAGTTCATTATGCATGTGTACATGTAAGGGTTCAATTTGCACTGGCAAATATTGGAGCCAATCAGAAAGCATACCCTTATAGTTGTTTATTTCAAAATTTGCTTATTTAGGTTGGTTAAAATATTACACATTGAGAGAAGACTGACATTCAATGCTTTCTCTTAGGTTGTCATTTTATGTTAATTAAATACCTGTGTTAATCTAATAGAGTTTAGATTTATGGTGGGCTCTATACCATGTCATATTTTAATCAATATGTATTCCAGCATTTAGATGGACAGATGAGAAAATCTGCCTCATCTCTGCACTTCTGTTCTATCAGCTGTCAATAATTCCTAATCTGAATTCTTCAAGTGATCCAATTGATGGGTTTTAGTATATTGCATTCAGCACAGAAATTAGCTTTTGGGGAAAATGATGTTAAAGATCACACACAGCCTTGAAGGAACAGTAACTGTGTCTATCTTATATACACGCTAACAGCATCTCTAAGATAAAGTGCATTAGAGTATTTATCTGCGTGAAAAATGTAGATTGTTTTATCATATCTGTTTTAGATACATCCTTTTACAAGTGAGGAGGTAAAGGCTGAAAAGAAAGTTCTGTGAAATCTGCTGATTTAAGAACACAGAGCTGCTGCTGGGGTTTTTTAATGCCTAATAGGAGTCTTTTCCCCTCGTGATGTGTGTAATAGGGATTTGACAGAATGTTTAGTTCACAGAGATTGTGCAAGCAAAATTCCATAGAGTTTGTTTTGCAGGGCCTGGTATCAAATCAATTCCTGCTTTTCACAAAGAAGTTCAGGTTTGTGTAGAATCGAAACATCCATGAAACTCTTCCACATGCCCCTGGTACTCACAGCTATTCCAAGATCTAAGGGATTCTCTTATCTTTAGAGCTCAGCCACTCCCATGACCCAGTGTCTGTACCCAAAATATTATGTCCATGTCCATTATGTCCATATTTCCTGGACTTCAGGAAAGCAGACTTCGACTCCCTCAGGGAACGGATGGGTAGGATCCCCTGGGGGACTAACATGAAGGGGAAAGGAGTCCAGGAGAGCTGGCTGTATTTCAAGGAATCCCTGTTGAGGTTACAGGGACAAACCATCCCAATGTGTCGAAAGAATAGTAAGTATGGCAGGCGACCAGCTTGACTTAACGGTGAAATCCTAGCAGATCTTAAGCATAAAAAAGAAGCTTACAAGAAGTGGAAGGTTGGACATATGACCAGGGAAGAGTATAAAAATATTGCTCGGGCATGTAGGAATGAAATTAGGAGGGCCAAATCGCACCTGGAGCTGCAGCTAGCGAGAGATGTTAAGAGTAACAAGAAGGGTTTCTTCAGGTATGTTGGCAACAAGAAGAAAGCCAAGGAAAGCGTGGGCCCCTTAATGAATGAGGGAGGCAACCTAGTGACGGAGGATGTGGAAGAAGCTAATGTACTCAATGCTTTTTTTGCCTCTGTCTTCACGAACAAGGTCAGCTCCCAGACTGCTGTGCTGGGCATCACAACATAGATTCATAGATTCATAGATATTTAGGTCAGAAGGGACCATTATGATCATCTAGTCTGACCTCCTGCACAATGCAGGCCACAGAATTTCACCCACCACTCCTAAAAAAGACCTCACACCTATATCTGTGCTATTGAAGTCCTCAAATTGTAGTTTGAAGACCTCAAGGAGCAGAGAATCCTCCAGCAAGTGACCCGTGCCCCATGCTACAGAGGAAGGTGAAAAACCTCCAGGGCCTTCCAATCTGCCCTGGAGGAAAATTCCTTCCCGACCCCAAATATGGCGATCAGCTAAACCCTGAGCATATGGGCAAGATTCATCAGCCAGATACTACAGAAAATTCTTTCCCGGGTAACTTGGATCTTACCCCATCTAAAAACCCATCACAGGCCATTGGGCCTATTTACCATGAATATTTAATTACCAAAACCATGTTATCCCATCATGGGGAATAGATGGCCAGCCCTCTGTGGAGAAAGAGGTGGTTAGGAACTATTTAGAAAAACTGGACGTGCACAAGTCCATGGGGCCGGATGAGTTGCATCCGAGAGCGCTAAAGGAACTGGCGGCTGTGATTGCAGAGCCATTGGCCATTATCTTTGAAAACTCGTGGCGAACGGGGGAAGTCCCGGATGACTGGAAAAAGGCTAATGTAGTGCCAATCTTTAAAAAAGGGAAGAAGGAGGATCCTGGGAACTACAGGCCAGTAAGCCTCACTTCAGTCCCCGGAAAAATCATGGAGCAGGTCCTCAAAGAATCAATCCTGAAGCATTTACATGAGAGGAAAGTGATCAGGAACAGTCAGCATGGATTCACCAAGGGAAGGTCATGCCTGACTAATCTAATCGCCTTCTATGATGAGATTACTGGTTCTGTGGATGAAGGGAAAGCAGTGGATGTATTGTATCTTGACTTTGACAAAGCTTTTGACACGGTCTCCCACAGTATTCTTGTCAGCAAGTTAAGGAAGTATGGGCTGGATGAATGCACTATAAGGTGGGTAGAAAGTTGGCTAGATTGTCGGGCTCAATGGGTAGTGATCAATGGCTCCATGTCTAGTTGGCAGCCGGTGTCAAGTGGAGTGCCCCAGGGGTCGGTCCTGGGGCCGGTTTTGTTCAATATCTTCATAAATGATCTGGAGGATGGTGTGGATTGCACTCTCAGCAAATTTGCGGATGATACTAAACTGGGAGGAGTGGTAGATACGCTGGAGGGCAGGGATAGGATACAGAGGGACCTAGACAAATTGGAAGATTGGGCCAAAAGAAATCTGATGAGGTTCAATAAGGATAAGTGCAGGGTCCTGCACTTAGGACGGAAGAACCCAATGCACAACTACAGACTAGGGACCAAATGGCTAGGCAGCAGTTCTGCGGAAAAGGACCTAGGGGTGACAGTGGACGAGAAGCTGGATATGAGCCAGCAGTGTGCCCTTGTGCCAAGAAGGCTAATGGCATTTTGGGATGTATAAGTAGGGGCATAGCGAGCAGATCGAGGGACGTGATCGTCCCCCTCTATTCGACATTGGTGAGGCCTCATCTGGAGTACTGTGTCCAGTTTTGGGCCCCACACTACAAGAAGGATGTGGATAAATTGGAGAGAGTTCAGCGAAGGGCAACAAAAATGATTAGGGGTCTGGAACACATGAGTTATGAGGAGAGGCTGAGGGAACTGGGATTGTTTAGTCTGCAGAAGAGAAGAATGAGGGGGGATTTGATAGTTGCTTTCAACTACCTGAGAGGTAGTTCCAGAGAGGATGGTTCTAGACTATTCTCAGTGGTGGAAGAGGACAGGACAAGGAGTAATGGTCTCAAGTTGCAGTGGGGGAGGTTTAGGTTGGATATTAGGAAAAACTTTTTCACTAGGAGGGTGGTGAAACACTGGAATGCGTTGCCTAGGGAGGTGGTGGAATCTCCTTCCTTAGAAGTTTTTACGGTCAGGCTTGACAAAGCCCTGGTTGGGATGATTTAATTGGGTATGGGTCCTGCTTTTGAGCAGGGGGTTGGACTAGATGAGCTCCAGAGGTCCCTTCCAACCCTGATATTCTATGAATCTATGATTCTATGTTTCTGTTCCCTCTTCCTCATGTCTTAAAGTGGAGCTCACCTGTTCCACAACCACAGATCTTCTGGAGTCTACCACAAAGGGACAACAGGCGGGATAAAGGCTTTACTGATGCCTTGTGATTGGGGACATGCTACATGTAGTTGGTAGAGAAACCCCACCACTAAAAATCCATGGATGCAGGCCAGTGGGGGTAGAACTATCACCTAGAGCCCCCTGCCAGGCATGTGAGAGGGAGGACGTCTCCTGCTCCTCCTCACTCCAGAAGACTTTGGAGTACTGATGAAGGTTAACGATATAAGTGATCCTCCTGGGTGATGCCCCAAAATCTCACAGTGAGAAGGGTTGGTAAATGGAGGGAGTCCTGGGGCCTGGAGAGGAGGGAGTGGCGAACAAAGACAGGGGAATCTAACCTGTGCAAATGTCTGTGGCCCTGGACTGAGATTATTGAGTTTGAGTAGGACCTAAACCCAGCCTGATTTTTGTTCTGTTGAGCTTTCTGTCCAAACTATTCAGGCAGCAGCATTATTTAGCAACAGCGAGTGATTCTGGTTGCTGCTGAGGCAATTTAACAGGAGAACGGATCTATAAAAACATATTAGGCTAGGATGACGCTCATAAACTGCAAGGAAGTGGACATACATACTGCTACATATGGGTTATCTCAATAATTTCATTGTATTTATTATGTATTTAAACTTTTATTATGTCCACCGCAGACTCCAAGCACGTTGCCTTCACTTACCAGTACTGGCTCTAGCAGTATACATTAAATAAACTATAAAAAGATACTGTCAGATGACCTAACCAATTCCAGCCGATTACCCCTGAGATCAGGGAAGGAGACCCCCCCCACACACACACACACATTCACATTCACTCACATATGCAGAACTAAACAGTAGGTCATATTTCAAATAGGTGGGGAAGAGAGTGTTGTTTCCCCTTCTTCTGAAACATCAGATATTAGTCACTGCTGGGAGCTAGTTACTAGATTTGATGGATCGTCGTTTCATCTGTTTTGGTAAGTGCAGTGAGCTCACTTTATTCAAAGATCTCAGGCATTAAACCTGCAGGTGGGAAGGCTCTCATAGGAGTAATGAGATGGGCAGATTGTACCAGCACACTTTTCCTACAACAATAACAAACATTTTGAATTGGACACTACTAAACCTCATGCTTCAGGGCTCAAGCCAATCTCTATTAGAGATCTGGATTAGACCTAATGGAGGCAAAGATTACTCCATTTCTTCCTACAGCAGAATTCTTTTATCTGATACTGGGATTGAGCCTTGTGTGAGTGGGACTTGCACTAGCATGCTAAAAATACCTGTGTAGACATGCTATAACAGCTCAACCACAATGTCTACACAGCCCTTTTTAGTGCACTAACATAAGCCCCATTAGCATAAATCTTTGGACCTGGGTAGGAGGCTCACTCGCAGATGCAGTGTAAACATAAACTAAGGGAGTCTGAGGTTGAACTCTAGCTGTTAACACAAGTTAAAAGCCAAGCTGCTGTCTCATCACTGCTATTTTGAACCAAGTTAGCTAACTTGGGTTAATTACTTTTTATGCAATGAAAACCCACCCTTAGTAACTCAATATAATTGTGTGGTCAAACTTAATTAATTACTTGTAATATGCTTTGTGATCTTGAGATAACATAAAATCGTTAAGTGTATGATTTTTTTTATTACAAATAAGTATATTGAAGAGCACAAACTCACTATGGCAGAGAATTGTCTAGATGACCTATCAAGGGTTTTGTAGCTCTAATTTATATGGTTCTATTAAATGTATTTACCCCAAATATGTGCTAGGAAAGCATGCACAGAAGAGGAAAGGTCCTCTTTTAATAGACTATTTCCTTTCTGTATATATCCATGTTCATACAAATCCACTATAAATGCACTGTTGTCTAAGATACAGTTAATAAATGAAAGTAGCACAAAGTGTGGTTTTAAATCAGTTTAATAAAATTATTCCTGTAGATTTTAAATCATTTTTACAGTTGATTTAACATTTGTGACTGGTTTATAGATTATGATATAGGATAGCGTTTGCATCTTTGCAATTTTATTCCAATTTAGAAACAGTACAAATATTAATTTTTGCTTCAATAATGGAGCCTTTGAGAATTAAACTTGTCTTTTCTCAATACACAGTTTATAAGAATGCTTTAAATATGACTTTTAATAATTTGAGGACTTTATTGCAAATAAAGTTCTTTGAACTAAAACATAACTGGAATATGTTCACAGAAGTTTCTTGCCAGACATATGTGAATGTTTTCCTTAGTTAATTTCATGGTGTGACACATATAAGAATTGTTCTCCATAATATGAGACATTGTTTAGAAGAAATAAACAATGGTAATAAATGTACATAGAGGTGGAAATGAAGTAAGCCATATAGGTCATTCAAAAATAATAAGATGGATGTCTTTTCAAAAGGTAGCAATATTGTGATTAAAAAATCTGAGCTTCAGTTGATTTGAAGTGTATGAGGGAGGAGCTAATAGCTTTATAATTAGACCTACTGCAGATTCATAATATCATCAGTTAAAGAGGAAACATTCCTACTGTCAGCAAAGGACAGGCTAAGGTTATATAGAGCTTTTCCCCTCCAGTTACAAATCTGGCACAGGTTGGTAGTGATAATAAGGCATCACCATTTTATGGCTCTTCAGTTGCCTACATGAAATGAGTTTGGTGGATGTCAGTCTAGTTCCTAGTGGCACCAGGATTGCAAAAATAACTATATAACTATTGGCACCACTTATTGGCACCATTGTCAGGAATCTCATTAGAGAAGCCCAAACTGAAAGAGCACTAAGACTGAACTACTGGACTCCCTCATAAAGCCAACAGATGCATAAATCTTTCAAAAGCAATAATAATTCCATTAAAATAAAGAAGTTAGGTAAGAGGTCTCGAGCTAGGATGGTCTCAAACTGCAATCTGATAAAATACCCATAGAGTGTAGTCATGAGAGGCATTTTAAGAGCTAGTGATTCCTATGAATTTTCAGAGTAGATCAACGGACAGAGTAAATCCTGGTCCTATATCCAATGCTTGAATAAATGGGCTTTCATAGAGGAGCAATATCAGAGTTAGACACTGAGGCATGCAAAGGGCATGTTACTTCTGATTTGGGGAACTTAAAAGTGTAAAGGAGAATCACATTTTTCATTTCTTTGTGTACAAAGATAACCCAGAGAACATAAGTTGATAGAACTTAATGTATAGTGCTCACATTTTAAAAGTATCTTCCATTTTGAATGATTTTTCTGACTTGAGAGAAGTTCCCCATTCTGAAAATGGGTTGTATGGATAGAACCAGTATTATTGCCCAAAACCATAGAAATGTTTCAGGGTGCAGATTTAGCAAGGCAGTTAAGAATGTGTAGCATATGAGTAGTCACATTGTCTTTCAGTTAATGTTAAGCACATGCTTAAGACCTTTGCTGGATCAGGGCCTGAGTGCACCAAGTTAATTCCAGCTCTAAGCACAGTTGTGCGATCACAGTTTAAATTAACTGGTTGCATTCGTGGGATGGGACAAAAAATTGTTTCACAGGCAAACTCAGAAATGCTGAAGTGTGTTCTACTTACACAGAAGTTTGGAGATCAGTGTAAGCGGGGGAATAGTCCCGCTCTTGTGGGGAACTTTCCTGGCTTCTGCACTACCCTGGTGAAGTTGGCTAGCGAAAGGATCTGAGTCCTCACTCCCACTTCCTTTACCCAGTGGCCTCCCTGCCCTTGAGGACTCTCCTTCCACTCTCCTGTCTGGCAGAGTCCTCGTGACCCCAACAAGGCTGGGCCCAGGATTCCTGGGGGGCTCGACCCCCAACCCTGCTGTGGTCACCTAGGACAGGGGCTAGGTTGTCCCCACTCCGGGGTATTCTCTCTGCACTTCAGCTGGCATGTAGTCAACCTGTTGAATTTACCTACAGTGCAGAGCACCAGGTCAAACCCTGTTTTTCAGAAGGGATGTTTAAGATGATGCCCCAGAACAAGATCTGTAGTTACACATTCAAAAATATAGTGAGTTTCAGAACTCCACGTGTCAAAAGAACACTGTTGCAGGAGTCAAAATAGCTCCTCTTCTCCATGTTACAACATGGCTAGGTGAGTCCCCGGGGTGCTAAGTCTTCCTCTGAAGCATCAGACACTGATTGTGTATGAGACAGAAAGCTGGATTTGCTGAACCAGTGAAAGGTTTGATGGATTTGGAGGGTGTGGGAAGAGGCCGAAGACACCTAGCTGTACTACCCTGGCTTCTGTTTCCACAGGGGACAAGAGGGATCTGTGAGCTCATCCTGTTCTCCTCTGAGGTCACTGGACCCTTACTCTCCCTGCACTGCAGCTGAGGTTCTGGGGTTAGTACTGGTTGGGGGGCTACATGCAGACCAGGCCCTAAGTGCATGAATTTTATTCCATGTAAGATAATCAAGCAGATACACACAAAAAGGTATGGCCAAAGCCACACTGACCAGAAGGCCGTAATATGACATAGCACGTTACCATAGCTCATGCTGTATATGAAGGATGCCATGTCACTTATGATAATATTAGAATTAGATATATATACTAGGGCTAATAAACGTTGTGTCTTAAATTTATTCTATCTAGTCCAGGGGATGGGAATGATGGATTTGCCAGAGAAAGTGTCCAGTTCACTTGTGAGGCAATGTTATTATATTGTCTTGTTTACAAATGCTTATTGACATCCTGCAGAAGTTTCCTGAGCTAGAAAAATTCAACATATTCTTTTTAATAAACTTTAGGTTGAACATTATGGTCACCTTCAAAGGAAAATATTTAAGTTTATATCATAATGGCGCAATGACCCATGATATAGCTGTAAATCAACGCTGGGCAGTGTCTGTTAGACGTATCTTAATAAAATTGGGTTTTAATGAGAAAAGAGAAAAATATAAGCCATAAAGCTCTGACTTTCTAGAATCAGGACTGCACAGAGTGAGTCTAGGACAGAGATTACACCATACTGAGGCGCTAAACAAACCTCTTATGGTATGTGAGAGCACAATAAATAGTTATTTTATATTAAACATTCAAAAATTATTTTTTGTGGATTTGCAGTAGAGTAATAATAACAGACACACTTGGAAAAGGTGGTAAATTAGCTACAAAAGATCTGTAAATGAAATCACTGATAAGGTGATATGTGGCCGATTCTCAGCTGGTGAAATTCAGCATAGTTCTATTAGCTTCAATGGAGCTTTTTCAATTTCCTGCAGCTAAGGATTTTGCCCAGAGTCTCAAGCCTTCATTGCTAGCACTCAGAGGGCTTGACCTCCAGGTTGAAACACTGATGTAAAACTAATGTCATATAGTGGAGAATCAAGACCCAAAACTTTTGCCACATAGATTCGTTATCATCGGTGGCCCATGCTTTTACAGACCTTGTAGCTGTGCATACATTTGGATTCCTGATATGCTATCAATTGATTCCCCTTTTCCCCTTTTCCACATATGAGGGAAGAGTCACTCCCCTCCTTTGCCCCATTCCATTGTCCCACTCAGGTGGGTTAGAGCAAATATGTCTGTCTCCTTGCTTGCTCCCCTGCAGCTTCAGCACAAAAGGAAGTGTGACCAGAGCTCGTTCTCCCTAGATGAAAAGCCCATTGCCAGGTAGTATAGTTGGAGCAGCCCTCGGGCTATTGTAGCCTAATCTGGGTCCAGGGAGAGGCAGAGAATCAAGGAGTCATACCCTTATAACTTGACAGCACCTCTTCCGACACCACTGTTTTGAATGGATCTCAGTCACAGCGCAGAATTATTCCCAAGAAAACCTTCTCTGAATGTGTTCTCTTTTCACACCGTCTTCCCCACAAAATGATGCACATACAGCAAGCAGAAACAGAACATGCTTATGCTGTGGTGTTTTGGGTAGCTTTCTTTCAAGAGAGTTGATGGGGCAGAGGATAATAGAATTGCATGCTGTAATGCCATCATCCTGTTCTGCCTGGGTAAGAAAATGTAACTATATTTAATTGTTACATGCACATGGCAATATTTTCTATATTCATCAGTTGTATGTCACAGAAAAATAGTTCTGCAAACACTATTCAGCATAAAATCATCCAGACTGCAGAAGCTTCCCTTTGATTGGTTGAACAGGTAAGTGAGCTGCAGTCAAATGAGGAGAAAAAAGCCAGTAGGATATCTCTGTTTATGCTCTCTGATTTGTACAGATTCAACAAAGGCAGAAAACTCTCTTTATGTGGACATCAAAGTGAGTTTTTATTAGGGTTGGTTGAAAATTTTCCATTGAAACTGATTTTTGATGGGTTTTATTAAATAAAACTTTTCACAGAATTGTCTGTAGAAAGTAGACCCATGTAAATGTTTCATCAAAAAAACACCCCAAAGCTGAAAAATTACTATTTGGAAATGCCATTTCTAGTCTCATGGGAGTTGTAGTTCAGGTGTCTCAGGCCTTCATTCTTCCCTACTGGGCAGGTTCCCCAGCTGGATGTCCCATGATGCACCACATCCAACATATTCTATGATGCATGTGGTCACTCACGATGGTGAAAGCTACAGCTCCCGTGAGGCATTGCAGCAGCATTTCTGAATCAAAATTCCAGCTGAAAGCTTTTGTCTAGAAACATTAGGTTTGGGATTTTTCCACTCAAAAATTAATATTTTCCAAAGGAAAAAAATCTATTTGCCAATCAACTGTACTCTTATTTTTGAAAGCTAATCCATCCAAGATCTGGATTATCAATAGCCCATTTATTTTAACCATAGGATGGTCATAATCTCAGAAGAGACCATTTAAATATTCCTGGCTATATTACTGATGTGAACAGTGGAAGAAAACAAGAAAGAGTCAGAGTTTTATGAGCACTTGTGGCTTCTAAAAAGATGAGTAGTGTTGTGGAGGGACCTTGGAAAACCTATTAAGGCCGAATATTATATTGTAATGCAAGTAAACAGTCTGTAAGCAATCTGTATGAAGAGCAGATGATAGAAGGCTGTACCACAAGGAACAAACTCAACCACACATGAGTTGTGGTAATGGAGCCCAATGCACTATTTGTTCATTCACCCTTTGAAGTGGGTAAACCAACACTAGAATGATAACTACAGCTGCTATACAGCAGCTTATTTGATGCTCACTCACGCTGATGATTCTGCATGAGAAATAATCCCCATTGTGTAGGCAGTTAATGTAAATTTAGAATGGCAGAAAGGTTAGTGCAGTTAAAATAACCCCACTCAGACTTATGTTTGGCCCATGGGTAGAAACATGATGATCTGGGGCCTGAAAATGCCTGTTAGTAGAGAGCAGGCAGGCACAAGAAAAAAAGCCAATCAGCTGCCAGGGTGACTTCAGTGTTACTCTGATGCTGGATTGTCAATCACTGTTCTCTTGTAGCATGCTTAATTTTGTAAATTGTCGGTCATCCTTGTATATCAACTTTCATACATGGTCACTGGCTCTATACTAGCAGAGGGATTTGGCAAAGCTAGTACATTGTGGCAGCAGTGCAAGGAGACTTACAGCTTTTGAGTTATTGTAATAATTGATCCACTGAATCTTCTACAAACTCTGTGAAGGCCACCATAGAAGCCTCTGGGTTTTGGCTCAGTAGGTCATATCTGAAGAAAATATACTGTATGAAGAGAATAATAATAATGCTTAGCATTTGCACTATATTTTTGTTTTAAGCACTCCAAACATTAGTTAGTTAATCCTCACAAAGCCCCTATTAGGTATGTATCATTTTCCCAATTTCACAGATAGGGACAATGAGGTATGCTATAGCTGGAGTCTGTATAAAGTTTGCAGAATAATTTAAATTAATAATAAAAACATGTAACAGTACAATTGAATAACTTTTCACTTGTAGCTTTGTATTACCCTAGTGCTATCTTTATAGGGTACAGCAGAAAATAAATAGAAAGGGACTAAAGACCTTAGCCCTTGAAAGAGGAACAGAAATTGATCAGAGATGGGAAATTGTAGTGCTGTGACCATTTCCCTCTCTGAATCCTCTATTCTAGCCTCATAAAAGAATAGGGAACAAATATGGGCAGAAGGCAGAGCCACAAGCACCATGGCTTCAAAGGGAGCTGTGCTGCCAACAGAGGAGGCAAGGCCAAGGGAAAGCCACAGAGAGGCCAGCTGCCTGTGCAAACATCGCTGTATCTGCAGCAAGGGAGTGTCATTTCCCCACAGAGTTGATGAAAGTTCCAGTCCAGTACCCTCTGTAAATTCAGAAACTGCTCCCCCTCGAGAAAACGATGCAGAGGGAATGGTAAGAAAAATCATGGAGTTTACATGGAACAGTTTTTTTTCTTTTGTAAGTTTTTTGATGGGGGCAGGGAATAATCTGGCTCAAAGTCATGAACATCTTTCCTTAAATTGAAAGAATAACTATAATACA
Source organism: Lepidochelys kempii (assembly GCF_965140285.1). Classification (NCBI taxonomy): domain Eukaryota; kingdom Metazoa; phylum Chordata; order Testudines; family Cheloniidae; genus Lepidochelys; species Lepidochelys kempii. The sequence continues at coordinate 21,983,791 of NC_136391.1, forward strand.
GGTGAAATAGTTTTATAAAGCCAATTGCTTTCAGTTATTTTTGTTCGATATAAACTTTACTTTATACCTAAACATATTTACAAAAGAGGAGACAAATGCCTCTTCCCTCCTTGTGTACTGGAAAAGTTCTGAGTATATATGGAAGAGCAGTTCTGAATATATATGAAAGAGTGTCTGGATCTACACTGCTGGAAAATTTATCAATGTTGGAATTTAGGGCATGTAATTCCTGCCTCTCTGGGTAGGTGCACAAACTGAAAAGCAGAAAGTATGTGGAGCAGAGGGTTTCTTAGTACTGTAAAGAAATCTTACTCTTGTTTGAGTATTGTCCCTATAGGTGCTCCACTTTGGGTGCGCATGCACCCCTGAACCTTTGACTGGAGCTTGTTGGTAGAAGTGCCCATTCTACCACACGTGTGCCCGACACATCCTTTTGCCCATACCAGGGCTATATAGGACTGCCCTCAGTTCTTTCTTAACCACCTTCAGCCAGAGACAGAATCCAGCGTGTGCCTGTTTGATGTGTACCTGTTTTCCCCTTTTATTAGTGTTAGTTTTATAGTTAGTTCCTAGTAGTAGTAGGATTAGTAGCTTATAGTTGGAATGTTTCTTCCACTTTTCTTTTCTTAAAAAATTATTTCCCCCCCGCCCTTATTGAGGAGCTTGAACAACTTTTTCTTCAGTTGGGGATGTTGGGCTCCCCAGGATTTAAAAGTTGCACCTCTTGTTGAGAAGCAATCCCTGTTAGTGATGGACACTCCCACTGCATTTGTTGCTTGGTAGACTTTCACGTTCCCAGCAAGAATAAAAACTGCTCTTTTAAGAGAAGATCCCATAAAAACAGGCAATTTATGCATAGATTATTAATGATGGAGCAAGCTTTGAAACTGACTTCAGACCTAGGTACAGAGAAACCCCTGTACAGGGACCCTCCGTGTCTGCCAGTGTCCCATTGTCATCAAGACCATGGTCTCTGAAAGCTTCCAAGGGGAAGACATCACTGAATCCCCAGTTTCCAACAGTCTCCTTGACCAAGGTACTGAGGACGACACCACCAGTGGTGAAAACTTCCCACTCTCCGTATAAGGAAGGGATTACAGGGAGAAAAACAACAGAATGTTCCTCATCAAGGAAGATCTGGTCACCGGAGACTTCAGGCCCTGAGAGGAGTGCTAGTGAGGCTCCAAGTGAGGGTACCAAGAGACCAACATCAATGGAATCCTAGACCTAGAAGTAGGCAATACTATTCTTTCTTCAGTGATGGACTCTGTTCCAAAACTTCTACCTCCTTACAGGGTTGCTCTTAGGGAGTCATCTACAGTGGAGCACCCACAGGGACACTACTTGAAGAAGGAGCAGTTACTCACCTTGTGCAGTAACTGGAGTTCTTCGAGATATGTGTCCCTGTGAATGCTCCACTACCTGCCATCCTCCCCTCTGCTTTGGAGCTGCCTCTGTGGGCTTTGCGGTAGAGAAGGAACTGAGGGTGGTTCACCCATGCTGTCCTGTATATTCAGGTTAAGAGGATGCGTAGGGAGCACATGTGTAGTCGGAATGGGCACTGCTACCAAAAATCTCTGATCAAAGGTGCAGGGGTGCATGTGCAGCTAAAGTGGAGCACCCACAGGGACACTCATCTCGAAGACCTCCGGTTAGTGCACAAGGTGAGCAACCACTCCTGCTTTAATGTGGTGGTCAGCATTTGAGAAGAGCCCACCAGTGTGGTAACAGAGATAGCTCAGGCATTTCGTCTTCCAAGAAGTATGCTATCTTGGGTATCATGGTGTGATAACTGTGGATGAATGTTGATTTTTAATGACAACTGCTACAATGCCCTCCCTCCATGCAGTCAACATGGGAATTTGACACCGAAAAAGAATGGTAAGCGGCAATAAGATAGGCCAATTGAATATAATAAACTGTCTAAAATTCAGGAATATCCAGTATATTGACAATACCTGTCCAGTGTAGTAATATCTGTCCAATATAGGCTTTTTAAAATTAAAGACAAATTTATGATAATTCATCCAGGCTATTATATGCATACATGAACATGCAAAACACCAGAAGAAAGAATTAAAAAAAACCCAAATATTATATTCTTTTTCTTTCTATTTTTGCTAACTTTTTATCATATAGTAACTTACATACAGTTTATTTGTCCTATTTTCTCACAGTGACACACTTTTAAACGTGAGCCGCAGGAAAAACATGCTGGAAGCAAAGCGTGAAGTGTGATTACAGTAATATAAATTACTGAATCTCTGAAACTGTTTTCCACATTTCTCATCCTGTTTCATTATCTCTCGGGTTGGGCTGGGGGTGGATCCTTTTCAAAAACAGGAGCTGGGAAAGGAGCTCTCGAATATCTAGGAAACAAAGAAAAAAATCAGTTTTCAAAGCATTTTAGTAAACAGGCTAGAATTAGAGTCCCCATTCCAGGGGTCTGGATGAGCTACACTTAGTGCAGATGATGAGGTGGGGTGGGAGTTCGTCAAAGCTGACTACATTACATCTTTGCAGTCCTCTGATACCTGAGGCAGCCTGGGATCAATTCAGCCCGCAGTATAAGTTAGGGTGGGCTGTGGGATGTTCTAATTTATGCTTGGCTGCAATGAATCCTATAGCATTCTGGCAACATCCCCTTTGCCTACATTCCTAAGGGGGCAGAGAGGAGGATGGTGCAGGGATGACTAAAAAAGGGTGTTTGCTTTGGGAGAATTTCACTCGTGCTGCTAAAACCCTTAGCTGGTCTCTTAAACCAAGTAGGATCCAGCCCACAGATTGTAATACTAAAATGTCCTTGGAATTGCTAGAATTATCGATGACAACTTCCTGTCTCAAAAATATTGTGTCCAACATGGAGGAATTCTGTATTATATCTCATCTTGACTGGTGATGAGGCATTGATCACAGAACTAAAAGTTAATGGTTGCTTTTGTGCAAGGGATCATGATTTGATTATATTTGCTATGTGCAAAAAGAATAAAGTCTCAACATATATACTTGGTACTTAAAAGAACCAGTTTCACAAAGCTGAAACATTTATGAGCCAAATAAGCTGGGAGAAAGAATATAAATAGAAAACTGTGAATGATAATTGAGAAACGTTTGAGAACATTTTACTAGCTACCTAAAAAGTCATAGTCACACAATTGAGACAGAATGCTATACTAGTTAAAAAAAAATACAGCCTGGCTTAGAGGGGAAATGGAAGTAGTAATAAAAATAGAAATAAAAAATAACAAATGAAAAAAGGGGAAGTTAATACCAAAGAATCAATTATAAGCTAGATACTGTGGAAAATTGATAAGGGAAGCTAAAAGACCAAAGGAGAAATCTATGGCCAAAACAGTCAAGGACAATAAGAAGATTTTAAAGATATCAGGAAGAAAGGAAGCCTAATATATTACTTCTCTGCTCCATGAAAAAGGCAGAAGTATTCAATTATTGTTTTCTTCTGTAGTTGGTAAAAAGCCAGATGATGTATTAATATCTTATGATAATGATGATGATGAAATACTTTCAATTCCAACAGTAAATAAGGAGGATATTAAACAGCAACTGCTAAAGTTAGATATCTTTAAATCAGTATGTCTGGATAACTTGCATACAACACTTTTAAAGAGCTTGCTGATGAGCTCTCTGGACCATTAATGTTGATTTTTAACAAGTCTTGGAAGTGCCAGCGAGCTGGAAGAAAGCTAATATTGTGCCAATATTTTAAAAGGGTAAATGGGATGGCCTAAGTAATTATCCTAGGATAATTTTCCTGAGTTCAATCCCAGGAAAAATAACGAATGGCCATACAAGACTTGATGGTGTAAACATTTTGTACTATTTAATTACAAATGCTGCATATTCCCTAGATCCACTCATTTCCTTTCATTTAGTTAATTTTGTTATTTTCAGTTTTCTTCTCTTCAGGACGACAGTGGGACAGTTCCAGATCTCAGTTAAAGAGAGTTTACTCCTGGTCTTAGTGGGATCAGGATGTGGCTCGGGATCAGTGTCAATATCACAGAAACCCCCAATTTTACTGCTGAATATAGCTGAGGCCTACTCTCAGTCACATTTCAGTGGAGTTAATTACTCAGTTAATTCCTTCATTGGTGATATTTTAGATTTACACCAGTATAACTGAAGACAAAATTTGGCCCTATGTTTTTTGCATGAAAAATACGACATAATGCATTATCTGTTTGTGGTTTTTCTAATGAAATAAAACAGTTTAAAAATAGGTTTAATTAATAATCAAGAGAGTTTTGGTCTATTCCTGTGGGGTGAAATTCACTTTACTGTCATAAGAGTACTTATGTGAGTGAAGTATGGGGGGCATGAAGATTAGAAACAAAAGCTGTCCCCCCAACTCTGGGCCAGGATTCAAGGCTGCAACACACCTCTACAACCACTGCAGCACCTTACAGGGTGGGATAGGAGTCTTTGCCCACTGCCAAGATATTACAAGCACTGAGTCTGAAGTTGCATAATCAAAAATCTTGATCCACCCCAGCCCCCCCCCCCCAAGAATGCCCGTCATGTGGAACCAGTCCAAAGAGTCCTCTTTTCAGGCTATCTGCCCAAGCAGGACCATGGTCATGAAGTATAAAGCTTTTACCAGAATGGATTTCATTGCCAATGAAACGTGATGGGAAGGATTTTATGCATGTACTTTAATTTCATTGTGCATGTAGAGGAGAGCATGAAGTATTATTTTTATTTTTAAATATGTTTTTAAAACCAATAGTGTCTTAAGTACTGGAAGCTTTATGAGTACTTATCTGACAAAAGGGTTTCTATGTTTTAGAGATATGGGGCCAAAATCAGAGCTGGGGTAATCAAACTGTCATTGATGAGGCAGGCTAATTATGGTTGGTTCTCTCTTCTTATTAAATAGGCATGAAAATAACATGTTCGCCCCATTCCTTACCACCTAGTAAATGGCCAGTTTGCTGGTACAGAGTCAGAGCCATCACTCACATTCTGTAACATCTTTTACGTGGCTAATATACAAGCAGTAATGGTTTTATTCATTCAAACAGCAAGAGATGACTCTTTTCCTCCTGTTCATTTTGCCCTCTGCTTTGTTTCTTACCTGCAATTCTAATTCCATTCCTGCATATAGGAAAAAAAGAAGGTTGGAGAATTTAAATATGTGTCATTCACTCCTGAACCACACTCTCACTGTAAGCTTTGACTGCCTAAAAAAAAAACCCTTTTGGCGCTTCGAAAACAGATTTTGTCATCTCTTTGGGTTTTTAAGTTAAACCTGCTTTTGTTTGGTGCTGATTCGATGCCTAGTAGCATCTGAATGTTGTGATCTTCATTTTTGTATCCATGACAACATGGCGGTGTATGTTTAATTAGTTCAAGTTTTTTGTAAAAGCAATTTTATTTTATTTTCGGGCAGTCTGAGCTATGATAACTGTAAGCATGTTTATGATGCGAGTGAGGCTTAGCTGAAGTGTGCCAAGAGTTCTAGTCAAGCAGATGGTGACCCCTGATTGAACTTGCCCTCTCATTCAATTATTCAGCTGTATTTAATTTTCCTCCGTGTGGCATGGATGCTATGTTATGTTAGTTCCTCTAGGTGGAACTAAAGACCACTTTTCAAACCACCATCAGCCATTCAAGCCCATTTTCCAAAATTTTAAAGCATATTTTTAGTGAGGAGGCTGATTATTAGGGGGGATTATGAATTTTAGCCTTTGAACAATATTTTCAGTTTAATATCATAGTACGTGGGGATAAAAAAGGAAATTTTGGGTCAAATTGTACATGAATTCATAAAAAAACCCTAAGAAATCTGCATTTTAGTGAGATATTGCAAAGATTTTAGGTTTAATATCTGCCCAAATCATTATTTTGAATAATTCACTTATTATGTAGTTAGAGCTCTATTTATAACTGTCATTTTATTATGTTTTCAAGTTGAGGAAAATTCCTAATTAATTTTGCATAAAATAATTAGTAGTGGCTTTCAGACATTAATGCTTATTTGCTCGAGTTTAAAAACTCTGTATGATATAGAACACACAACTTTTTTTCCATTTATATTATTCCCATGTATTGCATGACGCTACTGTGTGTACATTTCTATTGTGGACTAAACTCCTGGCAAATTAAATGTTAGAATCTTAATTTGCATCTATTAAAAACTGAATCTTTTTTTTTTTTTTGCATAAAGCCAACAACCTCTTTTAAAAAGAGTTTTAAAAAATGGTTAAGGGCCTTGATCTTGTATTCTTTACTGAAGCAAACTCTAATACTTAAATCAACAGGAATTTTGTTCAAGTAAGAATGGCTGGATCAAGCCCATGCTATTTTCTCTATACAAGAGATTTTGCTTTTCACATCCTTATGAATGCCAGAGATTAACTATAACATGTACTGTATATAGTTGTCCATGATAGCCCACATGGAGAATAGATGTGATATTGATACATTTCATAAATCTGTGTTTATTTGGATTAAATATAAATAACAGGGCAATTTTCAGGCAGTTTTTGCCTGCAGATATGTGTAGAATAAGTGCTCTTAACTGTGCGCTTAATTTACCCAAACAGCATGATTGCATGTGCAAAGCAGGCAATTGCATGTGCAGATCATCATATTAGACATTTGTGTGTGCAATTACTTTATTTGCATGTACAATCAGAGTAAGTTGGCTATATCCATCACTTGTCAGATCATTTTTACACAATTGTGACTCCATTGGTTTCCATGGAGTTACACTATAACAAAACTGGAATAACGCAGCAGGGAATCAGGCCCAATTGTGCACATATTAAGAGCATGCTTGTACAGAAAAATTGGCTAAAAGCCTGGTTCATAATGTATAATGTTTCTATTATTTCTGTTTTCAAACCAGATAATTTTATTACTTGAAATCTAGTTATAATTTTGATGTATAACTGCAGAACATTTGATCAAATGCTGTTTATTACAAGTACACTGGAAATACATAGATGCTCTTGTTCGTGGAAATTTGAGAAATTTGATCATGTATCAAACTTTCCTTAAATCTCGTATATTTATAGTAGGACTTTTTTTATAATTATGTAATTTCTAAATGAGAAACAGGAAAATAGTTTTTACAATATTTATGTCATTATAAATCCACCTTTTACATCACTTTCATGGTACATGTGAGATGAACATGCTATAATCATATTATGTGTTGTTTTTTCTGAGTTTGGGTCATCTTGTGGGTTCACTTTCAAGTTGCAGTGACTGATATAAAATATTTAATACTCTGTACAGAAATAGGGATGAAAGCTGCAATAATTAAAAAACAACTTCGTACAAGGTACCATATATCATGTAGTATATTTTCACTTCTTTGGTGACATGCTGTTTGTCAGCCAAATGGTGTCCCATAAAACCCTATGGACATATGCCATAATATTTCTTTGCATTCCATTTGCATCAAACTTGCCAGTTGGAAAGAGTATGATCCCTAAGTGCCCATTATGTCCAATGCAGCACTCAAGGGTTTAAGGTAGCATTTACTGATGCAAGCAATTACTAATATATTTAGCTAAATATTGTATATTGATTTTTTCCTCTTTCTTGATCTGTTTTATTCTGTTTAACATTCTGTATCCCCTGCACCCTCAATTTCTTCAGGAGTAGAAGGCATTTGGTGTAACTTAGTGTTGTTATTATTATTATGGTAGCACAAAATGGCTCAGCTGAAACTGGGGCCCTATTATGTTTGTGACAGCAAAAACCACCTATGAAGATCTCTGCTGTACTCTTTTTATTTGTGACATAACTACTGTATAGAGCACTCTTGAAAGCAGGCAAAGTATTCAGCAGGTTTGTATGCTGAATTAGAAGAATTGCTGCATGTTAATATCTGTGTGTTTGAATATAGAAGACTGTCTCAAAGTTTCTGATTGTTCACTATTCCCCCTCTTATATTTGGTGGCTAGTGCTATAACTGACTGCGTTGCTCACTTATTTTAGTTCCTAGTTAGGTTGCTCCTGAGAAGTTGGAGTGCAAAACTTCCTGTAAAGCTGTTGCTGTTATGTCGTAAACCACTGTCATCCCAAAGGTAAAAAAAGACACCTTTGCGACATGCCTGCTCTTTAGTGTCCTAGGAAATGGGAGTCCTCTGGAGATGCTCCCTAAGCCCAAGCCCTTCATCTGTGGTCGCACAGAACACGGTTGCTATGCAGCTGAGCTGAGCAGCAGGGTTCATATTCTGTCTGTTAGATTGTTAAACCAAGCAGTTCGTCTCTTTGGATAAAACTGCAAGAGGAAAAAGGCAGGGCAAATTGTAGAGCACGTGTTGTCTATATAGCATGTGTGATTTTAAAAAACTGTAGCTGTTTTAGACCTAGTTCATTAAATGTATGCTATTCATTTTTACATTATTGGGCAACATAGCACTGTATTCTATGACTTTTTCTTTATCTCCATGAGAATGGAAAAGGAAAGTGACAAAAAGCAAAGGAGCAATCTTTTTACAAAATATGATTTTTAATATGTCAAAATTGTATTGTGAATTGTTCTGGTCACATTTTTACTGCCAACAGGAGCTGCTTATGATATTAATTTTAATTTGTTTTTCTTTTTTCAAAAGCTGTGAGTACATCAGCTTTTAGTCTTGGCGGCCTGTATCTTTAAAATAAATAATGTAGCAGAAGAGCATATTCTTTAGTATCGAAATGCTAGCCTGTGGTGTACTGCACAACCACAAAGCAATCTCGAGCTAACTTTCCTCCCTTTTTATTAATAATTCCCTAAATCAATGAGGAATCCTTAAAAAGTTCTCTTCAATTTCACTCTTCCATTTTTCTCAGCTCCTGCATTTACTCACACTGGCTCATTTCCAACCGTATACTACACATTTGTGTAGATCTGTGAATATAATTTCTAGAGCGTAAGCTGTCCATAGTCAACTCATTCTAACAGATTCATAGAGATCCTTCTTTTTTTTCTTTTTTGCTAGCTTAGTTTTTTTTTTCCTGAAGGTGGCAGTGAAAGAAAAAAAATAACTCCCCTTTGAAGATTTAGGAATTTTATTACAAAACAGATGGACAAGTACTGTATTTTACCCATTTCCCCTTGTGCCCATGAGTGCTGACAATGAAAACTACAGCTCCTATAAAGTGCTGATCAAATTGTGAAAAGGTGGCCTTTCCCAGCAGCCTGGCACAATCTAGCATTATCCTAGCTTATAAATAAACGGATGGGCTGAGCCACTTCGTTTTTTTCTCTTAGTCCTTACCAAGATAATTGAGGATCATAATGGTGGGAAAGGACTGCAGTCATCATTCGCTGCCTGTCAGGTATCAGTACTCATCTTCATGTCATCCGTCACCATTGAACCACTCTGTCATCTTTCCTCAGCCTTCAGCGCCGCTCCTTCTCATCGTGTTCATTATCTCCAGCTCAGACCAATTCCCCCTCCCCCAGCCCCTGTAAATGCATCTTTGTGCGACTCTCAGTCTTCTGATTATGAATCGATGATCATGTGGTGTAAGAGAGATAGATGGCTTTTAGTTCCATCTTGTCTTCTCTAATTGTAAAATATTAGTTACATTAGACTGTGTCTTTTGATTAATGGAACTTATTTGGAGTGGCCTCTCCCAGCCCTCCCCCTTCCAAAGTCCTCCACTGACTTTTGAGAATTGAGTGATTTCACTTAAAGCAGACAAATAGGCCCTTCAGCAAGGCGATAGCTAAGCTCTAATATTGTGGGCAAAGCCAGCTCACAGAGACAGAGTTGTGTGGGTTTTTTTAAAGAAAGACTTCAACTCTGGCTAGACAAATATAGCCCATTTATTAATGCACATACAGCGCTGCTATTTTGCAAATCCAGCAATTCTCATAAAGTTGCAAAACAGGATGTAAGGCTGAATGTATTTGAAATTAAATTAATCTCAGAAATTAAAAGCATCCTCACATTCAGTTTGGATTAAACAGGTCAGTACAGAACTTTGATGTATTAATGCTAGCATGAAGTGTTATCTTAATACTCCCTTTTATACTTACAGGACATGTCATCAACCAAAACGTCTCTTCCCTGTACATCTGACGCTGTGAGACATTCGTCCTTTAATACAGAATTTATCTTATTTGGCACTATTTACCTAAACATGGTCTGTTGATAAAGTCCTTGCAGTACAAATGGAAAGGCAGTTGACTAAATCCCTTATTATAAATAATCACTGTCTATCTTTCAGTGTAAATTCAAGGACATGTTCACTTTCAACCTATCAGTTCAATTAGAAAAGGTCTATTCACTGTCGATGTCTATATCTCATGGTAATAGGAAAGTACAGTTAATAAACAAATCAAACTATTTTAAAAAATAGCACAGTGGATTATGAATTCTAGCAACCATACTGATGGGGATGCTTTCAATAAACATGCCCTACACAAATACATGTAAACAATTTTTTCACAATTTTTATATTGTACTTGCAGGATTTAAATCTGACCCTTACCTCTTTTATTTAGCCATATCTTTAGTATTATTCCTGAAGATAACTGCTATGTATCTGCTAGGTATTAGACTTCAAAGAATGATTTTATGATGTGCATAAAATGCTAGTCAAGCTTTACTTTATTTACTTATTTGTTTAAAAGAATATAAAAATTAGTTCAGGGTTGGAAATTTGCTAACACATCGCTGTGTAGAAAGTAGATTATAGATGCAATTTCTTCCAACAAAAGAGGAAACGGTGAGTGAAAGTTGAAAGCGCTAGCCGTGTTTTCAGTTCTCATGATTTTATCTTGAGTCTTATGATAGTTGCTGTTTTCTGTAAAGCTCCAGTGTCTGGAGTCATGTGGTTATATGAGAATCTCTCGCCTTTCATTTTTAAAATAGTAAGTTTCTAGCCTTCATGGTTGTGAAAAATACTTGAAGATGTGAATCCACAAGCGTGAAAAAAACAGAGGCAAATACCAAATTTATTATTTGTTAAATATCTCATGTTTTTAAGCCAATCTAATTATTGGGGGCTTGATTCATGATTTTAAAATGTTTAGGGTTGGGAGAACTCCATATATGGGCCCAGCTTCTGTTTTTGGTTATTCCCATGTAATCCCATTGAAAATAATTAATGGCATTGAACACATTTAGCTGAGAGCAGAATTTGGTCCTTGATACTTTTACTTTATATTTATCAACAAAATAGGGACAGTAAGTATGTTTAATGACATACTCCAATTTCACTCCAAATAAGTTGAGTTAACTTCACATTCAATGAAAAAAATTTTGTGGTTTATTGTTTTTTTAAGTACAGTTAAAACTTCTGCTCATCTGGCTGACTGGGCACGTTTGTAGGCCTCTTTGTTCTGGGTAGCATAGTAATAGATATGGATCATATTATACCTTGAAGACAATAGGACTGTATGGGTTTAAGTAAGGACAAATATTTGACCCATATGAGTGAGTTTTATATACACAGTTTTTTACAAAGTGAATTTGATCTGTGCACTTATGAACTTATGCACTAACGTATACCAGTTTGCTTGAAGGCCACAGTCCTGCAATTGATTTCTCTTGAGTAAAACTGTCCACCCCAAAAAAGCCCCATGGTATTCAGTTGGTCTGTGCATAATGGCATGGGTCCAGTTCTCTGCAGCAGGTTGCAGGATTAGAGCCTAAATGTTTTTCATCATTAGCAAATGTTGGACCCATGACATGTACTTTTTGTTATTCTTCAAATACATTCAGACCATACAGTAGACCAAACTTATGCAGAGATCCATGTTTGTCTGAATGAAACTTTTACTACAAACTGCAGTAAACACCTATATGAAAAAAATACATACTGTGTGTGTATGAAAACCTCAATAACTTGGTAGATTGAAATTTTATTTTGACTCATTCAGTGAACGTCTAGTCCTGCATACAGCTACATGATTTCTCTAAACTATGCATTGAGTGAGCAAAAAGAGATTTTTCCTAGGTGGAGACTGGAGTTGAGAGGGGAAACTTGCCTCCCTAGACTAAATCTACCCCATTCAAAATAATCATCAAGTGCGATTAGCTCCTTGCTTCTATGGATCTTAAATTTACTCTCAAATTTGTGGTAGGAAATTTGCACCCCAGAAAAACAAAACACTTTGGCTCGCATCCTGAGCTCTGCTCCGGTGATCCAAAGAAACCCTAAAAGCTTGCTTACCTGGCCACTTGAGCTCCCCGCCCCTGTTGATGAGAGCTTTCCAGGGTAGTTCCTAAACCACCCCCTCCTGAGCTCTCCTTCATCACTGAGAGCAAAGGCATGGTTGGGCGCCCTCTATTGGACACTGGCTACGAGTGCAATTTATAGCAGTGTTTAGTGAGGCCGTTTTAATAGGCACCATGGGATCAGCTGGCACAGAGCTTGCTGAGGACAAGAGGAGCACATAGAACCTTTTGGCCAGTCTTCACCCTAATCTGTGCTGACTGCTCCTCACCCACAACTTGGGAGCGGGAGGCCCTTTATTGTTAAACTAAAGACAGCATCTCTCATCTAGATTCAAGGGCTGGTTTCCAGTTCCATTGTAATTGTTTTAGAAGATATATACAAAATAGGTAGCAACAAAAAGTTGTTGCCATTTGATGGTAGTTCATTGGCCTGTGTGAAATGAGTTTAGTGGTTTCTGTCCCAGTCCCAGGGGACAAGCGTTGACATTTTAAAAAACCACCATCATAATTAACATTAACTAGCATCTTTGTTGGCAGCATCAGCTGCAAGAACCACGCCTGAGTGAACATAGAGATTAAGCTATGCCTTCCATCCCTGCACTGCTAGAGGGGCTTCTTTTAAGTTAGGGTAAGGAGACATTAACAGAGCAGCATAGGGAAGCTTCTCTTGCCATTTCCTGTGCAGTATCTGTTCTGTGGAAAAAAAGAGAAGATCTCAGTCTTCAGGCCCATCAACCTGTCACCTTTCATGAGCTAGCAATTCCAAATGGGGAAAAAAACCCAACAACAGTAGTATGTAAAGAAAAGATATGGTGCTAGGCTTCATGTGGCAAGGTTCTGTGCAAAATGTTATGGCTCTGTGGTGAATCTTTGTAAACAAAGGTTAGACTTGATTCAGCAAGGAACTTAAGCAAATGTGTAACTTTAAGCACATATGTAGTCCCATTGAAGTCGGTGAGATTACTCATATGCTTAAGGTTACACACGTACTGAACTACCTTGCTGGATCGCGGCCTTAATGCTGAAATATTCTCTAACAGTAGTGGCTCCACTGTGACACTCTTTGTGGAATGCAGATAAGGACTAAAAGGTATATTTTCTTCTCAGAGTGTCTCCATAACACTCATTCATGATAATTGAGTCCACTGGCAAATCAAAAATTAATTATACTGGACTGCCCCCTCCAACTCCAACTCTTTGAAGAAAACATGGCCAAAGAAAATATTTTATTTTTGTTTTCCAACATCTATTTTAAATGGATTTTGACATAGATGGCAAAAGAGTGGGCACATTCAAAATTCAGAGCAAACCTAAATAACATTATATTAAGGGAATCTGCAGAAAAATACAAAATTTGGAAAAACCAAAGCATGAAAAATTTTGAGGGAAATTTCCATCTAGTTGGTAGGAAAACTCTCCCTCTTTGCTAAAATAAAGTGGAGAGCTTTGCCTGCTGATACAGACATCACCAATTGGGCGTATGGGACTAGTTGTGTGTTTGCATCGGGAAGAAAATAAATTCTACAGTGTTTGCTGAAGCTTTTAGAGTTTATAAACTATGGACCAAACCATACATCCAGACATCCTGGGTGTGTTCATAATCCAAATCTGATTTGAATTTATCAAATGAGCTTTATGGTTGTAGCCAGGTGAACCAAAACTCCATGTCCCAAACACACCCAAACTTTAGCCATCTGAATCTGAAATTTGTGTCTTGAGCCTCGAGCCTTAAGTGTCGAGACTATAGTACACACCCAAATTACCAAAGGATATTGAGTTTTGTCTGGGAACCTTGTAGCTCTGAGGTACTCTTTCATGAGATTACATTATCAAAAGGGCATTGGCATGATGATGCATTTTGCATGCAGAATCATTATGGTTGGTTATGACAGGTAAGAGAAATTTAATATTTATTTTTAATTGTGAGATCAATTTACCATTTTAAATCAAACTGTCATTAGGGATTTATTCTATCAGAGCACAGTCAAAAACCTTCAAATAACTTTCCAAAGGCAGATTCTGCCTTCAGTTTCATGCATACTCCCGCTGAGGCCAATTGGTGTTGCAGAGGAATATCTGAGAGCAGAATTTGACCCTCAGGACCAAATTTCCCAAATGGCCATTCTTTGAGACTGTCTTTTGATTAACAAGCCATTTGCAGTAGGCTAGGACCAGAGAGGCAATATATACCACACTGCTCAAATCTGTGACCAAATATTCTACCGAGACCTAGTTAATAAAAATCAACTTGCTCCAATAGTCACTGAGAAATACCTCAACTGTTAGCAATCAATTGAGACTGAGTTTTTTAAAAAAAAATACAAAAGAACGTCAAAGAGGTTCTCATTCCCAGTCTATTGCTCTATTTAAGGGTCCTATAATTCGGTGAGGTTGTGTGCTAAATAATTTGTAAGCCTTCAGAACATGCAGGTTATTGTTTGTGGACAGATGGTGCATCACATTTTATTGCTTATTCCTTCTGTGGTTTCTCATATGTGGGACTGATGTGCATTCTGAAGTCTTTGTTTCCTTGCTAAAGTCTCTAATCTAAAACAGGCAATCAAGCAAACAGACAGTGCTTCAGAAAGCATAATCATAGTTTTAAAGGGAAAAAAATTTCAACTGCAGTTAAGGAGCAGATGTGTTCCCTGAAAATGCAAAAGGTTATCAGAAGTATTAAGATAGCACAAATACATAAAATTAGGAAGCACCTACAGAACAGTTATTTTATTTTAATAATGCAGAGTAGGTGTGTCTTTTCCTTGAATACCTGCTTTGTGTTTCACTGTCTTTGGTACTGGTACAATGAAAGCCTTAAGAGACTGGCTTTTGCTTTCACCTTTCCTCCTGAGATTGGCAGCCTTTGTCTTTTATAGGCAAGTAGCAGCCTTGTTGTGATCTTGGAGCCACTGCTGCCCTTAAGAGTTAAATCATGTTGATATACAGGAAGGAAGTGAAATAGACTAACTCTACTCTTTTCTTCCTACGGATTTTTCTTTTTATTCTGAAGATAGAATTACTGTTTGTAAGCATCTGAAAGTCATTAGTGGCTCTGCAGTCTGTCAGGTGCCGACGCAAAAAACTGCTGAAACTGAACGGGTTCCTGTGCAGAGTGCTGGGAATTTGTCATGTGCTGATGAGCAGTTATAATAATATATGAGCAAATCACAAGCATTCTGCAAATTAATCAAATTTTTTTCCTTCTCCCTTGTCTCTGGGAGAGTGGCTTTGCCGGCAGACGTAGGTGAAGCAGTTTTACTCACAGATGGTAGCTCTGGCATCAGATGGAATTTATATAAC
Organism: Lepidochelys kempii; assembly: GCF_965140285.1. NCBI lineage: Eukaryota > Metazoa > Chordata > Testudines > Cheloniidae > Lepidochelys > Lepidochelys kempii. The sequence continues at coordinate 21,999,243 of NC_136391.1, forward strand.
AGTAATTCTGATTTCCTGCCAAAGTAGCACTGAAAACACCAGGGAGATTGTACAAGACAAGTCATGTGGTTTTGCTGAGGTTGTTGTGGGAAGTTTAAGGGGGGATATCTCGAAATTTTCCTCTTTGCATTTATTGTTTTAGCCTGAAGGGCCAGAAATTGTATGCCATTCTGCCACGGGCTAAATCCAACACATCTTTTTTTATGAATTGTGCTGAAAGAGTGCTTCACAGCTGTTGAAACTGCTGGCAGGGAGAGAACCACATGATTCCTTCTCCTTTCTCTTTCCTTACAAGGATTAAAGGAGGGAAGGTTCAAAAGGTTGTTGCACTACATGTTAAAGTGAGGCAGGGTCTCCCTTTCCAGGAAGCAATGCCATGTTCACTTACTTTATACTCCCTTCGGTATAACAAAATAGAAAAGGGGATTTTATTTAAAATATTAATTAACTGTAAAGGCAAAGAATTCTCCTCTTAATAACAAGCCAGGTTTTTTTGAATGAGGTGATTAAAATTAGTATTTGTGCATACCTTGATGTTTCCAGTTTGAGACGTAAGAAAACATATATGCACATCTTATGTATTTTTATCTATAAAGGGTAAATGTGTGAGCATACATGTATTATGCAGCCTGTGTTTGAACTGGAGATAATGGCCTAATTCTGATCTCACTCACATCAGCATAAATCAGCTAAAGTTGCACCTTTGTTAAAAAAAAAAAAAATCAGCGTGAGACCAAAATCAGGCTCTGTATCTTTTGAATGATTTGCTTTTTTACAATTACTCAGTCTTCACTAAAAAATATTTTTATAATAGCAAATTGAGTAACACATGGAGCATAGCTGGAATGCTGTGTGAACTTAAAAGAAAAAAAACGAAGGGGGAGTAGAATGGGAGAACTTTCAGGGAATGTTTTTAATAAAGAGGTGAATTCTTTTCTGCAGTAGGAAAAATGATAAAAAGATGGCGTATCAGCTACATTATGCAACAAAGTAATGCTGCTGTGTTTTTATAATGTAAAGCACTGCCCATTTGTTTTGGTTTACGTGACTGCAGTGAAATAAGTGGATTAGACTGAAACTTTAGCATGCTTCACTGCAGCTGGTTGCAGACATCTGTCATTCCTCAGCCATACATTCTGGATCATGCCAAGAAGAAAAAGCAAAGTCTGACACCTTTCATTTTAGAGATCCTTTATAGAAAAGAGAACCGGGGGGAGAGGGAAGGGGGAAGTGGGCAGGGGGAAAGAGAGCATTTCCTTTGTGACTTAATAAAAAGACACTTTTTCTGTGACATCATCAGTAGTACTTTCCGAAGAGAAAGATCCTGAAAAGTTCATGCTCAATTTATCCTTTTCAATCTTTTAATTTTTACTGTTCAAGCTACTGATTTGTTCAACTGGATATGATAAAAAATGTATATTCTCTGTGTGTGTGTGTGTGTGTGTGTGTAAAATATATATTAAAGATAGATGCATATATATCCGCTAAATGTAGATATACATGATACACCTAGTGAGATATAAGTTATATTGTGTAATCACTCACAAAGGTACTCATATTAATTCAGTGCAACAACAATGATGGAATGGAATGCCATTGCATTGTTGATAGCAAGATGTTTTGCAAAGTACACACACCTAACCCCATAAATAGATAGTAGTAATGTTTTTAGTAGAATGATAAGCGGGTAGTGAGTTATCCCCAGATAATCTGAAATATTAGCTTTTAGTGTGCTGGATATTTATTTACTTAAGGTGTTTTGTTTTTCCTGAGACTCTTTTCTAACATGTCGCTGTAGATAGAGAATCATCAGTTAAACAAAAGTTGTAATGTGACAAAGTTACATTTACATTACCTAACTTACATAACTAAGCAACAACTAAAATTAAAGAAGAACATGTTTATCTTAAGTGACATCTTGGATGTAGAAAACACTTAGTACATTTTACGGCCTCCTTTCAGCAAGTACTCCAGAACGTGCTTACCTTTAAGCATGTGACTAATCCCATTGTTTAAATTCATACTTAAGTGATTTGTTGATTTGCCCACAGGAGAAATTCCTAATCTTTACCTGGTTACACACACAGACCCAGATCCTCACCTGATGTGAAATTTGCAGAACTTTGTTGATTAAAATGAGTGAGGATCTGGTCCTTTGAAAGTTGTGTTTGAGATTTCCCAGAAAATTGGGAATGAGATTTTTGTTTTACTGCCACTCCACCAAATAAAATAAACAAATTCAAGACAGGGGCCACAGTGATAGAAAAAGCACTACTATATTTATGAGTAATTAAGTCCTTTGAATCAGTGGTTACCCATGTTAGTTTTGGGTTGTTCTACCCATTTGTAATTGCAAGGACATGTTGATGAAATAATGATACAAGATTTAGGACACAAAGACTTATGTATGTGAATGATCAGGTTTACTGAGGTCTGTAGGACTACTTACAGGAAAAAAGTTACTCATATGCTCATGTGTTATAACACCAGATGCTCAGGGGATATGAACTGACTTTGCTCAATTGTTTAAGAGGTGTAAATAAAAGGGAGATAATTGTTAGGGTGGTCTAAAGCAGAGGGGTGTTCAATTAGCAGTAATGGGTGAAACTGAACTAAGAAGAAGAGCTGAATATTAGGGGAAATGTAACAGTGATATTTAACATGTTATACTGGAATAATTTCCCAGGGGGAATATCTTCATTGCTTCAGATATTAAAACTAGACCGAACATAGGATGTAAGAATATACTGGCAGGAAAACAAGATCACTGATTAGGCCTTTTCCAGTAGTAACTTCTGTAATTCTGTAATCTCTGTTTCTACAGTCCCATATCCCCAAAGTGCAGGGTTTATCCTGGAAACCCTCACTTAACTGAACGTAGTGCTTCATGCTCAAAGCTAAATATCCCTTGAAAGATTAAAAGTGTATTGGGCTACTGAAAGCACTTGAGGGAGCAGGAGGTTGAAAATTCTCATGAAAGACCTAGCAGGAGAACTTGAGATAGTTTGGTTAAGAGTTTAATAGCTGAGAAGTGTGTTTCCTCAGAACTTAATACCAGTGATATGATTAGTAGATGAAATGTAAAAGAAGTGGTAGAACAAGTAAAACAATAGATTGGGTTAAAAATGAGTTGATTCATGTCTTTACACACAGAAGGGGTAGGAGTGTACTATGTAAGCTTGTATCTCGCAAGGTACAGTATTTAGAAGAACTCTGTATTGATCAGTTATTTATATTAAAGAACAAAATGGTATCTACCTCTGAGACCACATCTCTCCTTGGCCATACTTCCTTAGCTGCAATTTGCCCAGACACTCAAACCAGAGTGATAGAAGGAAAGGGGATGTGTTAGCAATGTATAATCTATCCTTGACTTTGGAATTCACTCCCACCCTTTTTCTGAATTAGCCAGAACCTACAGATCTTTAGGGACAGTGAATTGCCCATCTATTCCTTCCGGCCTTTGGTGAAAGAGAAAATTATTGTTAGAGTGGTGACATGGAGGAGGAATGAAAGTTTATATTTTTTGCCTGGCCACTGTGTGAATTATAAATTTTCACAATAGTTACCTTTCTAAATATTGTCCAGGATAGCTTACCACCTAGTACCCTTAATAAGAACTCTTTGGTCTATTTGTGTATATAAACCAAAATGAATAAATTTGAAAATCTATTTAAATTTAATTAAATCTACCAAAGCATTGGACAATCAGAATTACGGCTGACATTCCAGGCTCAGCGAATGACATAATTCCCACTAACTTCATTTGGGGTGCTCTCGGGCATTTTGCTCTTAACTCACACTGTTGTGTCAAAAACAAAATGGTATGCTATTGTGCACAACAATGTTGCATTACACCAGATATACAGAGAATTTGGCAGGCAATTTAAAATACTTAAGCCTTTGTTTTATGAAGTCCCGAGTAATTATTTAGGGAGAATGTGTGGTGTTGCTTCCACAAGAGATGGTTTTGTATCTGTTTCTATTCCTAAATCAGACATTCCTGTTTTAAAAAAACTTACTCTGTGAAAAAAATATTTTTTTATAATCAGGTGATCTTTTCAACAAATATGAAATACAGTCTGCATTTAACCATGGGCAATTTAATCTAGCTATTTCTGGGATTTAGATTACTCAACACAGTATACAAACTCCTCTATCTTAGTGCATCCATTTTCATATAATAAATATTTATATTTTTATCACCATCATCAATAGATAACATGTTAATGAAGGTAAAATGGTAAAATTAGAGATGTTTCTTCTCATGATTTGATGACTGATTTGATTAATGATTTGAAAGCATAAATATGAAGGAAAATGATAGAATTTGCTAATTGTTTCTGTTTATTAAGAGTGATTTTACATCCACATGAAGGTTAGCTTCTGTCTGATACTGATTTGAAATTAATAGACAGCAGGTTTATAACAATCAAAAGGAAGTACTTCTACATTGCCAGGGGATGTTGTGAAGGCCAAAATTCTAAACTGCGTTCAAAAAAGAATTAGATAAGTTTATGGAGGATAGGTCCATCAGTGGCTATAAACCAAGATGGTCAGGGATGCAACCCCATTTATTAAGCCTCTGACTTCCAGATGCTGGGACTGGACCAAAGTGGAGGGATCACTCAATAATTGCCCTGTTCTGTTCATTCCCTCTGAAGCATCTGGATACTGGGCTAGATGTACCATTGGTCTGACCTAGTATGGCCGTTCTTACATTGTTATGATTTACTTTTGGCTGTTTTACATACGGAGTTGTTTACTTTGATTTTCTTCTTTTGGTCTCCATGGCCCACCAGTGTCACAACAACTGTTTTTCTGCATATAAAAGCCAGAGCCAGAATTAGGGGGTAGCCAGGGTTGAAATTAAAATTGAACTCTTACTGGCACGGGGGCCGGCTTCCCCCACACCCCTGAAGGGGCGGGGCCGTGGGCGGAAGGAGCAGGGCTGGGGTCAGCACCCCCCAGCCAGCCCATCTGCACTGCCTGGGCCGCACCGCCCAGGGCTCCAGCGGCGATTTAAAGGGTCCGGGGCTCCGGCCGCTGCTGCGGAAGCAGCATTGGCGGCCGGAGCCCTGGGCCCTTTTAAATTGTGGGTGCTGAGGCAGCTGCTCCTTTTGCCCCCCCCCATCAGCAGTCCCGGGGCGGGGGAGAAAGGGGCAACCACATTAACGGCAGCGCTTTAAGCAGGGTCCTTTGCCACGGCAGCACTTTAAAGTCAGCTGTACAGGCCGGTACCAGCAGCCACTTTTAACCGGTACATCGTACCAGCCCATACCGCCTTACTTTCACCCCTGGGGGTAGCCAGCAGGGCAACTGACTGGGACCCCATGCCACAGGGTTCCCCACAAAGCTAAGTTGCTCAGCTAAGTTTCTCAGGTGGCAGGCCTGGGAGCCCTGGGCTTCAGGCCCACGCTGTGAGGCTTCAGCTTTTTACCCTGGGCCCCAGCAAGTCTAACACTGGCCCTGTTTGGCGGCCCCCCTGAAACCTGCTCGCAGCCCTCCAGGGGCCCCAGACCCCTGCCTGAGAATCATTGAGCTAAGATACACATTGAATTGTTGCTTTAAATTCCATTTTTGTAACATAGCTTATTTCTTTTAATGTTGCAATTAAAGGAATTCAGCATTAACATTAGCACTTTCCTGGCTTCTTTAGGCTTATATTATACCTTTAATATTATTAAATAGTGAACTGAAATGCTTATTCAGAAGTACTAAACTCTGTTTACGATTCCAAATCATGAATAGGCTGCACCTTCATTTGGATTTTGAGGGATCCAAGTAGGTACTTGAGAGTATAATTTGGTCCATCATGTAGATTTTCACGTTACAAATACATTTAAAAATGAGTAATGAATTTTGTTTTCTTACTTTGCTTGTTTCCCCTGCTACAACCAATGACATCTTTACCATCTTTAAGAGCTTGAGGCTATACATTTTTATGCACTTGAGTACTCAAGTGAGTAGGCCCATTGGGCCATTTTCTTAGCTCCAGCACAAGTGAGGAAGTGACAGAAAGGTGCTCTTTGTGCCCTTCCCAAATCTTGGGGTCATATGAAACATTTCCCTATGCAAGGGAGATCCTTCAGTAGTTGCTAACCTGACACTAAGGCTATTCTGCACTCTGTATGCGTGCAGATCTATACTACCAGGCTTAGGCTCCAAACCTGGAAAGCATCTTTCCTCAGGGGAGTGCTTAAGCACATCAGTGAGACTTAAGCACATGGTTAAACACTGTCTGAATCATGTCCTTAGTGTGCCTCCCACCACTGGTAGTCTCGCTGGCTGTTCTTAGGAGTGTTTGCAGAATCAAGCCCTATAGTAACACAGGAAATTCAGCTTGAGTAGTGTATGAGATGTCATCAAGTGTGCAGGTAAAGCACAGAACCCTGAGGTCCAGTAATGACAGGTGAAAATTTTTCCAATCATTTCTAAAAATTCATTTGTTTGTACTTCTTTGTCTACGCTTGTATTCTGTCAATTGTTTAGAATATCAGACAGTTCTTTTAATTTAAAAAGCTTGTCTGTTCAACATTACATTTAGGGTTTTTAAATTTAATTTCTTTGTTGTAATTTAATAAATGAAAAATCATTTCATGGAATGTTGTTATTTACCCAAAAGATCTGGGTAAATAACAACATTTCTTGAGTTGTTCCAGGGCCTGTGTGTGGTTAAATGTATATTCAGAAATTTTGGAAAACTTTTATTGCAAGTATCAATCTGACTGGAGCAATTCTAATCTATCTGGTATTCGGGGAGTTTTATAAATGCATAGTGTGAGACCAATAAAGTAGAATGGCTCAGTCAGAGCCATTATTGTCTATTGGACAAATACATGTATTCAGCTTTTTTCCATCCATATTATTATGCACACAATTGGAATGGCTGCTTTAGAGCCATTTTGGTCTATTGGGTAATACAGACCGTATTTAGGATGTTTGCTCTGAATAGTAAAAATCTTTATGAATATTTGTGGGTAAAAAAAATGGAATGCACAAGAGTAGTAGCCAATTTTTAAATGACAATATTTTTCCCTTTTCAAATTTTTGTTTGCATACCATATTGCTGTCACCTTAAAACGGTAGCTGGCATTTAGTTCTCCTGAGACACCAAACTGTGAGAGCCATGAAGATGCATTACACAATTACTTCCAAGCTGATGGTTACAGGGATTGCCAGGGAATCATTCAGAAAGGTTGTCCTGTCAGGCAGAAAGCGTATGGCCACCATCTTGGAATTGTTCCTTCTGATGGCAAATGCCCATGGGTTCATTTAAATCACAATTCTATCTCTGATATGGATTTTCATGGGAAACAAAGTTTTAAAAGCAGCTGTTCTTGGTAGAAATGATTTTTAAGTTGGTGGCAAGAAGAACCTATATTGGGGTGGTCAGAAGCATGTTCTAAGGTTGTTTATTTCCTTGGTGTGTTTTCTTGGCATCTGGTCAAATATGCTTCTGAACATTAAAAACATTTCTCTATATGCCTCTACTAGTGCTTGCTACCTCCCACTTGAAATTCTAACTGTACCTAAATGGGAATCAGTAGGTTCCTTTATTTGCTCCTAGCAATGTAGAGCACATTTCCAGTTGGAAATCCAACTATATTAACATCAAACAAGAGCAAATTATGGTCCTGTCCATTTCAACAATTCCCTTTTGAGATCCAGCCATGGGTACTCCATTAGCAGAGTTTCTGAGTGTCCCACACTTTTTAATGGATAGCCTCACAACACTATTGTGAGGTAGGGCAGTGCTGTTATCCCCATTTCACAAATACGGAACTGAGGCACAGAGAAACTAAGCAACTTGGCCAAGGTCACTCAGAAATCTGTGGCAGAGCAGGGAATTGAACACAGGTCTCTGAAGTCTTAGTATCCTAATAACTGGACCATCCTTCTTCTTCTCCAAGAGGAAAATTAAAGTAGACTTTACAAATACAAAAAGAGCATTCCATGTCTTCCATTGTCCTGACTCAAAAAACTTAAAGTGACCTAATAAGGTGGTCATCTGTAAGAGGTGACAGGACTTATTGTCAAGTTGCAACAAAAAGCATGTACTTACAGTAAGGAAGAAACTTGAAATTAACTTACCATATCACATGGTAATAATCTTACAATGTTTCAGAACCATCGACCACCTAACGAGAAACATTCAGAGCATTCTGTCATATGAGCATTGTCATTTTTGCATTTTAAGAGAACAAATGTCATATCTAGTAAACATTTTTCTCAGGATTTAATTATAATTTATAGCACATTGCACAGCATTTGTTTTCCATTCATCATTTTATTGCTCTTCATCCTTTTCTCTATGTTTCTAAGTAAAATGGTGTGTATGCAGTTGTCTCTCTCTCCGTGTGTGTATATATGTATACATATGCAATATAATAAAAAGTAGTGTAGTGGGAACAACAGACGGCTTGTGTGTATGATGTATTATTGGCATTTTTCTTTCAAATTACTGATTTGTTGTTGCTTTGGGAGAAAGCCATGATTCTGGTGCTGTTAGTACTCTTTTAACAATTTGGAATAAATTCCTGGGCTTATCCATGTGACTAATCCAATGCCCATGTTAACATTTTAATGCAAACCCTTACATATGTGCCTGTAATACCACAAAATAAGACCTTTCTTTGTGGAAAATTTTCTAAAATTTGGATGCCAATCAAATATTTTTAGGAGTGGAGAATAAATGCAGCTTCACCATGTAAAATATTTTTTTTCTATGAAAAATACTTCAGCATTCATCTCTTTTCTCTCACTCTCCTGTTTGTGTGAATCTTAAATAATAGATCCATATTGAAGTTGGTAAATTAGCAACGATCAGCGGTGTACAGAGTACAGTCAGTAACCTGATGACGCTATACTGACATTGAGGTTTTTATGTGCGACCTTGGCACAGGTTGATTTTTAAAGCTATACCAATGGAAAATGGGTTTGGCAAACATTTGAATTCCTAACAACCCACTAACAAACCCTCAGTTCCAGCTGTAGACATTGTTGCCCCTATATGGTCATAAAAACCTACTTTGAGATCTGTGCCTTTCTCAGAACCTGCATTTTCAAATTCCATTCCATTGAGGCACCATGTTGGGCTGCATCAGTCATGCCATGTTATGAAACCTAACACGATGTGACTGATGTAGGCTGACATGACATGTCACAAAGCAACATATCAGATCATACATTTGAAACAAAACGAAACAAACTTTTTTTTCTCAAAACCTAAATTAACAAAGCAACATATTTGTTTAAAAGGCAGAAGAATCTAAAGGGTTGGATTTTTTTCTTTATATTTGCTAGTTCTTTTTCAAGACCAGAATGTTCATCCTGTCCAAGCTCTGTATTTTTCCCAGGGCAGAGACACAAACTGGGACAGCTCAAGTCTGAGTCCTACACCCAAATCCTCAAGGTATTTGGATGCCTAACTCTCATTGAAATCAATTTCAATGGGAGTTAGACACCTAAATACCTTTGAGCATCTTGGCCTTAGTGCTTTCTCCATTTCTAGGCTTGGACCTACAAGGTTCTGAGTGCTGTCAACTCCCATTGGCCTCAGTGGGTTCTGAGGGTACTCATCACCTCTCAGGGCACTCTGCATCTTCCACAACTGCTTCCAGATACCATTACTCCTATTATAGTCGATCCTTCCTGTTTTTCTTTTGTAGCTCCATCGCTTTACAATCTCTGCTCTCAGTTCACAATGTTGAAAGGTCTTCAGTCACTGAAGTGCAAACAATGTAGTGTGCTACTCTACCGCCAGGTTGTTTGAGATGTAAGCAATATAGTGTCCCCCCACTCCTCCTTCATATCTCAGAAGGATACTCCATAATTTGCTCTCCATGCTGACCTGCCTCTAACCCGATTCTCCCACACTGCAACACAATGCATTACATATTATCTTCTGAACCATCAGGCAGGGTTCTTTTTCTTAAAGGGCTTTCAAATAATTTTATGGGAAGATATATAGAAGGTAGAATATATATGACCTATAACTTGCAAAGAAAGAACCCACCAACCACCACTAGATAAAACATTATAAATTTATTGCCAACTTATCTAGGAAGGGTTATTTTAAGAACCTGCTGCCCACAACAAGTTTTGAGCTGTAATTAATGGATGGGTTATCCAAGAGAAATGGGCATTTTCCTGTGTCCCTTAGTTACAAGCAAATTGCAGATATTGTTATCTTTGCAAGTAAGAATAATCTCTGGTTTTTGTACTACTTCTGCTGTAAACAATGTTCCTCTTGCTTTCCTTTGACCCTCACTCTGTATACATATTTATATATTATTCATACTGGATTAAAAATGAATGTGCTCTTTACCACAGTTGTACTGTATTGTGACAATACAAATTAACTTATTGTGTACTTACTTTTCATATGGCAGTGATGTGAAATTTTGATGGCCTCAAAAAGTAAGCAATAGAAAAAAAGACAACATTGAACAGAATCCATTTAGGTGTATTTTATATGGTCTTATTTGTTAAATTTGTTGAATTAATAAATTATGTTCCTCATGTACAATTGCACAGTTTTGAACCTTTTGTAATACTGGATGGAATGAGGTTTTTTTTTACAAATATTAAGGGCTGTTTTTCTCCATGCTTTGTGAATTCTTTGTTTAAATATTACTTTAATGGATCAGTGTATGAATTGGTATTACTATTTTTAATCATCAGTACTTATGGTCAAGCTAATACCCCCAAAGAACTGATAAATGACATCACATTTTGTAGGCAGGGCTAGTGTGTTGTTTGTTATTAATGCTGCCTATACTTCCTATTATAAGACCCTGTTTGCAGTTGCTTATAACATGCCAAGCCTTTAACCATTTGGGCTGAATTCCTCCATTCTAGGTGTCTGCTTCAGGTGGAATATTTTGGAAAATTTCAACCAAACCAGTTCAGCCATTTCTGAGAGCAAGTCTAAGGAACATAAATTGTTTTGCCAGGGTTAAAAAAAAAAGTGGTGACCTTTTTTTTTTAAAAGCTCTGGGACCCCCCTTGCTTTGGAGCTGGGATTTGAAATTTGGCAGTGGGTGGCCTTTGTATCAGGGGCATGCCTTTTGCCATCCTGTGTAAATCTGCCCTAATTTGACAATGTTCTACGCCTTTTAAAAATCATGATTTGCACATGCTCAGCAGAGACTTCTTAGTTTTCAGCAGTTAAGTTCTACAAAAGATTCTGGCCACACTGGGCATGCTCCCACCCAGAATGGAACCAAAGTCAGACCCGTGGTGGGGTTAGAGGGGGAAGTAGACTGGAACAAGGAGCCTGTGGGACAGAAGGGGCAGAAACCAGGACTGGAAGCTGGTGGAAGCAACTGGGAATTGAATTGGAGGGAGACTGGGACTATCTGGGCAAGGAGACTGGGACTGGGATCCAGGGGGGATTGTGACTAGTTAGGCAAGGAAGTTGAGATTAGGATCTGAAAAAGGTGGACTGCAACTGGTTGGGCAAGGATACTGGGGCCAGGGAATGAAATGCGGTGGGGGACTGAGCCAGTGTGAGGGACGAAAATTGGATGAGGAGCCAGAGGGGGAGACTAGCACTCATTGGGCAAGGAGACTGAGATTGAGAACCAGTGGGATGAGAAGTAAAGAGGTGAAAGGGGAGTGAAGATAGATTGATAAGGACTCAGAATCAGGAAGAACTGAGCCTGGGACTAGGATAGGGGAAACTGGGACAGGGATGGTGAGTCAGGAGGGGTGAGACTAGGATTTGCTGGCTAAGGAGACTGGGATGAGAAGCCTGCTGTGTGGAGACTGGGACTGGCTAGATGAAGAAATAGAGCTGGGATGAGGAACGAGAAGTAGGGAAGAGAGCACTAGGACAAGGGACAAGTTGGAGGGGCAGAGCAGAAAGGGTCATGAAGAAAGGGAATGAGCAGAAGAATCCCACTATATCACACTCCATTTCAGAGCCTGAACTGGAACATAAGATTCCTGAGTCTCACCATTCCTCTGAGGTCAAAAAATATCTAAGAAACCTGCTGTCAAGGTGTCCATCCCTCTCTAAATGCTGGTCCACACAGAGGGTGTCAACCTACTACTGCTGTCAGTTATTTTGTTAGCTCAAGTGGCAGAGGTCTGTGTGGTGGATCTAAAGTGTCCAACTCTAATGGTGTTGCTTCACGATGCTAAATGATAGAATTTCTGGGTTTTTTAAATTTATTTTGCTTTTTAAAATAAAGGGATTTATTAGGGTTGCAAAGTCAAACACTAAAAAGTTATGAAATGCCAGAATTAAGGTTGCTTTTACAATCGTGTGCATGTGCATTATGATACAGTCTTTAATTACATGATCACATACAATTTTTTCCACAGGACCCCTGCCTCATTCAATGCACAGGCTGGAGCTGCTTTGGGGATGAATCAGGGATGAATAGGAGGCTGTTGTCTATAGGACTCCGGCCTCATTTGTTGCAGAAGTTGGAAGGTATATAGTGAATGAGGCTGGGGATTGCAGGAGGAGATCTCATGGTTAAGGCAGTTGATTGTTGCCTTGGAGGAACTAGATTCTATCCCTGACTGTGCCACAGAGCTCCTGTGTCATTCTAGGCAAGTCACTTAAAGCAGTTTTCTCAACAAGTTGTTGCTAATTGGGTGCCTGATGAGAGACATTGGGGTCTGGTCTGCAGAAGTGCTACACACTCTGAAGTCAAAGGAAGCTGTTCTTTGAACATGTGAAACGCTATATAAAGCTAAGCACCCTGAAAAGTCAGGTCCTAGGTGTCTCAAATTGGGCACCCAAAATTAGTTGATATTTTTGACCTTAATCTCTTTGTGCCTCAATTCCCCATCTGTAAAATGAGAATATGACCACTCCCTCAACTCACAGGGGTGTTGATTCATTCATATTTGTAAAAAGAAAAGGAGTACTTGTGGCACCTTAGAGACTAACCAATTTATTTGAGCATGAAGTGAGCTGTAGCTCACGAAAGCTCATGCTCAAATAAATTGGTTAGTCTCTAAGGTGCCACAAGTACTCCTTTTCTTTTTGCGAATACAGACTGACACGGCTGTTACTCTAAAACCATTCATATTTGTGATACACTCAGATACTGTAGTGATGAGCACCATGAAGAAAATTAATAATTCAGTCTTCAGAGCAGGGTTTGAAAAGTGTGCCACGAAAGAGGCCTAGGGCTGGACATTGAGCAGTGAAGATAAAACAAAATATTGAATAGCTGCTTATTAAGTGAGCACCATCCCTTCAGTGCACTGACTGAGGCAGAGTTCCTGTGGAAAAAATAGTATGTGATCATGTTGTTAAAGACTGTATTGTAATGCAGACATGCAAGGGGCCTGAATGAAGGTTGCAAAGGCAACACTAATTCTGGCATTTCCCAACTTTTTGACTGCTTGACTTTGCAACCTTAATAATGTTCATTTAACATACTTTTTTTGTGTATGTTTGTAATATACAAACTGAAGCTTGCAGAAATATAATTTGGTATCTGTTTGCAATGCTGTAAATCAGTTAAAATGTAAGGGATGGATGAATAAAAGTATGTTAGGGGAAAGAAAGGTAAGCTTCTCTAAACAGCAGGTAAAGAAACCGGTAACACTGTTATACATTGGTCTGACCCAAAGCCCACTGAAGACAATTTAAAGACTCTCGTTGACTTTAATGGGTTTTGGATGGGGCCCATTATGACAGTATTAGTCCACGCAATTTTAAGTGTTCTTATATGAAACCTTTGCAGAGACTAGACTGTTTATAGCAAATTAGCTTTAATAATATATAAAGACTTCGTTATACTGATGTTTTCACTTGTATTTACAGCTACTATATATCCTAAAATATAATGACAGGTTTCAGAGGAACAGCCGTGTTAGTCTGTATTCGCAAAAAGAAAAGGAGTACTTGTGGCACCTTAGAGACTAACCAATTTATTTGAGCATGAGCTTTCGTGAGCTACAGCTCACTTCATCAGATGTTTACCGTGGAAACTGCAGCAGACTTTATATACACACAGAAATCATGAAACAATACCTCCTCCCACCCCACTGTCCTGCTGGTAATAGCTTATCTAAAGTGATCAACAGGTGGGCCATTTCCAGCACAAATCCAGGTTTTCTCACCCTCCACCCCCCCACACAAATTCACTCTCCTGCTGGTGCTAGCCCATCCAAAGTGACAACTCTTTACATAATCAAGTCGGGCTATTTCCTGCATAGATCAAGGTTTTCTCACATCCCCCCCCACCCCCATACACACACAAACTCACTCTCCTGCTGGTAATAGCTCATCTAAACTGACCATTCTCCAGGTTTAAATCCAAGTTAAACCAGAACATCTGGGGGGGGGGTAGGAAAAAACAAGAGGAAACAGGCTACCTTGCATAATGACTTAGCCACTCCCAGTCTCTATTTAAGCCTAAATTAATAGTATCCAATTTGCAAATGAATTCCAATTCAGCAGTTTCTCGCTGGAGTCTGGATTTGAAGTTTTTTTGTTTTAAGATAGCGACCTTCATGTCTGTGATTGCGTGACCAGAGAGATTGAAGTGTTCTCCGACTGGTTTATGAATGTTATAATTCTTGACATCTGATTTGTGTCCATTTATTCTTTTACGTAGAGACTGTCCAGTTTGACCAATGTACATGGCAGAGGGGCATTGCTGGCACATGATGGCATAGATCACATTGGTGGATGTGCAGGTGAATGAGCCTCTGATAGTGTGGCTGATGTTATTAGGCCCTGTGATGGTGTCCCCTGAATAGATATGTGGGCACAATTGGCAACGGGCTTTGTTGCAAGGATAAGTTCCTGGGTTAGTGGTTCTGTTGTGTGGTATGTGGTTGTTGGTGAGTATTTGCTTCAGGTTGCGGGGCTGTCTGTAGGCAAGGACTGGCCTGTCTCCCAAGACTTGTGAGAGTGTTGGGTCATCCTTTAGGATAGGTTGTAGATCCTTAATAATGCGTTGGAGGGGTTTTAGTTGGGTACCCGCATGGCCCCACAGTATGCCAACATTTTTATGGCTGATTTAGAACAACGCTTCCTCAGCTCTCGTCCCCTAAAGCCCCTACTCTACTTGCGCTATATTGATGACATCTTCATCATCTGGACCCATGGAAAAGAAGCCCTTGAGGAATTCCACCATGATTTCAACAATTTCCATCCCACCACCAACCTCAGCCTGGTCCAGTCCACACAAGAGATCCACTTCCTGGACACTACAGTGCTAATAAACAATGGCCACATAAACACCACCCTATACCGTAAACCTACTGACCGCTATTCCTACCTGCATGCCTCCAGCTTTCACCCTGACCACACCACACGATCCATCGTCTACAGCCAAGCTCTGCGATACAACCGCATTTGCTCCAACCCCTCAGACAGAGACAAACACCTACAAGATCTCTGTCAAGCTTTCTTACAACTACAATACCCACCTGCAGAAGTAAAGAAACAGATTGATAGAGCCAGAAGAGTTCCCAGAAGTTACCTACTACAGGACAGGCCTAACAAAGAAAATAACAGAACGCCACTAGCCGTCACCTTCAGCCCCCAACTAAAACCCCTCCAACGCATTATTAAGGATCTACAACCTATCCTAAAGGATGACCCAACACTCTCACAAGTCTTGGGAGACAGGCCAGTCCTTGCCTACAGACAGCCCCGCAACCTGAAGCAAATACTCACCAACAACCACATACCACACAACAGAACCACTAACCCAGGAACTTATCCTTGCAACAAAGCCCGTTGCCAATTGTGCCCACATATCTATTCAGGGGACACCATCACAGGGCCTAATAACATCAGCCACACTATCAGAGGCTCGTTCACCTGCACATCCACCAATGTGATCTATGCCATCATGTGCCAGCAATGCCCCTCTGCCATGTACATTGGTCAAACTGGACAGTCTCTACGTAAAAGAATAAATGGACACAAATCAGATGTCAAGAATTATAACATTCATAAACCAGTCGGAGAACACTTCAATCTCTCTGGTCACGCAATCACAGACATGAAGGTCGCTATCTTAAAACAAAAAAACTTCAAATCCAGACTCCAGCGAGAAACTGCTGAATTGGAATTCATTTGCAAATTGGATACTATTAATTTAGGCTTAAATAGAGACTGGGAGTGGCTAAGTCATTATGCAAGGTAGCCTGTTTCCTCTTGTTTTTTCCTACCCCCCCCCCCAGATGTTCTGGTTTAACTTGGATTTAAACCTGGAGAATGGTCAGTTTAGATGAGCTATTACCAGCAGGAGAGTGAGTTTGTGTGTGTATGGGGGTGGGGGGGATGTGAGAAAACCTTGATCTATGCAGGAAATAGCCCGACTTGATTATGTAAAGAGTTGTCACTTTGGATGGGCTAGCACCAGCAGGAGAGTGAATTTGTGTGGGGGGGTGGAGGGTGAGAAAACCTGGATTTGTGCTGGAAATGGCCCACCTGTTGATCACTTTAGATAAGCTATTACCAGCAGGACAGTGGGGTGGGAGGAGGTATTGTTTCATGATTTCTGTGTGTATATAAAGTCTGCTGCAGTTTCCACGGTAAACATCTGATGAAGTGAGCTGTAGCTCACGAAAGCTCATGCTCAAATAAATTGGTTAGTCTCTAAGGTGCCACAAGTACTCCTTTTCTTTTTCCTAAAATATAAATTCACTAAAATGCAGTAATGGCTAATTTATTCACTATAGGAAGAATTTGTTTTACATGCATTTTGTGACAAACATTTTGTCAGTATATAAATTCCAGTGGTCCTTTTAATCAGATAGGATGACATCATTTCCATAAAGGAATCTGACAACAGGCACATAGTGTAATCTTATGGTGATATCAAGGAACTCGGTGTCAGGAAATATGCATTTGATTCTTGACTGCAAAGGACTTCCCATGTGACCTTGGGCAAGTCACTTAATCTCTCTGTAAATTAGTTTCCTCATCTGTAGCAGAGAGTAATAATACTTACCTACGTCTCTATATGCTTTGAGATCCTGAGATGAAAAGCACTGTGTGTGTGTTATATATATATATATAAATCAATCAACATATTACTTATTATCAGCAAATGATGGTTCCAGGATTTTCAGTATAGATTCTGCCTTCAGTTTAAAATACATGTACTGTGATCCTCAGCATAAACCACCAGATGAACAAATAAAGACATTTTTAAAATCAAAACTACAAACACCCTAGCCAGGATAAAATAGACCAAACTCATACATTATTACTGAGGTCCCTTTCCAAGGTGCGATGTTTCCTTCTATGAATTGAAGGGATAATTGTGAAATGGAATGATTTTATTGGACTTTTCTTCTGAGTTTTGCAATCTAGCTTAGAATTTCCAAAACTATGCAAATCATATTTTCAGTGAAATCTCCTTCTTTATACCCATTCAGTTTTTTACCCATTTTCTGTGCACAAAAGTGGATTGTGGAAGAATATAACTGATACTTTCAAACATGTTGTGAGTGCAGTTATGAACGTATACGCCTTTGGATTTAAGGGACTGATCCTGAAATGCATTGAATAGGTCTTGTAATCTCTTCCTTGACCACTGTTTCTAGTCCTCCTGCTGAAATTCCTCTGTGAAATCCCTGACCATTCCTATTTCTATAACTACCATTCCTAATTGTGTTCACTATGTTTCCTATTACTTTTCCCAAGATTAAATTTTCCTTGGAGATTTGCCCTTGTTAAGACTAATAATTTCTGGGTTTCATCTCTTTTCCCTGAGTACCTTGTCTGGAAAATTTCCCTTCACCTGCCCTGTCTGAGGAGCAGAAGAACCTTCAGTGCTTCAAGTCTGAGACTTAGGTAGAAACCAATTTACTGTGTCCTATGGATCCATTTAGGCCAGTGTAAATATTTTGTATTCTGGAGCAGGACCCTGTCCTAACACAACTGACATCAGTTCATTGATGATGGGCAGGCATCTCCTCCATGCACAAATGTCGTACCCTCGCTTGAGGAAACATGCCCACGGGGCTGTGTTCTGGGCACAACACTTCTCTCCTCCTGAGGAGCAGCTAGAATCTTCTGTGTGGACTCAGTCTTCAGGTGCTAATTCCCACTTTTTCCATTAAAAATAGTGGGTTGTTTTAGGGGTCCAAGCACTCTAGTTCAACTGATGACATCTCTCACAGGGAGTGAGTTTTCCTGACAACTCACCATCCAGAACACCACCAGTGTAACCCCAGTGTCACTTCAGACCTCTTTCTCTAATGGGAATAACATCTGACCAGGCTACCCATCTTCCATTTACCTATGTAAAACTAACCTGATAACACCTAAATGATGATTGGCCACAGCTCACCTGCCTGTGACATTTATCGAGTTAGGCACTCTTGGCCTCTTCCCACACAGTGTGCACTGCAATGCTTTCACACCTACAGTACTTTCCTCCTCCTCCTTCTGCGTCCTATGTAGTATGTCGTCTAGAAACAGGAGAGGGGGAAAAGTGCTCTTCTAATGTGGATATTGGATATTGTTTTTCACTTGTCCTGGATTTATGTAGATGGTCTGGCACATTTATTTATTCATTTATTTGAGCAAATTAAAGCAAGCTAAGCGCATTTGACCTCAGATGGTCCTGGTTTAAGTTAATTTGAGAGACAAAGCTCATAAAGTTCCAGTAAAACACATCAACAACTTCCCAGCATAGGTTGAAATGTGATTGCTGAAACATAACCTCCAATACCAGATACAGCACCAAGATTCAAAGTCACAATAATATGAAAAATAATATAAAGCACATTGCAAGACTGACTAAAAAAGAGCTGTGTTTCATTCATGCCTTTTTTTTTAGTCACTGTTTCATACACAAGCATACATCAGGTTCTGTGCAGTAACATTCCTTTTCTAATCTAGACTGGATATTTTATTTTTAAGTTAGCTATAGTTTTGAGCCTCCATCCAGCAAACACTCATGCACCTGCATAACATTACTCACAAGTAGTCCCACTGCAGTAAAGTTACACATATGTGTAAGTATTTGTAGGCTTGAGGCCTTGCTTATCTCAATCCATTATTGCTATCCATCCAGAAAAACACAAAACAACACAACAACTCCATGTACATAACATGAAACATACAATGTTATCCTCAGAAACCCACTCAAAGACAAAATATGTTTATTAGAGTGTGGTCTGCACATTGTCATCGTGCATTGCTCTAGATAATCAACAAATATAAAAGAATCTATTATATGGTTAACTTTATTTGCAAGTGTTCAGACTGGATCACAGAGTGAATGCTTAACAATTATGTTAACTAAGTGAGAGGGGATGGCTTAGTTTTCTTTAATGTCCCAGAAAAAGAATTTTTAACAATACAGTTTGTATGAATAGAACTCAACAAAAGAACTATGAATTTCTTATTGTTGCTCAATGCATGCAGCACTTCCTTATAGCAGTATTTCTTTGTTACACTTTGCAAAGAACTGGCTTGCAGTGAAAATGTAAATATGAGAAAAACTAACCAGACTTTTGTCTGTCACGCAGGTCACAGGCCTTTCCAGTGCAGATACTGCCCATACAGTGCCTCTCAGAAGGGAAATCTGAAGACCCATGTTCTTTGTGTCCATCGCATGCCTTTTGACAACAGCCAGTATCCAGATCGCAGGTTCAAGCGCTCCAGAGTTGACTCTGAGGCTTCTGGGAATTTAGAGGAACCTGCAGCTGTCAAACCTGGGAGCTCAGCAGAGCTAACAGAGGAGGGCAGCAAGGCCCAAGAGTAATGCAGCTGAACAAATCAATCTGTATATTGCAATATTATTTTACACAGTTCTTAGGTTGCATTTGGGTAAGAGTTTGATAACTGCATTCCAAGAAAAAGAATTGTGTACAAATTCCCAGTGGTGTACAGGATGTTTAAAACATTTAAATATATATATATATACGTATATATTACAAAAAGAAAAAAATAATTCCCAGCCCTTGAAAATGGCTGCTAAACTGTTACCTGGCAACAAGTACTTCCAAACAATGTAGGTGGGATAATAAAGTGATTTTAAAATGTTGGGAGGTCATTAGTTATTTAAAAAGCAGAGCGATTTCAAACTTCAAAGTGGTCTTTGTCCAAAAATAATGCTCTTAACAGAAAAATGATACCGTCTAAATGATTTAGTGTTGCCTTGAAGATTGAGGGGCTGTGTTTTCATTGTTGAAAACACCTTTATAATATGACACCAGCTGCTGTCATTTGCCTAGCATAGTAATGAGATGTGTTGGTAGACTGCCATGGTGCCAGTCTGACTGGAGCTGTCATTGCAGAGAAAATCAATTCAAGTGGTGTTGCAACTGCACTATAGGAGAAATCTTAGACGGCCCGTAAGCTGGGGTCAGTACTGACCTATATTGGAAAGGATTGTGATATTACATTTTTGGTTTTTTTTTTAATATACAGCCAAATGAATCAATGGTTAGAAAGAATCTGAAGACCAATGTGTGATTGCAGATTGGTTGTGTAATTCCATTTTTTTTTTAGATCAACTTTCAGTATTGAGGGAAATTCTTTTATTCTTTTCTTTCTTGTTGATGAAGAAATAGGTTGCTGTAAAAGTAGAAGTACAATATATAAAAAACATTGTTTAGTGAAACTAGTCAACCTTATCTGTAGAAGGTGCTGGTGAGAAACAGAATATTATTAACTAGCGGGTTGATTTCTTTTTCTTTCTTTTCTTTTCTTTCTTTTTTTACTTGAATGAAGGATTCCCCAGTCATGGTTAGTTTTCATTTGTTAGGTTTTATAAGTGTTACAGACATAGTGCAGGAGTTTCTTCTGGAGAAAGCTCTTATAAAGTAGCTTGACCTAAAATATGAATCCAAACATCCTGCTCTTTGTCTCTAATGAAGAAAAGTGTTTTTGCTAATATTTCTTTGTTTTTGTAAAACAAATGTGTTCTATATTTTTGAAGATTTTAGCTTTTCTACTGATTGGATCCTCCAAATTTATTAAGTTCTTTGCCATATAGGAAGCTTTTGAGAGACTACAATGAAACACACAACAAAAACAAAAAGTAAGAATAATAGGTAATGGTTTATTCTTAAATCTGCTTGAATGGCATAAAAATTAGCCTTTTAATGTACTTCCTTTGATAGAAGCAAAATCGGTGCTGTTTATCTGGTTATTATGATAGTAGAGAAGTATTAACTTCTTCTAAAACAAAATCATCCAGACTTTAAAAAAAAAAAGTCAATATTTCTTTGCAGGCTGGGAGCACAGAGTAAAACCCCAGGGCCTTAAAACTTCAGCTCTGCCTAAAGCAGTTTACAAAAAATACTAAACTGCAATCAATGTAAATAAAATTCTTAGCGCTACCCTGAGACTGGAAAAAAAAAATCTCAGGCTAATAAGGAATACGGTTTGCATATGCTGTCGGAAAGGATGTCATCCAACTGAAGTTTCAGTTTAAATGAGGTCACTGTGTAACTTGGACCCATCTGGCACAGAGCAAGCTGCTTTTCTTGTTTTTCTAGAATAGTTCTCACTGCCTTACTTAAATCGAGTTGATAAACTTAATGCAACTGTTTCTATGATCCTAGATAAAGGATTGAAATGTTATTGAAAACTTTCTGACTGTAGTAAGCTTTAGGATTTTAACTGCACTACTGTGTTTGGTGACTGTGTCAGTCGCTTGCTTTTGTGTGTTTGCGCCGCCTTCAATATCTTAGCAAAAAAAAAACATCAAAACAAAACAAAAAAAACAAAAAAGAAAAAAGCCCACATTCCATTTCTTGCACTTTTTGAGCTCTTTCAGTATTCTTTTGTGTCTTCTGAGCATTTTCAGATACGACAGGCAATAATTCTGTTTGTGACACTGGAAACATCTCCCGTTCTTTGTGATGTGTGTGTTGATTCCATTTGGTCCGGTGCTACTGTCCCTATTTTCCCCTCTGACATAGACCTTTTTTCCAGAACATTTGTAACTTGTAATACAAACAAGTGACAGCAGCAGTGATGCATTGTCAGTTTCTGAATATCATCATGCTTCTCATATCTAAACATGTCAAGTTTTTTCTCTGTAACTTCTGTAGTCTGTGATACTGGTCATAATACTGTCTACATTCCTACACAAAGAAAAATTTCTATCTTGGAGGAAATCTGAGAATAATAGAGTAGAGGATTTTGTTGCTATGCTTGTAACAATTAGAAAACTTTGTATTTAAAGTTTATTCTTGGTCATTATTTATTATTATAATACATCAGTTGACAGAACTTTATTCTGGTATAGAAGTATTAAAAGTTGTTTTTTCAGCAATGACTGTTTTCTTTCTGCTGTTAGAATAAAAATTGTCTTTGAAGCAGTACAGTTTTATCCAGTGTTTTACGCAATAAAACCTCTACCTCTGAAAAAAGTTTTCCTACTTGCATATGTTTATTAGGAACACTTAAAACATTACTTTCTGCAGCTTTGTCAGATATTAAAAAATAATGTCAGTAAATTCACTGTTGTTAGGCAGTTACTGGAGTGTACTATGCTGGGTGTGTGTGCTCAGTCCACTTATTAATCAGAACAAATCTATAAACAGTATATAGATATAGATATATTATATATTGTGACTAATTGAAAGACTGTGGAAATCTGTTTTAGCATGTAGTAATAATTGTTTTATATAATACTAATTATGTACTACAGAAAAAGCCTTGGGGTCTATCAAGCATTGATTTTAAAGTGTTTAAAGTGTGTATCATATACTGTAATGTATATAGTCATGTTTCATGTTAAAAACACATTTGTTTGTATAGATCATATACTTGGCTTTAGAAAATTGTGAGGTTTATTGTAATGGTGCATGTAAAGAAAATTGCCTACATTTTAAAGAAATTTGCAAGTGCAAGAGCCCTCATATTCTACCGGATGCATCATTATTCTTCCTGTATATGTTTGATTTTCATACTTGGAAGCAACTACATTAAAGGATCTGAAGTTCTTGACTGACACTCATTGAAAAGAGTAACAATAATTAACTCGTATCAATAAATGGATGCACCAAAGCAGACTAAATACTTCTAAAGTGCAGAAAGTAGGGGGAGAGGGGAGCCTTGCACAGGAAAACTGAGAAGGAAACAACAATGGGAAATTTTAACAGAATTAGATGAAACCACTCACACTCTGCTAATAATGTCATACTGGAGCTGAACTGAGCTGATTCTCCAAACCTTGTGCGTGTGAGTCCAGTAGAGCTAATTTACAAAATTACCTAGTGGTGTTAAGAACAGAAGACTAGCAATGAGAAAATTCAGAGTTAATCAGTTGTTGAAAGTTACATCTAGGAATTGACTTTTCAGTTTAATGGGCGGAATGCAAATATTACCATGACAAATCATGTGACTAGTACCATTTAAGAGAAAAATGAACAGCTACATGTAATTAGGAAAAACTGCATTTATAGTAGATCAAATTTGGGTTCAAATTCAAGAAGTTCATCAAAATGACTAATATATGTTTTCGGGTTTCTCACAACCTTTCCTGATGTAACCCACTATCTTATCTGGGAAGTATAGTATGTAAAAATGCAAAGGCAGGATCTGTTTGCTTCAGTATATGAATTCTACTCTGCCTTGCTCCAGGGGTGCTGTCATATCAAGAGGTCACTGTATCCAGGAGCCAGGGAAAACAAACCATTTTTTTCCTCCAAAGATTTTCAAGCCTTCTTTCAGGTTCAACAGACGTTTAATGAAAATGTGGATCCTGATATATTGAACAGAAACAGTTTTTCTGCACCTCAATGGAAATGTTCACAAACACAATCTCCTTTATTATCCAATATGCATAATAGAATCCTATGATTAAATGGTTCACATATTCTTTAGGAACCATGGAAAAGAACCACCATGAGGCCTTGTACCACAAAACATGGCAACACCAGCCAAGCTGTTCCACGGGAAACAGGATGTCTGAAAGAGTTAAATACTGTTGTCTCAAAAAAAGGCAATTTGTAACGATTTTTTGTTAGCCCAGCTGATCAGCAGCCTTCATACGCAGATGGTGAATGTTTTGACAAGAATCTTTCTACCTAACATCAGAAAGCTGCTCTCAGCTTTAAGACAATGTTTCTTGTTGAAACTTTTATAAGGACTATAACCCCTTCGTCTATTGTAATTTGGGAATTGAATATTTCCCTTATCTGTTTAACATCTGTATTGTAACAGTATATTATAAAAATCTCACCTTGTGTATTGTAAGCACGATCCCAGTGAAATTATTCTTAAGTATTGTGTTTTTCATTTCTGCGTATCACTGCTTGGCATGATCTACCAAAGTGGAAGTATGTTTCCATGGGGAAGGTTGGGCGGTGGGCAAGGGGAAGGTAAAACTATAGTGTAATGTAATATTAAAAGTGTAATCCAGCTGAGCACTAAACAAAGGGATTGTGAAGAGTTCTGCAGCTCCTCACCTGTTGGTGTTGCTAAACGTATTTTGGTTTTTTTGTTTGTTTTTTTTTTTAAAGAGTTTCAACGAACAGGGAAATCATAGGAAAAGAGGAGGTAGAAAATTTAAATGATCCCAGAGTGAACTGGTTTGCTGTTAATACAGAAATACAGAGCAAGACACATTTAATGGGCTCTATTTTTTATTATACTATGCTGAATAATTAAGTTTGAGGCTAAGTGTCACATAGATTTATCTTTTAATTAAAAAAGCATGGTTCACGCATATTTGAGTGGTAGTCCAAATAAATGCAATATAGAAATTTATGTTTGTTTATCTAGGTGTTAATTACCTAGAGATTGTTCTGGATTACTTCTTTTTATAAAGTGTCATAGGCTCATGTCACAAGTAATAAAGCTTAACAGTGGAACCTTATCAATTTGCTAACTATAATGCTAGTGTGACCTGAAGGAAAGGGAAAAAAAAAACTTCGGAAAATGTTCTGCGTGTGTACCCCATTCAACACACAAAAAACCCACACATTGAACAAGGCAATCATTTTAAAATGTTCTCGTAAGTAAAAGTACAAATACATCTTCAGTGTTTTACAACCTTTCATGCATGTAATTATTTATATAACACACTGTTATTTATGCCTGCGAACTAAATGTTGTGCAAAGACAGACATGGTAAAATAAGATGTAGTTTACCTGGTGGGAAGCAACACATTTGATGTATGAAGGAACATTTACAATCATGGAACACATATTAAAAGTGAGACTTAGATGTAATTTCCTTAATATTTTGAAAAGATTTTTACAATGTATCTAGAAACCAAGATGAAGAGAAATGCAAAACTGAAGTCTAAAGATAAAAAAAAATCATGCATTTCAATGGTGCTAACAGAGGAGAAAAAATGTGTACAGACACAAATTGTTCATCATATTCTCTGTCCATCTGTTTTTTCTTTGTTTATGACCAGAATTTATATTAGAATTCCATAGAATCATGTGGAATGATGCTGAACACTGGCAGAGAAAGCTAACGCCACAGCACGTTCAAATAGAGGACTAGCTTTTTAGCTAGTGTAAATCAAATGGGAATTCACTGATTTTCACCAAGTGAGAATCTGGTCCAGGGTTTTGAAAGGCTAAGAAATTTTTCTTACTGTTTTTTTGTTTGTTTTTTGTTAGATGTGGGGGGGTAGAGGGGGCAGGCAGAGGAAAGGGAAAAAAATCCTTTATTTATTCTTTGCTTAGCATTCTGATGACCTAAAAATAATATTAACTTTCTGTTACACCACATTATTTGCAAACTTTTTTGAGAACCTCCACCTCCAATATCACAAGAAAATCAATGAAAAATACTCTCAGTGTTCATGCTCATTAATTCTTGCTTCATCTACAGTTTCTCAAAATGGGAAGAAGACTGGAAACAAAGTAATAAAGGGTTGTCTTCTGTTTGTTACACAGCAATTATTCCTGCAGAAATAGATTACAAAAGCTTTGTTTCTTGTGCAGACAGTGGTAGTCAATGAGGTACATCTGAATAGATGCGGTAGGAGGTAAATTTAATGTTTAGAAATGTTGCTAAATAAGACAGCTTTGAAAATAAATTTAAATGAATTTAAATATATTTCTTTCTAAATTTTAAAGAGATTCAAATATGTATATTTCTCATAAATATAAAGTTAAAGGCATTTTTTTAAAAATAACCTAATTTTGGCCCCAATAACCATATTAAAATTCCTAAAAAAGTGGCCTGAAGTGTAGAGCAGTAAACTTAAATCAATGGGCGCTCAGCACTTTTGAAAAATCAGGTCATTTATTCAGGATTCTAAATATAGATTGAGGAATCTAACTTTAGGCTCATATGTTTGAAAATCTTAGCCCTGGAATGTGATGAATCACTGCATTATTACAGTTTTATAGTAGTGTAATTCCATTCAAATCAATAGTTACACATCTGTAAAACTGAAGAACTTGGATAGATTATGTAGTATCCTGGATGGATCAAAAGGACTATTCATCCACAAGGAGAGTGGAAAATTTCTTACCAACAATTTCCCTTCTTTTAGCAGCACTTTCCAGAATCCTGGACGTCCATGCTGCTCCCCTCCACTCTGCAGCTTACAGAAATGGATCAATGTTTTGCCACCACACACTCTGGCCATGCCCCCTCTGCTCCCACTTGTGTCCAGAAGAGTTAATCCAAACCTGTAAAACTTGCATAACATTAGTATTAACAAATGCTCTGGAGGTAATGAAATGGCTATGCACATTAGACCAAGAAAGATGGGTATATGGTAATGATCTCACTTAACATCTGACCTTTGGCTCACGAGCCATCTAGGCTGGGTAGAAATGTGAGAGATGCTGCTAGCAGAAAGGAAATTATCAGTAAGACATTTTCCATTCTGCAGCCCAGCATCTCCCACAGTTCTGGATGTCTGGGCTGCAGTGAGGAGTGAACAGATATAAGGCAATTTATGAAAAAGTCTGGTAGGAAGAAAGAAGGCAGCACTTCCTCTTTTTGTAGACTCACTCAAAGGGCTACATTATTTCTGTGCCACTGTTTGTATCACTCTCCCGCCAAAGGAGATCTTTGCAGAGGACAGAAAGTCATAGAATTGCAGGACTGGAAGGGACCTTGATAAGTCATCTAGTCCAGTCCCCTGCACTCAAGGCAGAGTTAAGTATTATCTAGACCATTATTATCTAGTATAGTTCTTACAGATTCACAAAACTGAGTCTTTTTATTCCTGTTGACATAAAGCATAATTTAATCCAGGCTAGTTTACTGGTAAATTCTCAATTGAATTTTCATAATTATCTGTAGCAATCCACCTTAGAGTGCGTAATGAAGGTGTTACCTGTAGACCAAGTGGCCACATTGCAAATTTCCAAAGTGAATAAACTTGCATGAGGTTGCGAAGGATCTCGTGAAGTGCGTCTTGATCCCTTCTGGAACAGGAACCTCTAATGCTTTGTAGGTTTCCACAATACTTAGTCTAAGTAATGGAAGACTTGGATGCTCTCAGTCCCTGGCATTTTGGATGAAAGGACATGAATAGGGAGTCCAGTCTTCTCATGGATTCTGTACTCTTGAAATAAATTTTCAAGATTTTTCTGACCTCTAAGGTGTGCCACATCTTTTCAGTTGGATGCTTTTGGACAGACCAAAGGAAGCACAACCTCTTGGTAAGATGTGTGGAAGAAGAAATTTATCTAAGGAAGAAAGGATTCTGGTGTCCTGACTGCTACCTTGTCCTTGTGAAACATGCAGTGAGGCTCATGTATGGAGAAGGCTTCCAGTTTAACAGTCAGCTGGCTGACATGATCACTGTTAAACAGATCTTAAAGGATAAGTAAAATGCTGACACTGATGTCAAAAGCTCAAAGGCATGGCTTGTTAAGATCCTGAACACTAGTGGCAGGTCCCTATGAGGGGTGCATACCCCATATACCCGCTCTCAATGAGTTAATGTGGGCCTAAGAAGCCAATTAACATACCTGTAAAAGAGAGAAAGCTAGATTTAATTGATCACGAGGGAGGGATGAATCGCTGAGGAAGGGCTGGGTGGTAATTATAAAGCCAGGAAATAGAGAGCAGAAGGCCTGCAGGGAGAGAGAGAGTCTGCAGTCACTCTCTGGTAATAAGAGGTGGTGATGAGAAAACCCACGAGAGGGCCCAGCCCTAAGAGTCCTAACCCTGAAAAAGGGTCATCCTAGAGAAGCTGTGGGGAAGAAGGCCTGAAAAAGGCTGGGTAGGAAGGAGCCAGAAAAACAGCTACAAGGAATGGGGCTGTGCTGACCTTGGCTTCTGGCTACAGGGTCCCTGGGACTCATTGTAGTGGGAAGGCCCGGGTTCCCCCATCACACTCTCAAGGTGGCATGAGTCCAGAGTTGGGACCAAAGGCCCTCTTGGGAGGACATTGGACTGTTTGATGTTTGGCTTTCTGTTACCCCAGAAAGAGTGGCTGGAAGGCTGAGTTATGAGAAGGGAGACCACCGCAGCAGTGGAGTGACTGTCAGCAGGAGGCACCAGAATGAAAGACAGTGCTACACCCTGACTGCCAGTCTGGCTAACTGGACTGCTCAAAGCAATCTGGCTACCTGAGTTTTGTCAGCCAAGGAACCCGAGGATCCAACAAATAGCACGCTGCTAAGAATGGACTCCTGACATACAATGGTACTGAGCTGAAGATCTCTGTCTATGCCTTCTTGGAGAAAATCCAAAATGGTTGAAATTCCTGGATTTCTGGGATTTCCACTGTGTACTTGACATCAGTGGCTGCATCTGGACCAGAGGCAGGAAGAGTACACCTTTAGTAGCGGTACTCTCCTAGAATAAAGCAACGTCTTAATGACTCTGGAGGATAGACCCAGACCTTCTAGTGCTTCCCTCTCAATAATCAAGGTGTTAGTGATCCGGGTCCTGATGAAGAAGAGGACACGGTGAGAGAATATTCAGCCTCCAGGAAAACTGGAGCAGAGTCTCCAGTTTCAGCTCTGTTAGATCTGAAAACCAAGGTCTCCTCACTCAATGTGGGGTTATCAGTATTACCCTCACCGGTTCTCATTTTATTTTCTGGCTTGCCTTCCCCAGTAGAAGAAAGGGTGGAAACACAGAGTAGGTTTTGCAGCCAACTGTGCAATAAGGAATCTGTCCCATGAATCTGGAGGGTCTGTCGCCCTGGTGAAGTATTTAGGCCTCTTTCATTCGTATTATTGATGAATAGTTCAGGTGAAAGTAGGCCAAATGTCTGAAGGGTGAGATTGAAAAACCTCCTGATTCAGGCACCCCGTGTCTGCCGAGCCAGATCCCTTGTGACAGATCCCTGGGAAGCAGCAACCTGGTTGCTGTTTAACCGGTTAGGCCTGTGGGGAGGGCCTGATTAAGGACAGGAGTTCCTGATTACCAGATCAGATTGGAGCTGGGCAGCTAATGAGCTAATTAGCAAGGAGACTGGTAAGAGAGCACTGGAAGGAAGTACAAGGGAGGAGAAGCAAACAGGAGCAGACCAAAGTAGGTGGTACCAAAACGTTGATCTGTCTCCTTAAGGGGACAGGCCAAACATCCAGAATTGTAGGAGATGCTGGGCTGCAGAATAGCAGAGGATGGTACAGAATGGGCTACCATGGTTGCAAACCCCCAGTAATGGAGATGTCACATGAAAAGAAGAAAACTGAAGGAGTGTGCTGGCAAATCAGGCACAATATTAATAACATGAGAAAAAACCTCCAGTTGAAAAAGATATATACATAAAAATGCGTACTGCACATTTTGAGAGAGGTTTCAACAAGGGATATAATGCTTCTCTTACAGTTATGCCACTGGGTTGTTTATTTTCCATTATTACCATTGGTGTTTATTATGGAAAGGTGTTGTGTGAGTCTTCTGAGTAATTCATATTATGATGCGTGAAACACAAGGAATAATAAAGAAAAATTGTAATATTCATGCCAACAGAAGAAATAGCTCTTTTGTTAAAAATCTCCCATAAGATGTGTTGGCCATCCTGTCTGCACTACGGAAGGCAAGAACTGTATTTCCTGAATTATGCTAGTTTTAGTCTTTAATATGCTGCTTATTTATGCCAGGACCCTGTGGTAATGTGTTATGACTTGGATTCAATAGGGGCTTTTTCCAATGCCCATTGAAGTCACTTGGAGAATTTCAATTTCCACCAGCATCATTGGACTTGGAAGCAGGCCCTATAGGAGAAATATTTCAATCTCGTGAATCATTGACTCTTAACATTTGTATTATGTTTTCCCCAAAGTGCTGCATATTTTCTCAATGGAGAAATGTATTATCATCCCTGAGCCATATTCTTCTCTCACTTTCTCCTCTCAGACTTCAATGGGTTGCCCTGGCATAACCAAAAGGAGAATATTACCTATTATGTTGTGACATAATCATGATTTGAGGACTTCTGTAACTGAGACAGAGGTTATTGGTCTATTACAGGGATAAGTGGGTGAGGGTCTGTGGCTTGCGATGTGCAGGAGATCAGACTCAGTGGTCATGGTGGTCCTTTCTGGCCTTAAAGTCTATGAGTCTATTTTAAATTATTTGTTAATTTTCAATAAACTTTAAAAATCATAATATTTGTTGGCTTTTTAATTCTTTTCAGCCAGACTCTGCTTCCACTGAAGTCAAGACCATTAAAATCCCAGTGGCATCAATGAGAACAGGCACAGGCCTTCTGGTGTTATAATCTCTGGCATTTAGAGCCTAATCCTAACCCCACTTAAGTTAAGGTGATAAACACCTATTGTACTCAGATGGGGCAGAAACAGTTGCCAAATCAACACTCAAGAAATTTCTGACTATTATTAGCTTTAATGGAAGTTATCCATGTATCTATGAGAGTCCAGCAGAAGAACTACTGACAAGCTTCAAAGAATTGAACAGAACATCCAATCACAGTCCAGTGGAGCATCTGTGAGACTAGAGACTGCCTCCTCACTGTCAGAAGATCACCAAGGGTAAGGAGCCTTTTTGGAGGCTAGGGGTTTGGGTCTGTCATAGGTTAAAGAAAAGGAGCTAGGGTAGACACTTGGATATCATGATGATGGGTGCTGTATAGGACCTATAAAGAACAGAGTAGGATCAGGGTAATGGAAAGAAGGGACAAAGTGATAAAGATGAGAGGTAAAGAAACAAGAGAAGAAAGGGAAAAGGAGACTTCAGGATCCTCCTTAACCTTCTGTCAAGGTTACTCCCCCACTCTGAATGCTAGGGTACAGATGTGGGGACCTACATGAAAAACCTCCCTAAGCTTATCTTTACCAGCTTACGTCAAAACTTCCCCAATGTACAAAATATTCCACCCCTTGTCCTTGGATTGGCCGCTACCACCATCAAACAAATACTGGTTACTGGGGAAGAGCTGTTTGGAAACGTCTTTCCCCCCAAAATACTTCCCAAAACCTTGCACCCCACTTCCTGGGCAAGGTTTGGTAAAAAGCCTCACCAATTTGCCTAGGTGACTACAGACCCAGACCCTTGGATCTTCAGAACAATGAACAATCCTCCCAACACTTGCACCCCCCCCTTTCCTGGGAAATGTTGGATAAAAAGCCTCACCAATTTGCATAGGTGACTACAGACCCAAACCCTTGGATCTGAGAACAATGAAAAAGCATTCAGTTTTCTTACAAGAAGACTTTTAATAGAAATAGAAGTAAAGAAATCACCTCTGTAAAATCAGGATGGTAGATACCTTACAGGGTAATTAGATTCAAAACATAGAGAACCCCTCTAGGCAAAACCTTAAGTTACAAAAAAGATACACAGACAGAAATAGTTATTCTATTCAGCACAATTCTTTTCTCAGCCATTTAAAGAAATCATAATCTAACGCATACCTAGCTAGATTACTTACTAAAAGTTCTAAGACTCCATTCCTGTTCTGTCCCCAGCAAAGCAGCATACCAAGACCCTTTATTTTTCTCCCTCCTCTCAGCTTTTGAAAGTATCTTGTCTCCTCATTGGTCATTTTGGTCAGGTGCCAGCGAGGTTACCTTTAGCTTCTTAACCCTTTACAGGTGAGAGGAGTTTTCCTCTGGCCAGGAGGGATTTTTAAGGGGTTTACCCTTCCCTTTATATTTATGACACCTTCTATAATCTCTAATTTTATAACTGAAGAAGAAACAAATTATTCTCAAGTTTTATAGTTCTGAAGTACTTGAATTTACCTCAATGTTTCCTATCCTATGCACAGGAGAGACCAAAAACACCAAAATCAAACACAGTAAAATCAAACATAGTGGTGTGGTGCTCGCTCAGTTGTTTTTTTAGTAGCAATCAACATGTTAATCACTAGCATAGAAAGAAAGGAAGATGTTATTTTAGAGCAATTTGAAATCAAACAAAATCTCACCATGCTGTGGAAGTTTCCATTACTGTTAACTAGTAATTATCTAAAAGTTCATCTAGTAGTCTTGAGTCCTCTTTCCCACATCACAATAAGACTTTTCTTTGTGCACACATTAATGTCAAAGTTTACCAGATAATGACTTTTGCTATAAACCGAACATATCTTGGAACAAAAAATTGGGACAAAGCCTTGGAACTTGTTCATCTGGTCATTGGAACACTTTCTACTTCTTGCTCTGGTTTTGTATGCAAGTTTGTTTTTCACATTCATCTCCTCATTGGCTAGGAAAAGAATGGTTGGAAAGCACTGACAGAGAAAGATGATTTTACTTTACCTACATTCTCTAGAGAAATAAATTAAATTCATACATTTTCCTACAAGCACAAAAATATTGTACATATCTTCATCACAACTATGGGCATGATCTTACAAGCTGCTGAGCATGCTCAGATCCTGCTGATGTCAAAAGGAGCTGAGGATGGTCAATACCTCCCAGGAGACGCACAACGTTGTATAGACTCGAGCCCTATTTATGAATTATTATTAAATGACAAATATATACAATATGCTCTGCTAAAACACAGTAGCTACTGACTGAGTTACCTGCAATAATCATGATTGGTAAAATTTTCAATGCACTTAAATTCCTATGCTCTTTGAAAATGGGACTTAGGTACTTTTGAGAATTTTACCATGTATCTACATTTGACATTTTTTTCATTTAGAATAGACACCATAGTGTGACTCAGCTCTCACTGTGATGTGACACCAGCCCTGTGTGTATGTACCATGTAGACTGGGGTAGTCAACCATTTTTTGTCAAGGTCCAAATTTCTTGGTCAAGGTCCAGACTCCAGAGAAAATAATAATAATAATTAATAAAAATAACAATAATAATAAGTAAATAAAAAGTTCAGGGTCCATTCAGAAGCATCTGGCGGTCTTGATTTGGCCTGCAGTCTGCCTATTGATGACCACTGCTGTAGATAAATATAATTTAGGTTTGAAGCTATAAAGTTATTTTTTGTTTTCATTGCATCTGCTCATATCAATTGGGCAAATGCTGAACAATGCAACCAGAAATTTTTGATGAGCTTCCATCCTACTGTGTTACCAAAGACTCACCTCTTTGGAGCTACTTCATAAGCATTATTATCTGATGAAGGCATAGTTTTATTTAACATTTTTATTCATGATCTGAAAGAAGAGCTAAATAGCACAGTAATTAAATTTGCAGATGATAGTAAATTAGGAGGGGTTGCAAACACCACAGAGGACAGAGAAATAATACAAAGGAACCAAGGGAGGTTAGAAAAATGGACAGGAATTAAAAATAAATTCAGCCTATACAAATGCAAGTTAATGCATCTAGGGAAAACTACTTAACATGCAGATATGCAGTGAAATGGAGAAAGATGGGAAACCATTATGTTAAAAAAGAATATTGGTGTGCTAGCACCCAGGAAACTGGAGATGACCTTCAAATGCTGGCTGGTAGCTTAGACAATAAACTCCAGTGCTCTTTAGGGCTGGCAGAAACATGCCATTTTGATACAGGGGGAATAGTTCCTCTTTTAATAGAACAGATAAGACTCTACCTAGAATACTGTGCACAATTCTGGGCATTTCACTATCAGCAAGATATAAAGAAACAGAGAAGAGCAAATAGAATTAAGGAGGAAACATTAAAACAACCAAATGTATGTAGCTCAGCCAAAGGAGGGATATGGTGACGCTGAGTCTGCAAGTTTATGAAGGATGCTGTCACACAGTGGGCTGGCCCTTTAAGGGACTTGGGTTAGCCCACCTCCTCAGGTGAAAGGCATAAGTGGGGGGAGTGTCACATGATAGGACCATGTGACTCAGATCCAAGCTTGCTGGAAGATGTAAAGAGTAGGCTGAGTACAGTGTGTTTGCTGAGTTCAAGAAGAGACTTCAAAGGAACAGGAGGGTAGTTTGAATGGCTCTGCACAGAAAGACTCTTCTTACCTTCCGGGGGGAGAAGAATGGATATACTTGCCAGTGAAAGGTAGGAGCAAAATCCTTCAGGGGGTGCTGTGGGCTGCTGAGCTCAGGACAGGCATGATGAACCTAGAGGAGGCTAGGGAAGTCTAGGTTTTAGCTGAGCTGTTGTTCATGTTCATGTTTACAGTGTTAGCAGCCGTGGTGGGTTTTCCCCTGCTCTGGAAGCAGGGAAAACTATGTCAGCAGTAAGGCCCAATGTCAATTTGGGTAAAAGTGTTATTGATGCAAAATCCAGAGAAGGGTCAGTCCAAGGGTGTATAACTAGTAGGAATTTTTTTTTGTTTCATCCCATTTCTAACAGTAAGCCTATCAGGCTGTGTAATAGGCTCCCAAGGGACCTGGTCGGAGCTCCCTCACTGGAGTCATTTCAATTTAGACTGGATGCAGTGCTTGGGGAAGCATGCTTGCACTGGCAAAAGGACAGACTACAACTGACTAATGTAATGCATCTCTTTCAGAGCTAATAGCAGTGATTACTTGAATATACCAAAGCATGATCCAATATAACTTTGGACTTTGCATTTAGTTGCATACATCAATATTTTAAGTAACAAACTACTTTTAGAGCTCTTAGTGAGCATGTAAGAAATAGCCATGATCCAGAAAAGAGCAAAAAACACCATGATCTATCTACTAGCAATAGTTTTTATTTCCACTTCCAGTAAGATGCTGTCTCCCCATTTCCCAGTGTAGTAGCCAACTACAGAGAGATGACACTGCAGTTACTAGCTTCCTACTTTGAGTGTCACTGTGATGATCGTATTGGCTTAGTTTTTAAATCACTGTTCATATTAGCTTAATTACACAAAGGTCAATTCATGCACCTTGTGTTGAACCCTGGGGATTTTAACTGTGAGTGTATAGGAAGAAACCACGGACACTTGTACTGTACATGTATGGCCTGGTAGGCGAGAAATGAAGCACAATAATGTGTCATTCTATCCTCTTAGTGTCCAGAAATATCCCATAGGCACACAGGTAACTAATTCTGCACATCTCCTTCCCCTGTACACTTGTGATTATCTTTTATCACAGGCTTCCAACTGTGAGGCAGGAGCAGTACTCCTGAAAGGTGACACACTTACTGTCATGAAATTCTCTTTTATATCCTAGAACAGGTACAGCATCTGCATCACCAAAGTGTCAATTCTGATCTGAGCAGTTGTGGTGGAGTAGCGAAATCAATTCTTTAGTCTCTCAGCTGAGACTGCGGTGAAAATTGTGCACCTTTATGGTACCATGTAAATTATAGGGGTTCAAACTAATGCCAGTCAATTATGGTGGTGACTCTTGCTATATAGTCTTGTGCAGTGGAAGTGGTACTGAAACCACCAAATCAGTTCACATTAGGTCTTGTAGCAGATGAGATACACGTTTCTCATATAACAGTATAAAAATGTACAGTGCTGGTGACGTGCAAATTCATGTTTCCACTGAAATTGCAAAGAAACACTAAATAGCTTTTGGCATAGCAGCAGTGCCAAAATCGCCTCCCTTTCCAAACTGCCTTTGTACTTGGTGAGACAAGCATCCAGCATCGGGGCCTCCTGGGCTCCAGCATAGTGAAAATGAGAATGTTAGGGGCACTTTGTTGCTGTGCTTTGCATTGCACACTATTGCTGCTTGCTCAGCCCACTGGCCAGGTGCTGGTGTGTATCAGTCCTGGTTGATGTGAGGCATCCTTTAAAACTCTTTTTCATATAATATCAGGCCTACAAGACCTAACGGGCAGTGGGATCTCTTCCCCTGAGTGAAGAGGGAAGGAGACCGTCAAAGCCTCCTTCTACTCCCCACCCTACGAGTTTCTGAAAATGTAAGGGACAGATTCTTCAGTCCATCAAGCTAGTTGTGTGTGTTGCCCAGTGAAAAGCTGCACTAGGCCAGTGGAGGAGTCCTTCTGTATCTGGGAATGCCTAGCTGGCAAGCGCTCTTGGTGGCTCCTATAGCCCCTGTTCTCCCTCCCGCCCCCCGCCCCGACTTTATTCCTGCAAATAATGTAGGGATGTGGCCAGTGTGTTCCTGCGTACTGTATGTCAGAACAGCTGGTGGTTGCCAATGGCGGTGGGTGCAAATTAGAGCAGCCTTCAGGTGGCTGTAATCTGTGCCAGGGAACCACCCCACCACCAAGCTGGGCAAAAATCAAACCTAAAGCCACCTTTTCCTGCCCCAGCGAAACCAGAGCAGAGTAAGTGACACTAGGGTTTCACTTTAAACATGATTAAATTTGCACAACCAGACTCACTACTAGCCTAAGCTAATTTGAACCTATGACCTGACGGTGAAAGGATCAATATCTCATTACCAATGTCCTGAATCATCCAGTAGACTATATTTTGTGAGGCTTAATATCCTGGCTGTTTTAAATCACGTCTGAAACATTGATGTGATTGGAATGAATCCTTTTTTTCTATAGTGTGAATTAGCTAAACTGCCTTTTTTCCATAGTAGAATTGTTCTAATGCTTCTTTGGACCAGCATTGGCTTAAAAAAGACTTCATCTTTAAAAATCCAATTTTACAAGCGGTTAGTCTTTAGTGTGGACTGTTGCTTTTTAGTAATTTGGGAGGAAAAATTAATGGCTGAGATATTTAATTTTGAGACACACTTTAAACATGCAGTAGCTATCTTTTTTATAATATTTTTATTGTCAACTATATAGCTTTAACACTGCAGAGCTATTGCAGGCTGGTACAATTAACATCACAGTATATCTGAAGGGGCTGTTAACATGTCTGTGGAATTATCTCCTACTGCACAGATCTAAACTAGCTCAATGGATATATACTTCTAAGATCAGCACAACAGTTTGTTTTTCCACTAGCCAGAAAGCCCCATGTTAGGACCCAGAAAGAAGATCTGAACACTTTTGTCCTGCATCTTTACTCCATCTCTTAAATATGGCTACAGCATCAGGGTGACAAATCCATGTAATGTAAACTAATCTGATGTATACAGTAGTTACTGCACTGTATGCTGTGTAATAGCTACGGATATGTGTTCCTAGGCTTTACTTTACTTTGTAGGACTCATTTAGTGTCTCCATCCTTTTCTCTTTCTCTCCCTTATGTAAGTGTGTGTCTTTAAGCAGTGAATAATGGATGAATTCATTCCTGCGTGTGCAATATTGTATTCCCTGAAAGTAGATCATTATTCTATATGGAATAAATAGTGTTCTCCAGTTGATATGCTTTAAAGCTAATGAACCAGTGTCTACTATCTGAGAAGCCAGATAACAAGATGTGTTTATCCATTGGTTTCTACAGATGTATTAATGAAAACCAAGATTCTTTTCTGAGTTGGAAGTGTACTTCTAACCTGGTTTCAGGTATTTCCCTCACTATACCCGGAACACTTTTGTTAATGTGCATAAAGGAACGAGTTTCCCACCAGTCAGCTCATTTGTGTTTTTCACATGCCCAAAGCAAAGAGATGTAACCATGCATGCAATGCCTCCTAGGTTAAATACTCTAATGTATGCCAGAGAAGCAGCCCAACACACTTCCGGCCCAGGATCAGGGGAGCCCAAAGTTGGCTTACGCCCACCTCTTTAACCCCCACTTCCTGACTTGCACCATGCACTCAGCCTCAGCTGGGGATTTCAGTATTATGGTAGTGCCTAGGGCTAGTTGAGAATGGGGGCCATTGTGCTAGGTAATGTATAAACATACAGTAAGAGCTTTGTCATTGCCCCAAATGTTACAATCTAAATAGCTACAAGACACAGGGTAGGGAGAAGATATATAACATACAAGCAGACTGAACAATGTGATGGCTGCAAATGGCATGTTAGTGCCATGAGTCATTAGAAGGAGATTCCCTAGATGAAAGGAGGGAGAGTTGGATCGGTTCGGAAACTGAGGGAGAGGATGGGAGGATATTGAAGCAGACAGCCCATCAGCACCAGGGAGAGAGACTGTCCAATGCGAGGACTGCAGGAAGTGGGCTGATGACATTTTTGTGTGATGGTCCCTGCTTAAACTGCTTGTGCGGGTGTTGTGCACAACCCAAGTCTCTGTAGCTGTGAGTTCGGATTTCCTAACAAAACTTGGCCCTCTTAACACTCATATAACACAAGGCTTCATACCTTAAAATCCAAGAGCCTGATTCTCCCCTGGCCTGCAGCTTGTGTAGTGAGTTATGCAGTATTGCCAATCCAGAAATCATGAACTAGGCCCCCAAAATCATAACAGTGGCTTAAAAATCAAGTTTATTTTAAAATAAGAAATACAGGCTGCTTTTTTATTTACTTTCTGGTTTTTGATCCTTTAGGGTGCTCTTAGGTCACATTTGCAAGTTTTTTCTTTGCAATAATGAGGACTGGAAACTTAATCCCTTAAAATCAAAACTGAGATTTTTGGTGTCATGACTCCACAGGACTGGGATTTTACATAAAACATGAAATATCACAAGGCTCTTGATTTTATCATGAGAGCTGGCAACACTTTCTGCTGTGCAAAACATTCTCACTGGTGTGAATAAGTGGCATACTCTGATTTGGTAACATTTTATACCCACTCCCCACTCACTTTGCACAGGTATAAACAGCTGCATAAGGTGCCAGGAAGTCGAGAATCAGGTGCAAGGAAGTTTTTTTTGCTGCTGCTTTTATGTGCTTTCCCAGTATGAAATGATCCCTCTGTTTCATGGAGGATCACTGCCATTCCAGAGGGCCTCTTAACCTGGGGCACATGCAGGGGTAAAAGTAACTGAGGCCACTTGCCGGTACGGGGCGGGGCGGCTCTGGCCCCTGCAAGGGGCGGGGCTTTGGGTGGAAGGGGCGGGGCTGGGCGGGTCAGCATCCCCCAACCAGCCCTTCCACTCTGGCTGGCCCGCACCATTCAGGGATCTTGTGTTGATTTAAAGGGCCTGGGGCTCCGGATGCCATTGCTGCCATAGCGGCAGCGGCGTCCAGAGCCCCAGGCCCTTTTAAATCGCCGGCCCCAGGGCAGCTGCTCCCTTTGCTCCCCCCCCACCCATCGGCAGCCAGGGAGCCAAAAGGGGCAGGAATGTTAAAGCACTGCAGGGTCCTTTGCCACAGCAGCGCTTTAACGTTGCTGCCCCTTTCCCCTTCCCCTTCCCCTGCCACAGCAACGCTTTAATGTGGGCTGGGTATGGGCCAGTGCGGGTTCTTACCGGTATGCAGTACCGGCCCGTACCGGCTCACTTTCACCCCTGGGCACAGTTAGCTGAAATACTTGAAATACTCTTTGGCGTTGGCATTGCCCTGTAGCGTCACACTTCATGTGCTGAGTTATTCCCTTTGGAATCAAAGTACTGGGTGTTATTCCATCTTTAAAGGCCTACAGAATTTGAGGAAAAGTAATTGGTCTGTTAGTTCCAAATCTCTACATAGAAGTGTGTGTGTGTGGGAGGAATCTTTTCAACTGAATCTTCTGGTTTTTCTTCTGTCTATATTTGGAAACTTCAGGATGAGCTCACCACCTGCCATGCATTCACCCTTTCCCCCATACATGTAGAATGATGTACTACCCCAATAAATCTTTTTTTCAGTAGCATCTTTAACTGATTCCTTGATCAATGATTCCTTAGTTCTGAAAGGATGTTACGCACAATCATGGCAAATTAGGCTTAAAGGGACTGGCCTGTTTTTCTCAATCCTTACTAGTAAATTAATTAGCTCTAACTTTATAATTCTAGGTTAATGTAAATGATGCAGTGTGGAGTATGATAACTTGTTACTTAGTTTTACTGTGACAGCACACAAACTATAAAAGCCTGATTATTTCATATTTTGGCTCTTCTTCATGCCTTCATTTTGGGGCCACTCCTCCAGCTCACCTCTTACACCTTTAATTTCCTCCTGCTATTAAGCACACCAACAAAATAACATCCCTTTTGTTAGGGAGGAAAGTTAACAATTTCTCATAAACATGGCCCAATGCTTTGCTTGTCTGTCCCACTCTCACACCCATCCTGCTGCACTTCCATGCTTCCAACTATTTCCTTCTCCTCTTTCATTTTTTTCTTTGATAAACAAACCAAACCTATTTTGGGGGCCATCACGGTATTTTTGGTATTGATTGATTTTAAACTAAGAGCTCCAAGGCCAAATTAATGTTTTTCTTTTTTTAATTGAGGTTTTGGTCTATGGCTCCAGTAAAGAGGCACTAATCTCTTAATACAGATGGTTTAATGAAGCCAGGAAAAAATGTACTACTCCTTCTCTCTCTAGAATGTGTTTTTTATAAGCAAAATTGTGGGTTTTTAGCCCAGTCCACCCTCCTAGCTTTGAAACCTGAAACCACTGGTTATACATCTTATTTACAAAAGGCCATATGCAGAATTCAAATATAGGGCAACACCCAGGTAGTGTGGTTGGCCATGCGTCCAATGGAGTAGCATTTGTAGGGCAGACTATCTGAAAGCCACCAGAATCTTGCTAATTCTGTGTGAGCAGTTTCGAGCAGTACTTGAAGCTGGCTGCAAACTAGGTGCTAACCACCTGAACGGTGAACACAAATGTGGTGCGCGGGCCAGCATATTTACCCAAATGTGTCACCTTTCATTCTTCTGTGCATTACTGAAGGATTCTGCTCTCCTGCTTGTATGGCAGAAGAGTCGTTTTATGTCCTCTACCCAAATTCTGCATCACTGCAGGGCAGGATTCTGTAAGTATATTACACAATAACCTGTGGCCTAATAACTTTGGTCATTGTCTTGCTCTCATTGTCCACACCTGTCTCCTCTCTCTGGAGCATTGCCCTTTTCCCCCAGTCCACAACAGGTCTAGGGCCAATAGCAGTCCCTGTTCTTGAAGCTCATGGATTGCATCCTCTGTGCCTCCCCAGGGTCACACAGTGCCCTAAAGAGAGCAGGAGATAACAAGGCCACCAGCCTCCTTCTGCACCAGCCTCCGACTCAGACCGAACTCACCAAAAGGAAGAGTCTGCTGCACCACTAAAGTATGGTGCTGCTTGTGGAAATCTCCTGTCACCTCCTCTCTTCCACAGACATGCTCTGGGGAGCTCAGGTAGGGAAGATACAATTGCTCTTCAAGGCCCCCCTGGGGTCATGAGGCTCACGCTACCTCTGAACGAGGCCTCTAACTAAGGGGTACAATTCATTGGCAAAGAAAGATCTGATTTATACCCAGATTCTGCTCTAAATTCTTCAGTTTGCATCTTTATTTTCTGCAGTGACTTCAGTGGAGTTGCTTGCACCAAGTCTCAGTTTGAAACAGTCTCCCATTTAATGGGAGCTGTTTCATTCAGTGGGGGCAGGATTGGGCCCTAAGGACGCACACTTGCTAACTGATCTTCCTGTGTAAATGACAGAGAATAACTTAATGACAAATCAGTGTTATCCCAATGTTGGGATATCAGACAACCCAGCCTTCCTGTTAATAGATCCAGGTAAGCAGCTTCCCAAATAAGCATCAACTTATCTGTGTCCTTTAGCACTTTAAATCCAAAGCTTTCTTTGTAAATTGCCTAATATATTGCTAATTTTATTTCCATCCTGTGCATAAAAGGACTCACTAGGGCAAAGTCTACACTAGAGAGCTTGCAATGGTGCAGCTGTGCTTGCATCGGTACTAGTGTAGCTGCCGTAAGCCGACAGGGGAGAGCTTTCCCATTGCCTTCATTAATCCACCCCAATGAGCAGCGGAAGCTCTCCCGCCAGTGTAGCGCTGTCCACACCAGTGCTTATCTCAGTGTAACTTATGTGGCTCAGTGGCATGGTTTAGTCACACCCCTGAGTGACATAAGTTATACCGACATGAATGGTAGTGTAGACCTAGCCTAGGTCAAGGACAACTAGAATGGGAAGTCACCCACAACTTTCTGGCTTCCGATACATTGTGTGGGACTCCCATTAAGTATGGCCCATGTTGTATTAGACCATCAGCTATAATTAAGCCAATTTTTCCTAAGCTTTACTGAACTGGGAACAACCTGGCTTGAAAAGTGAACAGTGTTCTCATTTTCATACAACTGGAAGTTTTTCTGTTTTCCACCAACCACAGGAATCAATTCAGTAGCAGGTTAATGTATTGCACGTGATCTCTGCTTAGGTAGTCTTAATGCTAAATGATTATCCCCAGTTCTTTCTTGTAACAGTTCTCTATGTACAGTGTGTGGCTTAAGTGTTTCTGTACAGTAATGTACCCATTAAACCTTTTGAATTGCCCCTGTGAACCATTGCAGTAAGGTCCCAGGTCCTAAAGATTGCTTATTGCACCTATATTTTGGCTAATTATTAAACTCCTCCACAGAAGCTGCTCATAACCGCGGGTTTCATTATACCATAGTAGCTGAGTAAGTCCCTGACATACAAGTTAGTATATTACAAAACTCTGTGTAACACTTAGCATTTTTCATACAAGCACATATTCTGTCATTCCAAAATATGATCATCCTGAAAATTCCTATTTCACTTAATCTTAAATGCTAAACCCTTTCAACAGTGACGCAGATCTCTACTGAAGCTATACTTCCATCAGTCTCATTTACTACCCAGAGTCCAATTTCAAGGCTTCCTTAGGAGTTGGTATTAGCTAATATTTCAATAAATAAGGCAAAAGATAACACTGTCAGTCTCATTCTCTCTTCAGCCAAGTGTCTTTCTTTTCTGAATAAAACACAGTAGGGCTAAAACCTAGCTTGTTTAGCTTGGGGCATAACACACCCTATATGAGCAGAGAAATCTAATTTTCTCAATGAAAGTCAGTGCCAGTCAAAGACGCTCTTGGATATTTGCACTAAGGATACATCAAAATGTACAAATATTGAAAACCTTAGCATGGACAGGCAAGTTATGTACAAGATTATGAAAGGAAACCAAATTAAGAAAGACTATTCAGAATGTCTTGACATAACAAAGGAACTGTGAATGTTTCTTCTTTTTAATGTTCTTGATTAATTGAAAAGTAGGAAATGGTCGTCTTTTTCACTGGCTGAGTTTCTTAGATTTTTAACGTATAAACATTAATGTTGTTCAATTGTCTAGTTTACAAATAACACCTTATAAATCTGATGGATTCCATTTTAGCTTCGATATTAAAAGAAAAGTAAACATGTATGATGAGAGCTAAATAGCAGAGGTAAGTGGAACTTCAGCAAAAGACAGAGAAGGTGCTCAGGCATCAAATCTTCTCCTCCTAGTAAAGAGTTAATGCAAAGAAATAAAATCAGATATGTGTAGCCTCCAGACGTCCATTAAAGTGCAGAATGCTGTTTTCTATCACAGATTATATGCCAGATGTTCAAACTATCTCTAATCATTGCAGATGTAATGGAGTAGAATGTTGCAGTTTGTGAGTTTACTGGCATTAATTCTGTATACTGCACAAGGGAAAAGATTTTAAATATATAATTATATCTCATTAATACTCAGGTTTTATTTCCTTTCAATGGAACAGGACTTATTAAAGCAACCATTTACCGCATGTTTTCTTTTAGTGTTTGGCCCGAGCATAATGCTGTGTGCATTTTACATGTAAATATGTACTAACCTGAGTGTATAGAACCGCAAAA
The DNA here is from genome assembly GCF_965140285.1 of Lepidochelys kempii. NCBI lineage: Eukaryota > Metazoa > Chordata > Testudines > Cheloniidae > Lepidochelys > Lepidochelys kempii. The sequence goes on from NC_136391.1 coordinate 22,043,006, forward strand.
TGCCATATATAATTCCGCTGATACAAAACCCCACTTTTTATATGCACGAGATGTTTGAATAATGTAAATTGATAAGGGAAAAAATGTATACAGTACTGCTTTAACCACATACCTTTCTAACAGCTTCCCTCCTCACTGGAGAGAACTATAAATAAATGTGTACTTTATTGACCTTATTTATTCAGTTTAACTGGAATAAAGCTGTACAGTTGTATGAACCATCCTGGGCTCCACTAAATTGCCTCTGCCTTGCTCCAGCCCCAAAAAGTAGACTTAAAACTAGCTTAAGTGGTCAGGTGAGGATTCCCTGGCATAGTGGAATCCTCACAATGTAGCTTGCCCTGTGCCACAGATCTGTAACCCCTTTCTTTGCCCCCGTTTAAAAGGCATGCATATACGGGACATGGTCAGAGCATTGGTGCTCTCCAATAATTCCCAGTCTCTGAAAGGGCCCTCTTGGTGTCTTTGCTCCAGGTTGTAACTTAGAGCAGCTCTAGAGCTGCTCTAATTTGCACTGGTTTGGCCCCCTGCCAGCCCTGGATCAGGAGGCTTAGAGATGTGACACAATCACTTTGCCTGGATCTGACCCAGGCTCCTGACTATCCTACCTCCCCTTTCCTCTGTGTGCCTCCCCACAGTGGCTCCTGAAACCATCTCTCATCTCCCCCCACCCTTTCTCACCCCTCTGCATTTCAGTTTGGGTGCTTCTTCCTGGGCACCAGCAGGGAGGGAACTGTGGTGTCAGTTGTCAAGCACAGGAACTGTCACCCCAGCAACCACTGGCTTCCAGAAGAAGTAATTGCTGGGGAAGTTCTGTTCAGCCCTGCAGCTACAGGCTGGAGCATGCTCAGTATAGATGGAACATTTGGAAACGTTAATTGCCAGACTCTAGTAAACCTCTGAGCACAGGCTAACTGGGACTCTTATGGAGGTTTATAACTTGGCCAAATTTTGGTGGCTTTTCATGGGGACAGAAAAAGCCACATACCTGACATGCAGGGGAACTTCTGCTCCACCCACCAAATGTCAAGTCCCTGCTCCAAAGCATGGAGGTGCTAAAGCTGCTCAACAAAACATTAACACTTTTTTTTTTTTTTACAACCACGGGCAAAATAAAGTATTTTTCTTAATGTCATTCTTAGATACGACTCAATGGCTTTAGCAGAAACTGTCTTTTAAAAAAAAATTCAGATTTTGGCAAATACCCAGCACCGGCAACTTCAGCCCACATGGTTCGGGTCCGGCAAAATTAGAAACAACTGAAAATAGGGACTTATAATGAGAAGGCTTGAACAACCTTAGCTATGTGCAGTGTTACCAGCTTTGATTATAATATTACACCCTTAGCTCCAAATTGTTTTCCAAACAGTGTATTTATAGAGGGGAAGCTTTCAATCCCTTCTGTATGAAAAGGGCAGCAGTGAGACAGGCAACACAGGGGAAGATGGGAAATTCTGGCCAAGGACACCAAGGCAAATCCTGCTATTTTGAAAAATTCCAAGGAATCCTTATTTTCCATTGAGAGCAAGCTGGTTACAGCCTTCAAGGTCTCCTCTGAAAGAACCATTTGTAGAACCTCAGAAGATCCAGGGTTCAAGCTGATTCTGGTGGTATTTGGACTGGAGGGACCTATAGTATTACAAGCGTGGTGTTGAGACCACTATGTCATTCTCTCTGCATCATGCAAAAGTAAATGAGAAATGTGAGTAATATATAACATATAAGTAACTGTATATTTATAATACATTTCAAGTCTGAATTGATGCAAGTATGAATGAGCATGTCAATGTCCCGTGGCAACCAACAGCATGTGTCAGACTGTGTGATGCACAAAGGGGACCAAGGAGCCACGCCCTCACAGCTCTGCACAGCTGCATGCACAACTGCATTCTCCTGAGTACCAGGACTGCTGGAGGCAGCGGCTGCAACCAGAACTCCCCTCCCCTCAGAGGGCAGATTGTCTCATGAGCCGTCTCTACAGCCATTGCTGGGGGGCACTGTCGCTGTGTGCACTGGGAGCTGTGTGAGGCCTTGTGTGTGCCTGGGGCAGTGCAGAAGTGGTCAGTAGGCAAAGGCAGAGCAGTACTTAAAAAGTACATTAGAGCTAGTACTCTGTGACAGAATGGAACACTGAATGCAGTTAAGTGGGACACAATCTGCATTCCTTAGTCAAGCAAAATTTCCCATGCAATATACACTTTGCTCAATTCTTAGTAGTCAAAGATTGGGAAAGCAGCAAAGAAGACTCTCTACTTTAGCATCACCACTGCCACAGAAGATGTTTACCCTTTCAGGACTAGGAATAACCTCTTAAAAGATGGAAGTTGTCTAACTTCAGCCTCCAGCCATTGGATCTTTTATCTGTTAGATTGAAGAGCTCTCTCTTATCAAATTTCTGTTTTCCATGTAGGTACTCATGAACTGTGATTAAATCACCCCTTAAACTTCTCTTTAAACAAAACAAATTGCGCTCCTTGAATCTATCACAATAAGGCATTTTTTCCACTCCTGTAATTGCTCTCATGGCTCTTCTCTGAACTCTTTCCAATTTATTAATCAAAATGCCATGTGGTACCAACTTAAATGCCTGACAGAATGCTACAGAAGCATATTCCATCAACACTGTTGCCTTATCAACCATACTTTGGGGTAGAAGGTCGGTGACTCTGTTGCTCATTAGCTAGTCCCTGACACATCCTCCTTTGAGTGCAAAGTTCAGGAGTCTGTCTCCAAAAATTGCTCTGGCATTGGATGTTTAGACAACCAATTACTTGACGAGACTACCATGCTGGAGCTATGTAGGACATCACTTGAATCCTGGTGAGCTCAAGTCCTGGTGTGGGAATGAAGAGGTGTTCATTCTTTGTTGTAGATAAAATTGTGATCTCATTCCAGAATCACCTCTTAATTCCTTAGTACTGGCCACAAAATAGGAACCTACAGTAAGTTAGTGAAACATGTCAACAGCCTTATCAATACAGCATCTAAACTACAAAAAGCATGAGTAAAAATGCTTTCAATGGAAATATGTAAAGAACAAGACAGACGGTGAGGATTGCAGGCATTCTCAGAGAGCTCATTTGAAAAATAGCTTTATTTCTCACTCATAAAAATAACTAAAATGTCCATAAAATCCATACAAAAAGAAAAGGCTCTCTATATGGGACCTTGTACAGGCAAACCACTGTGTCTTCTGCCCAGCTATTCATAAAGCTCGGTGTCACAGATGTGGTGTCTGGGATTCTGATCTAGATGGGAAGGATTGGAGAAGTGCCTCAAAATCAGAGGAAAGCATAGTATGCCGGTGATGACACTCATGTCTAGATATGTATCAATTTTTAATCTTTCAAAATAAATAGAAAACATCTATGTTCACTTGCAAACAAAAGTAGAATATTCTGCAGCTAAAGCAAGTAAAGAATTGGATCCTCAGATTTTACTACATTGTAGCATGTAAAAAACCTGTTAAATTGCTTTCATTGTCTATAATCTGATATGCACATATGGAAGACAACATAGATTTTTTGAATTGCCTGAAATATGTCAATATGTAACAAGAAGATAAGGGAGTGAATTAACTTAACCCCCTGTATTAGTATATTTTACTACATCTTTCAGTTTCCCTGTTACATTTCTAAATAGTTTTATACTGAGCCAGAAATTGCTACCTACTACTAAATTGCACGATAGTTATCAGAGTGGATGTAAATAAGGTGGGTAGGTGGTATCAGAAAAAATTCTGACTGGAACCTTTAAGCAGCCAAAATCTGTAAGCTTATTTTTTGCTAAAAGTGGTATGGAATGATGTCATTCCATTAAGTTTGAGCTCACTGAATAATTAGCAGCATATAATTTACTTAATTTCCACAAGTAGATTTCAATTTCCTCAAATTTTCTTTAAAAAATAATTCTGTGGATTGATTGTGAATAGTTCCCTGTGAGTATTCTGTACTTTAAATTTGAGTTACACTGGCTAATTATGATTGCTTGTATAAGTCTCACAGTATGGTTTGCATTTCCTGATTTGGGGATGGAATTACATTCAACCAGTCAGTGTTGGATATATCTGTCTGTAGGAATAGCACACAACTGCTCTACTGACCGAAGACAGCTGATGCATTAGATTAATTGTAGGCAAACCGGTTGCGAAAGAAAGTAGTATTGACATGAAGGTGTCTGGTGTTTGACTGACCTCTGGCTATATCTGAACATGAGAGTTTTTGGGATGTCTCAGGTGATGGGATATGAGCCATTTTCATGTGGCAGTCAAACCTAGATGAGGTTGGTAGTGACCGGAATTTGTTAGCTGTTGTGGCATATCTGTAAACGGACCAATTCCCAGTGGGCAGATGTTTGCATCTCAAAAACCACCAGCTCTCAAATTGAGATAATGGTACATTTGTCAATCTGAGGGCTAAGGACTGAATACACACTAGAGACTGAATTATAGTCTCACTCCTGTGGATGACCTTCCAGGCTGGTGTTGAGGTACAGTTTTGAGGCAGAGTAGGCAAAAGGCACTCTCTGTGCATATTAAATTTGTTCGGAGTACTTTGATTGCATTAGTGACTAATTTGGTATTTTTATTTTTATGAACACACACAAACTTTAAAAAGAATAAATGAAAACCAGACTTGTTACATTTTCATCATATCGTATGCCAAGCCTCTGGGGAAAGTTCTGAAAATCTCACTACAGTCTTTAAGAAAAATTAAGACAAATTTTCTGAAAATGATTCCACCATGAACTTTACATCTGTATTCAATATGCCTGCACAAAAATAAACTCTCCAAAGATAATCCTGAAAACACATATAACAAACTACTATAGTTTCCCCCACCCCCATTATCTTTCATATATTTTACTTTTTCTGACTACACAATGGTATAATGTCCACATTTGCATAAAAAGAAACACTGTATTTTGAAGTGATTCTCTCAAATGTGCTTTTAAAAAAATCAGCACATGGCTGCCACATCACACTGACCATTCTGACTTAGTTAAGGGGGAGATTCCTATGTGCTACAAGTAGTATCAAGACAAAACCCTGGGTAAAAAGAATAAAGGTTTGGTTAATTCAGGGGGAAAAATAGATATGTATGCAGCAATACAGTTTTACTGCTAATCTTTTAAACATGAGTTGAGATGGGTATTGTATGCCTGATTAAGAAGAAAAACTGGCGATTTGTTCTACATTGATGCATACAGGTGCATTCCTTTTAGACGTAGGCAAGTGTGCAGCTGCACGTAAATGAAATAGGGGTAGAGAGAGCCACTATATTTGCCCAAGGTCAAGCAAAGGTTGAAAACTTTATTTTAATGGCACCCTCATTCAGCAGAGGAGGAAAAGATTACCTTTGGCTATATTTTCACAGCATTGCATGGTTTTCCTGAGTTCTGTGCATGCAGAGTGCAGTTTGCCTTCTCTTGAAAGAGAACATCAAACACTTGCATTTGATAGGTTTGATTATTTTACTAAAAAAAAAGCAATAAATGAGCAATAATTGTAAAATGAAGAATTTTCCCCCAATAGGGATTATTCACAACTATATCTTTTCCTAGATCATTTTATTATATTAAATCATTATGTGAGATTTCACTATAGAATTCTATGGTATGGTGGCTCAATTTTAATAGGACCTTTCATGCCATGCATCACAAGGTGCTTTAGCTAATAAAACTGAACAGATGAAATGCTATTGGAGCTTATAACCCAAACACTAAATTCATTAAGCAGTAAAAGTTAAATCAAAAAGATAATTTTCAACCTAGATTTAAAAATTGTGACAGATTGAGCTGCACATATTGAGGAGAATAGAGTTCCAGAGATGCTAAGCATGAGTGGAATAGTGTTCCAGACATGGTGAGCATATCAGCTAAAAGCTCTTGCATCATAAAGCTGCCAAGCAAAGCTTAGAAGGACCAAGAAATTTGTTTTAGAAGTAGAACTTAAAAAGCAATCCAAGGAGTGAGACTGTCAGGGAGGTTCTTTTGGCAAAGACACTGCAATGTCTGATAAGTAAGGAGAGCAATTTGAAAATCAGTCCAAAGTTTTCTGGAATACTGAATCATTCCTTTTTTATTTAAAAGGGTGTTTCACAGGTATCTCTAAATAAAGGATTATTTCCTCTTGTATGATAGCCTTTCAGAAACAAGGCAAAGATGCAAGACAGCAAAAAATGGTCTGACCATACCAACGCACAGTGTGATAGACTGTCCCTCTAACTGACATTTTCATTATCAGTAAATTTATGTTCCTATTTCTGTCTGTAATAATGACCATTCATAGCAAAAGTATGGTGGCTATTAATAGACAAAAATGAGGGTGGGGAATGCAAAATTGAAGCATTTTCTCCAAATACTTTGGCCAGTGTAGTGAGGAAGAGTGGACTCCCATGGACCCAGAGGGGGAGGAGCCCCGCACTGAGCCGTGGTGGAGCCAGGCCATGCTCACCCCTCCCACTGAAAGTCAGTAGGTGGGACAGGAAGTATAAAAAGCAGGGCTGGAAGCTCATTTGGGCTGCAGCCAGTGGAGGAGCTGGATGCCTCCTGCTGGCTCCCAAGCTGGAAGACTGCTGCCAGCCCCTGGGGAGCCAAGGACTATCCAGAGCCATATGCTGACCCAACCACAGAGGAGCTGCTACCACAGGCATTCCACCTGGACAACCCTCTCCAGGACCGACGGACAGTTAGGAAGTGGCCTGGGGCAGCTGACCTTAGTCTGGCTGCAGCACCTCTGAGCATAGGGTAGCATGTTGCGGTCAGGATCCCCGCTGACCCCGTGGAAAATCTCACTCCACTGTTAGGGCCCTGGTCTGGGGTGCAGTGGAAGTGGGTGGGCCTGCGCCCACCCTGCCACCCCAACCCTGTGGTGACAGTCTCCCCCTCTCTAGGCCAAGGAGCCAGTGTTTGTCAGCTATCGGCCAAAGCTAAGATGCCCGAACCCCTTGCTGCTCGGCCCTGACCATAGACCCGAGCCCTAGACTACTATTGCCCCACCCTGACTGAGGGCCTGGGATACTTATTTGGGTTTGTTGTTTGGCCCTGACCACAGGCCCGAGCTATAGATTCACTGTCCCACCCTCCCTGAGGACCTGGGCCATCTAACTGTGTTTGCTGCTCGACCCTGAAGCAGGCACTGTGCTAGACCTTTCTTTCCCCACCCTGCCTGAGGGCCTGAGCTACTTGACTGCGTAACTGTGTTTGTTGCTTGGCCCCGACCACCGGCCTGAGCTATAGACTCTTGTCACACCACTAATTCCCCATGACAGGCGACACCCAGCGAGTAGTGAGGCGGACTGGCCTCCTGTGGATCCAGAGGGGGAGGAATCTCGCCACTGAACCCTACAGGCAGCCAAGTATTTCACACAAATCTTGGCACTTGAGTGCAGATATAATAATTTTACACAATTGCCAATGATTAAAATTTTGTAAAGTAGTTTTAGATACATCTCAAAACTATTCTATAAATGAGGATAGAGTGATTAAGAGCTGAATCATAAGCTCCATGGTTCAGAATTAATTTTGCTAAAATGCTCCTAAGGGTTGTTCCTAGTCTCAGGAGATATACTTATGCTGGACTTCCATGGTGGTGCCATTCTCTTCTGCAAAGATGGCTGACATTAAATAACATGATTTGCAAATATCCATAACGTTTTATATGTAACAGAGTAGGGGAGTAATTTAGGCACTATTCTCCTAGTTGTAATATTTGTTGCCATTTCTGATCATTAATATGTTAGCCTCCACCATAGTGCTGGGTTAAGAATATTAAAAATACCTAGTTTGTCACACTTGGATTCAGATTGCATCCTCCAGCACTCGTGTGTTAGCCTTCTTCCCTGTTCTTTCATCGATCACAGGCTACCTGTAAATTTAGGGTGACCTAGGTTCACAGGAGTTGCCATACTGGACCAGACCAGTGCTCCATCTATACTAGCATTCTGCATCTATCAGTGGGTAAGAAATGCTGTAGTGGACAATGATGGAATAACCTGCCCATAATGAAACCTGAAGCATTAGGTTGAATGCAAGGGAAGATGGTACCTGGGACCAGTGCACGATGGTGGTAGTTAAAATATGGCAGCTATATTTCAATGAACTGGAACAAAGATGTGACATTACTGTTCTTCAGGATTATCCAGAAGCCCAAAAACTCCATTTTATCTCTGATGTCAGACGATCAAAATTGTGCTAATCCAATGCATGGGCTTCTAACACAAGTCATTAGGTTTAATGAGTGAAATTACATGGCCTGTGATTTACAGGAGGTCAGACTAGATGATCTAATGGTCCTGTCTCACCCTAAAAATCTGTCAGTCTTTCCAAGGGGTGAAACTAGGTCCTGGTTTTGGCCTGAAGGAGGAGGTGATCAGATGTTCTTTTCAGTCTTATGTCTTTTTGCTCTTGCATTATAAATGTCCCAAATATCCAGTTACAAATGAGAAGACAAACATGAGGAGCTGCCTTACATACTTTGCTTTTGGTTTTTTTAAAAAAAAGGGGGGGTCAATAATGAACTCACTAGTCAAATCAACAGAATTTTTTTTTTAAAGAAACATCAATTTGGGACAAATTGGGGGGGGAAAGCCTTTTTAAAAATAAGCATATGTTAATCTTTTATGGTCTGACAAACAATACTGCACAAAATTGAGTTACTAATAACTACTCCTACACCTTTATTTAAAAAAAACCAACTTCTCCCTTCAAATTGAGCAAATGAAATCCACACAGAAGAGACAACAGAAATTAAAAATGAAATAAAATACTGTACACATTCCATTGTCTGTCACTGTTTTCCATCAGATGGGAATGCAAAACTTGTGCAAATTTCCCCAAGTGAAACAGTGCTAATGGATAATGGCTTTATAGCTCTGACCATTTCTATGTTATCATTTGGGGTATCAGGGAGCATTTCATTTCTGTGACCATACTAGGGTCAGCTCAATCCTGAACCAAGCCAGTAGTTCAATGTGTTAAAACTAGTAAACCATGATTGATACAGACAACTCCACAACATACTTCCTCCAAAACCCATTGCACTCAGAGGGATTTTTGCCTTACCCTATTTCCATTAAGCCCCGGTAGAATTGAAGACTACTCTGAATAGAGAGATCTTAGGAAGATGTTTGGTGTGCTGCTGAGATCAGCAGGACATCAATATATTCTCACAAGAAGGCAAAGGACCCTGAGAGAACAGAAAAGCAATGATAAGAAACCTTAGCCATTTCATGCTATCTCTGGACTCTGAGTACTTAACTATAAACTTCATCTTTTTTTTCCTGTTGTCAGAACTTCCACTCTGCCATAATTCTGTGGCCATGGAAAACCCATTGAATTCAATGCCAAGCTGCAGATATGAGTTAAATTACAGCAATGATTCTCTTATTTTCCTTGCCATTTTTTAAATGCTCAAATGAGACTCACTGGTCTTCCACTCCTGCATCCCTCCAATTTCTCAGTGGTCTGCTTTTACCTTATGTTTGGGGCTGCCAGGGTCCCCTCTCAAATTCTGGAGTCATCGGTACTGAGGCCTGGAAAAAAGGCTTCCAAAGTGGCCAGTAGTGTTGGGACTTTTGGCTTTGTGCATCTTCTAAGAGATCTGGCAAAGTATCCTCTTCCTCAAGAAAGGCTGCTGCCTATAGTGAGGGCCCCTGTTGAAAATAAGATTCTGCCCATGGGCTCCCAAGGACTTCACCCCCTCATTAGCACTAACTGCTGCCTGAGGGTAAAGAGCCTTCAGACCAGCAAAGGTCATTCTTGGGGCTGAACAACTTCAGCTCCAGTTTTCATGGTGGAAATTGGCCCTTCAAGGGAAACAGAATTTTAGCATCTCCACTTATCTCTCTGGAGAGAACTCTTCAGTGCCTGGACACCACTACCAACTTGCACTAAATGGCCACCTTGATATTGTCCCTAGAAGTTTAGAGATTAAAGCATATAATTTTATAAAAGGTCTGTGATTTAGCAGTTATTTGGGCTCTTATAAATACTTTTCCTTTTTTCAGCCTTGTTCATAAAAGTCCAGCCGACTGTCCTGCATCTCTAATAATGAAGGAAACTACAAGGGGGAAAAATAGAATTTACTAATCAGATTAATAATGGAAAATACCTGTTCCATTTTACAGAGAGACAAATTAAAAAGGGCAATGGGAGCTCCCAGAAATCATCTGTTCATGTTAACAAAGTGAATACTAATGAAAAACAAAAATGAGATTCTCTTGTGGTTCATTTTCTTCATACTGTACAGCTATTAAAAATAGCTATAGCAATCCAATCTATTAGCTGCTAATTCTAAATAACTTTAGCCTCGGCTCTATTCTGGCTTTTTACCTCCCCTCTTTGCAAAAATCTGGCTAGAGCAGTTCCACAAAGATCAAGAAGTGAGCTAATTTAGATCACTTTATTTACAGTTCCAAAGACCTAACCATAGAGGCCTGCATGAAGGTAGTGAAATGTGCTGACTGAGGGACTAAGAGGACACAGTTAGTTGGGGGCAATTCACCACTAGTCAGAAAATGTGGTTGCTTCTTTTTTGTCCTAGTTCTCATTTGTTCACTTCACAAAAAAATAAAACCGTATCAGACACTACCATTGGGTCAGTGGAGATGCTGTAAAAATAAGGTTCATTGTCAGAAGTGCGTGGAGAAAGATCATGTACCACTATTCATACCTCTTGACTCTTTCTCATTTTGATGACTGCCATTCATTTTAGTCTCAAAACTACCACCATTCCCTCTTTTTTATTTTTTTTATTTTTTTTTATTGTTGCGATTTATTTATGTTGCAAAGAAAGAATCTTGAAACTAACGTTATAGATAAGTTAAACTAAAGGAACGAACTCCACAGCACTAATACTTTTTTGAGTGCCTCATTTTGTCTCTCTCACACATTGTCTGCCACATTTGCAGCTTGGCAGGTTGAGAGGTATCTAAGCAGCAAATTAACTCCTAATTTATACATAAAATACAGAGTAAAGAAATGTGCTGGTTGTACAAAACAGGGGACTGATGCAGTCAATTAAAAATGAGGCCAATAAAACTGAGGATGACATAGATTTTAGGCAGGTGGCTGATTTATGCTGTATGAATTATAATCAGGGAATGACACCCAGCACAAAAACAACCCTCCCTCCGATCCCATCCCAAAAGAGTAGGAAAGTACGCTCAGTGAGTTAGAGGCTTAAATGTGAGTTATGGGTGGAGTTATGTAACCTGGATGTCATTGACAGTCTTCCTGTTTCCTAACTTAGGTCTGGTAGCCTCTGTTCTGCTTGAAGTTTTTCAAAACATTTCAAGTTCTTAAACTGCTTGCTGCTTTTAAAGGGACAGTGCCAACTTAAAAATCCCACTTTTATTTGGTATTTTTGAAAGTAACCCCATACGATTATAGTAACTGAGAGCCATCAGTGGGAAAACACTTTCTTTTGTCAGTTTGTTCACATTGTGCATTTATCAGAACTTTGTTTATAGTCAGTTTTGCTATTTCACCACAGTTACATTACATCCCAATCCTGTAAACAGTTATGCATGTGATTAACTCTGTGTGAGTAGCTCACTGACTTCAGTGGAGTTGCTAATTTGATTTAAAGTTACACACATCAGTCTTTGCAGTGTTGGGACCTTAGTTTCCTCTGTTGTAGCAGGCTTTCCCAAGGCAAGAAAGGAGGGCAGAGAAAGGAAAAGATTGTAACACCATAAAAATGGCAAAGGAACAGGGCAGGTGTAGCATGTCTAGTGATTTTTTTAATGAAGTTGACATGCTCTTTTAAAATGCTTCAGTTTTAAAAGCTCTGCAGGCAGAGGAAGGTGACAGCTTTAAATTCAAAACTTTCAGGATTTAGAGCCAGACTCAAAGCCCAGACATACCAATGGGTGTGTGTGTGTGGGGTTTTTATGTTTGTTTGTTTGGGATTTTTTGTTGTTGTTTTTTAAATTGACTTCAGTGAGCTTTGAATGAGGCCCTTAAAGCAGTTTCAGAGCCTGGTCCACTCAAAAGACTTAAAGTGTGTTAAGCTCTTAAGGACTTAAAGTGGCTTAAAATTGTAAGGTGTGTTTTCAGTTGCACTGGTGTAAATCCAGAGTAACAAACTCTCTTGTGCTGAATTTCTCTCCCCACCAGCAAAGGGCTTCTCCCCCTAGCAGCAGGCTTCTTGCACAACAGTTAGGGCAGCTTCAGTTCTGCTGATGGCTCCAGTGTGAAGGCTGCAACAGGAAAGTGCCGAATCATCTAATATGCTGGCCACCGCTAATTAGCATTGCTTATTCTTTGGGTGGTGCCTGGCCCTTGGGAGAAGGGACACTTTGACTGCTTTCTATCACTGCAACCTTTTCCTCCAAATCGACTTCCCAAGTGCAGAAGGCAGGCCCTGAGCACTGGTTTACACCAGCAGTTCCAGAATAGAGGCAGTGCAAGCTGTTTCACCTTTCTTCCTGCCTCATCATTGTCTAAGGCAGTGGTTCCCAAACTTGTTCCACTGCTTGTGCAGGGAAAGCCCCTGGCGGGCCGGGCCGGTTTGTTTACCTGATGCGTCCACAGGTTTGGCCGATCACGGCTCCCAGTGGCCACGGTTCACCACGGTCGGACAAACCTGTGGACGCGGCAGGTAAACAAACCTGCCTGGCCCGCCAGGGGCTTTCCCTGCACAAGCGGTGGAACAAGTTTGGGAATCACTGGTCTAAACTAATGCAGGGATGCAGCTGCCCTATTGTATCTTGCTAACTAAAAAGAGGGAATGAACCAGAAGGGCTTCCCTCCACCCTAAAATGTACTGTTCCTTCCTTTATTTTACCTTATATTCTACCAGCTTGTCTCTGGACACAAGTTTAAAGACATCTTGTGTGTTTGAATGTAAAATATATGGAGACCTTTTTAAAGCCTTTGATGTGCTATTTCTCTCTGTCTCAGTAATTGTTGAGGAGTGAGCCAGAAAAGATGTTCTAATTAATTAGTGATGGTATTTTAGGAAGCTGCATTCTATTCTAAGGACTAGAATCCAAACTTCCCACTTATCTGCCTTAAACAGTCAACCCTACACTGACCTCTACACATTGTCTGAGTGTTTGTATTTCCACTCGAGTTTACTGCAGGGGGCCTTATTAACCAGTGGTCAAGATTTTATTTTAAATGGATCGTTAACGTGTATACCCCAAGAGCTTGCTGATAATGCTTTACCTCTGAGTCCTTTGTGCCCCAGTAATTTGAACCTGCTTAGACACACTATGGATTTCCTTCCAGTTCAAAAGAGACAGAGAAAATGCCAGGGAAGTAGCCGCAGTAGAAGTGAGAACACGTTCTTTAATCATGGTAACAGAGCAGATGCTCCAATGGTGATAGCAGCAGGTCCAGTAAGTGCTGCATCTTCTTCTTTCATCTCCCATAACCAAAGCTGCTACAACCTGCCATCTTTCCTTCCCAGGATTGTGATTCCACTAGCATTTGCTGTGCCTCCTTCTGACTTGTTGCAACATATGTAGCTTTGTTGCAAGAAGCAGCCAAATCATCCGCTAAGGTAATTTCTATTGATGACTTGTACTTGCTTAGTGGATGAAATTCTTATCTCTAATCCTGATTCAGTTCAGCTGCCAGTGGTGGACACAAAGTGCTATAGGAACAGACTGTTTATGTCTGCCTTGCCAAAGGCTATGCCAAAAACAAAGCAATGGTGCTTGAATTTAAGAAAGTTCAGTTGTCTTGATAGTAAGAGATGACTCCTTTTGTTCTTGAAAAGACTGTGGGAGGGAGGTTTTTCATGGCTAGGTTCCCCCTGCTTCTATTTGAGTTTGTCCTCATTGTATTTGTGAACAAAAAAAAACTCTTTAGATTTCCAACCTGATTTTTAGACCAACATGTTTTGAATAGTTGAGACAGTTGAAACGAAAACCTCCAGAATGTGGGTGTGTGTGTATCCCAACTGAATCTGACATCTTCAGAGGACCACAAATCAGCCAACCACAGTTGATTCACTGTACTGGAGTCTGGCTTTATTTACCATCATCCTCAAACTGCAAGAGAATAAATGACCCAATCCGAAGGAACAAGGTTCTCCCATTTCAGAAAATGCTCTCCATATTAGACGATGAGAGGTACTTGCCATAGTTCTGTTTTCTCTGTGGCTCTGCACTGGAGACAGATGGCAAATATTTTCAAAAGTGAGTGCCTCTGTTTTTGTGTGATCAGTTGGAGATGCCTTGAAAGTGTCTGATTTTTCAGAGGGTGGGTCCCACCTTCAAGATGTCCCACCTTCAGCACCCAAAATCATTAGTTACTTTTGAAAATCTTGACCTCTGTCTCTTTAATCAAGTCTCTGGCATTTGCAGGTTTGGTGGGAGTGTGTTTCACATGATGGGTGAAATCTCACTGTTAATTTTTTTTTTTCTGTAAATTATTTGCATATCAGGGATGGTCCTGCCTCTGAGCAAGGGGCTGGACTTGATGACCTCTCAAGGTCTCTTCCAGTCCTACATTTCTATGATTCTATATTGAAACTCAGGGGGTTTTAGGCAGCTTTAGTTCAAAGGGGCTACATGCTCCGAAATAAAATGCAAATGGTTCATTGAAGGCCCAATTCCCTTAGGCACACAGTGCCTCCTGAGATTTCCTGGTCACCCTCAACACTGACTTCCATGGGAGCTGAAGGCTTTGATTCAGCAGCTCACAGGGTCAAACCCATAGAGAACATTTGCTTTTAGCTAATATGCAAATTTTAGGTAGTGAAACACCAACACAGACAGTTACACACAGCAAAAACAGGCACAACAGCCAGGAAGCCATATGATCGATATCATCTGCTGATTATGTTGCGGGACTTTCTTCTTTTTTGGCAAACATTTTGGCGAACAGTTCAGATTTACATAGAATCACATATGTGCTCAAGAAAGCATTTGATTTCCCCCCTTAACTGTGTCTGTCTTTACCAAACCACAGATACTGATAACCTGATACCAGGGAGAGGTTATGGGAACCTCAAAAGATTTGTCAGTGCTCTGTAGGACATCACTCGGAGGCTTCTCCAGAGCCCATCTAAATTCCTTGATTCTTCAGAATTGGACTGGAAATCATATGAGAACAGAGATTTGTGAGAATTCTAGGTCTTCCTGAGACATTTCTGATCCAAAGAAACAGACTGATTCACAGTATTTTGGTGCTTCTCTTTCTGAAACCCAGAAGCAATGAAGTGCGAGAAACAGAAATGTTGTTTGAAACAAATCTTTTCAAACAAACTTTTGAACTTTTTTAAAAAAAGTCTACAGGACAAACTAAAGCCAACGTTCTGCTTCAGTTTTGTTACCCAACAAGGCTGCCTGGGTCCCTGACTGAGACCCCATCTCAGGCTTCTGAAAGGCTCCAAGAAAATCTTCTGAAAATTCTATCATAATAAAATCTAATTTCAAGAACAGTTAATTGTTTTGTAAATATTTCACCCACAAAATGCCCCAGGGTGGGATTTTCAGAGGGACTTCCATGACATAAACACCCAACTATCATTGAAAGTCAGCCCCCCAGCCTTAATGTACACTGTGTAGTCTCGTAATCACTGAATTTCACTGGTGGCTAAGATGATGTGCCTCAGGATAATGCCTACATTGTCTATTCATGATTTACCATAAATTGCTAGTGAATCTCTGCACCTTTTTTATCAGACAGAATAAAAAAACATAATAATGGCCCACAGTAATCCATGTTGATGAATACCACTGCTTATTAAGATCCCCAATACATAATGTACTTAGGAAAGGCCAGTTAACCCACTAGCATATACAGGTTTTTTAAAACTTTTCATATCAATACTGCATGTATCATTTAGAAAAAGCCATATAGTTCCATTCCAAATAAGTATTTAAGTGGTTTTTTTACAAAGAGCAATCAAAGCATACAGCATTTGAAATGTATTTTACATTAAAACTCCTTAATTGTGCAATAGTAAAATATGAATGTGGATTTATATTGCATGCAAATTGATTCTTTCACAACATTGCCCTATAAAAATGTAGGGTGAGTTTCATATACTGGTTATCTCCTAACTTTCAAAGAAGCACAGTGGAGTAGTTTATAATACCCACATCCAGGCATTAGATGCAATGCCCTCCCCCCCATCTCAGTCCTAATAAACAATAGAGACCAAATTCTGTATTAATTGCTCCAAACTCTGCAGTATCACTATTATGAAATGTAGTGGGTAGGATGGTTTCTGTACTGGCTTTTTGAAAAGAGGAGTGATTTTGGGTGCCATTTTTTGTCAGCCTATGATAACAAAAGCTAATGTGGGTAACCAAAAGTGACAATTTATGTTTCATGAGGTTACACATCATTAGCCGATAATATCACCATTGTAAGAGTGACATACGTTGGGCATGTATAGGACATTTTGGCCTAAACTTTCAAGCAAACGTGCACATATAATCACTGCAATTGCATCCTCCGGAGGTGCTATAATTGCATGTTATAAATTAAGCACAGTTTTGTGAAAATGTAGGCCTGTAAGGCACTCAGAAGGCTATTATGCTGTTAATATTTTTATAGCAAGAGTTGGCAGCTGCAAATGTTTTTAGCAAGATTGTTGTTGTTGCTACTCTCTGCAGATAGAGGGGGCTTAGGCTCCTCGGGTGACCCTAATATGAATTAGGTTGTTAGTAAAGGGAGCAAGACTCTCTTCCTGCTTCAGTCTATTGACTGGAGAATTGTGGGTCAGAGGAAGTAAAAATGACCTGTTCATATAAGCCTGTTAATTGCTGCTAGAAGACTTCGAATACGAGCTGAACATAGACATTCTAAAGCTGCATACTCAGCATTCTTTGTTGGCCCCAATTCAGCAAACCCCTGAAGCGTGTGTTTAAATGGTTTGGTGAATCAGGATCTAGATGCTTAAATCCCATCAGCCATTGCCTGAATTTAGACTGTTTTACAGATCTGGCTTTGGTTCCCTTCTCTGCCCCTGACTTGCCATGTGACTTTGGGCAAATCAGGAGCAAGGTCTCCACCTCTATTTCAGCATCTGTAAAAATGAGGCTACTGATAGTAGCACACCTCACTGGGTTATAGTGAATCCAAAATCATTAATGATTTATATAGTTCAAGTTTCTTGCATGGAAGGTGCTATAGAAGTGAAAATTATTGCTATCCCAATCACTTCCTCTGTACAGGGAGTTGCATCTTTTTATTATTCTGCATTGCATAGCTACATATGATTCTCTAGTATAAAACCTATAGATTCATTTTGGGTGGTACCAAAAACAAAACAGAGAACCATAAAATAATCCTTCCCCCCCTCTTTAATTCCAGGTTGTGGTAATTTCTAGAACATTTTAAAAGGAAACTTATAAATGTAGGTATTTCTCCTGACATTTTCTTGTTTGTAGTAAATTCATAATCAGTCATACAGCACAATGAACTTTTGTCATAAAATAAATAACTCAGCAAAATATCAGCATTACAAAGTGATGTTAGCTTTCCTTTGAAAGCTCACTTTACATAGCTTGTCATACTACAGACAGTGCTGCTTTCAGGTGAGGTTCTGATGGTTTTTTTTTTTTTTCAGACTTTGCATTCCATTTTGGCTAAAATTAATGGAATCGCTTGCTAGTTTCTCTATTATTGGCAAATGAATGCAGAAGGAAGCCAATCGGCTCACTCTTCCAGTGAGTGACAACAGGGGACGTCGTCGTCCTCACCCTCCTCAAACGCATAGTGAATAGGGCCCTACTAAATTCACAGTCCACTTTGGTCAATTTCACAGTCATAGGATTTTTAAAATTGTAAATTTCATGGTTTCAGCTATTTCAATCTGACATTTCACAGTGTTGTAACCCTGGGGGTCCTGACCCAAAAGGTAGTCATGGTGGGGAAGGGGGGGGGCGTGTCTCAGTTGTGCCACCCTTACTTCTCTGCTGCTGCCTTCAGACCTGGGCAGCTGGAGGGCAGCTGCTGGCTGGGTGCCCACCTCTGAAGGCAGCAGTGCAGAAGTAAGGGTGGCAATACCCTACCAAGCCACCCTCTCTTCTCTGTTGCTGATGGTGACAATACCCTCAGAGCTGAGCTCCCACCCAGAAGCAGTGGAGCTTCCTGTAACCGAGGGAGGTTCCTGGAGGTGGGTCTGACCTGGCCCCAGGAGTGGCCTGTGCAGGGAAAGAGAAAGTTCTGTCCCTCTCCATGCATCCAGGACTAGCAGCTGGAGCCCAGGGCAGAGTCAGAACTCCTGGCTGGGACACTCCCAGCCCTGCCCCTCCCTGGCTCCAGGCCCAGCGCTTGGGAATTAAAGAGGCCTTGGGTTGGCTTGGGGGGGGGTGACCATGGCACCCCCTGACCATGGGGGCTCTGAGCAGTTGCCCAATCCATAAGGCTGGCCCTGCCCCACCAAAAAGTGACTACCCCCCAATACCATGCTACCCTCCCTTCTGCGCTGTTGCTGGTAGTGATGCTGCCTTCAGAGCTGGGCTCCTGGCCAGGAGCTGCTGCTCTCCAGCCATCCAGCTCTGTGAAATCTGGTCTTCCCCACAACAGCCAGATTTCACAGGGGAGATCAGATTTCATGGTCCGTGATGCATTTTTCACAGCCGTGAATTTGGTAGGGCCCTAATAATAGCTATTGGAGGAAGGCAGGGTTGAAAGTAAGTCGAGTGACTTACTGGTACGCTGGGGCCAGCTCTAGCCCCCGGAAGGGGTGGGGTTGAGGAGGTCAGAGCCAGCTCCAGCCCAGCCTGTAAGGTAAGTGCCTCCACCCCGGGATAGCAGCAGCCCAGGGCTGCGGGGGCTATTTAAAGGGCCCGGGGCTCCCCTCTTCTACTGCCCTAGCCCTTTATATAGCTGCCAGAGCCTTGGGGAAGCGGCGAGGCTACAGCGGCTTTT
This sequence comes from Lepidochelys kempii, assembly GCF_965140285.1. Lineage (NCBI taxonomy): Eukaryota > Metazoa > Chordata > Testudines > Cheloniidae > Lepidochelys > Lepidochelys kempii. Next base: position 22,061,849 of record NC_136391.1, read on the forward strand.
TAAAGGACTGGGGTGGCAGACGTAGCTGGAGCCCCCACTACCTCAGGGCTCCGGGGGCTATTTAAAGGGCCTGCGGCTCCCCTGCTTCTCCGCCCAGGTCCTTTAATTATCCCCCAGAGCCCTGGAGTAGTGGCGGCGGGGCTCCGGCAGCTATTTAAAGGGCCAGGGCGGTAGAAGCAGGGGAGCCCCAGGCTCTTTAAATAGCCATCGGAGCTCTGCAGCCGCTACCCCAGGGCTCCAGCAGTGGGGCTCTGGAGGCAATTTAAAGGGCCTGGGGCTCCAGCCACTGCTGGGAACCCCAGGCCCTTTAAATTGCCCCCTGACGAAGCCGGGCTCTTGCCGGTACACCGTACCGGAGCATACTGGCTTACTTTCACCTCTGGAGGAAGGCCGCATCTTTGCAAGACTGTGACATTTCACACAAAGTCAAACCACTTTTTGCTCAAGTTAGGGTACTGACAGCACACATGGAATGCCTCTAGTTGCACCAAGTCTGCCTGTAAGAGAGTCCAGGTTTCTGACCAATATAGCAATACAGGAAGCACACAAGCTTGATAGATTCTAAACTTTGTATCAACACAAAGATGTTTTTGTATCCATAAGCAGGACATGGGTTTCATGCAGGAGGCAGCAGACCTGTTTGTCAAATAACAGCCAGTTTGATGCAACTGTTTGAACTCTACTTGCAGCCTAGAGAGATTAACTCATCTATGCTCTCCATGGTACTTGACCACAGGTGCATCCAGGGTACTGGTCACCCAGCTGTAAGGATGTGATAAAGGCATTCAAAATAATGAGTAGTCTAAAGGAGGCCAGTCTTTTACCCTTCCACAAAATACAAGTACAAAACACACCCAAGGACACTAAAGTTGCTAATTTATGAAAGGATCAAAAGAACTATTGTATTCTGTTTGCTGACACTCTGATTTCCTTCCCTCCCAACCCATGAGGTACTAAAGGCAGCCAAGCCACAGAGGAGTCCCAGGCAGTGCTATTCCAGTGGAAACTCATTGCCAGGATGGGTTGGGAGGCTTTCAGGACCACAGGTATTATAGAGGATTGCTCCAGAGCTCTGTGTGTGTACACAGGGCCTCTTTTCCCCTGTTGAAGACACTGTCTGTAGCATAGGTGAAAATCAGTTTGCTGAATATTGGATCTCCTATTAGAGGCTGTTTTCTGTCTAGCATCCCATCTTCTAACCTGCTGTTTCTTTGTGACTTTGGTTGAATGTTGGAGAAATTGCCCTTGCTTGATATTTGCAAATATATTCGATATTTGCAAATATATTCAATATTTGATATTGAAGGCCCATTACTTAATGTGTCTCTGATACACAACACACAGTCCCAAACAAGCTCATTTTTTGGGCGGTGGAATCCCTGCCCTAAACAGCCATGAAGCTGCAACTCAGCCCTTTCATGGCCTCTGTTTTAATCTATGGGCTGAAACAGTACCTTCCCCTGTGTGTAACCCTATGCAGAGGACTTTGGCCACTGGGTCTGTCTAAGTGTGAATCCAGCAGATGCCTCTCTGGCCTGATCCCAATGGCCTCATTCACAGCAAGGAAGTATAGTCCAGTTGTGAGGGTGCTCACCTGTGACTTGTGTGAGCCAGGCTCCGTTCCCAGCTCCACCAGACTTCCTAAATCAGCTTGGAGAAGTCAGTTAGGTCCAGATTTGCAAAGGTATTTAGGCACCTAATGAAACAGGTGGATCCTCGTGGGATTCTCAATAGTATCTAAACAGCTGAGGCAGCTAAATCCCACTGAGTCCCCCCTCTGTAAAGCAGAGATTATAATTCTTCCCTACTCCACAAGTGTGTTATGAGGATAAAGACATTGAAGACTGAGGTGCTCAGATACCATAGTGATGGAATATAAATACCTTAGATACCAGTCTATCTGCAGTTGGTGCAGAGTCTCACTTCATATACAGGGGATGTGAATCACCCCCACATGACTGATCCTCCAGCCCATCCTTCATGCCTTCCCCTCCTCTGTACAGACGTGCAATATAGGACTTAGGTGGCATGGGGACCTTTTAAAGATACTTTTCTGCTGAGTGAATTCCATCCATTCTATTCGAGAAACCCTGATCTCACACACATTCGTCTCCTGACTAAGCCAGCAAAAAGCAGAGGGCAGAAAAAAGAAACCCAGGCACAGTTAGGACCAGCTGTAGCCCATTTAAATTAATCATTTCACAGGAAAATACAACTCTGCCCATACAAAACAAATCCACTTGCTGCAAAATCCTGAGCATTTGACAGGGAAAATGTACTTCTCTTTAGGGCTCTTTAAACAATGATTTAGAAGCCTTTTATAATTAATACTTTATTAAAAGATCCCAGATAACAGGAAAGCCATTGTCAGAGTACACATTGTATGCTAGATAGAAGCCTGCTCTATATGTACATTATTTCTCATACAAATAATAACATAGAAGAAAAATCTATCTTACACTCTAATTCTTTGAGCCACAGTAAGAAACGGCTCTGCCTGACTGCCTGTGTGGTTCAATATCACCTATGCTGAAAGCCTGTAGCTAGGTCCCTTTTATAATGCTAGGCCCTGAGCTGCAAAATAGTTGTGTGCATTAAAATTAAGCACATAGGTAAATTTTTGCAGGATTGGGACGTTAGGCAGAAACTAAACATTTGTCTTAACAGTGGGCCATAATTACCAAACACATTTTGAATGGGATACATTGACAAAGAAATCAATATGTGTCTCAACCTAGTGAAGCAAGTAAAGGATCCCTCAGAGAAAATGCATTTAAAATTAACCCAATCCCAATCTGAAACTTGTTTTAAGCACTGTTTCCAAGTCCATTGGAACTTTAAGATGGGAACCGTAGGAATTGTAAATAGGTAAGGGAAGCAAAGGGACATACAAAAATCCATGGCCAGCAGAGTAAGGTCAATAAGGGTGTGTGTGTGTGTGTGTTTAAGTATATCAGAAACTCAAAGAATCCGAGCAAAGGTATTGATCCATTACTAAAAATGGTAGAATTATCAATACAGTAGAACCTCAGCACTATGCACACCAGAGTTACGAACTGACTAGTCAACCACATACCTCATTTGTAACTGGAAATACACAATCAGGCAGCAGCAGAGACCAACAACAACAAAAAACTAATACAGTACGGTACTGTGTTAAATGTAAACTACTAAAAATAACAGGAAAGCTTAAAAAAAGATTTGCCACGGTAAGGAAACTTTCTGTGCTCGTTTAGTTTAAATTAAGATGGTTAAAAGCCGCATTTTTGTTCTGCATAGTAAAGTTTCAAAGCTGAATTAACTCAATGTTCAGCTATAAACTTTTGAAAGAACAAACATAAATTTTGTTCAGAGTTAGGAACATTTCACTGTTATGAACAACCTCCATTCCAGAGGTGTTCGTAAGTCTCAGGTTCTACTATAATAATGCAGAAAAGGCATATGTGTAAAATATTTCTGTTCTGTATATGCGGGGAAAAGGAGGTAGTCCTATCATATAACACCTTTTCCATTCCACTAGCATCTCAGAAGGATGTTAAACAGCAGCTACTAAAGTTAGACATTTTTATATCAGCAGGTCCAAATAACTTGTAATCCAATAGGTTTTTGTTGTTCATTTGGGTTTGTTTTTTTAAGACCTGGCTGAAGAGCTCAATGGACCTTTAATGTTACTTTCAATAAGTTTTGGAACACTGGGGAAGTTCTAGGAGATTGGGAGAAAGCTAATGTTGTGCCAATGTTTAAAAAGGGTAAACAAAATGATACAGCTAGTTACAGGCTGGGCAAGATAATGGAACAGCTGTTTCAGGACTTGATTAATAAATAATTAAAGGAGGGTGATATAATTAATGCTGATCAAAATGGGTTAATGGAAAATAGATCCTATCAAACTAACCTGATAGATATATATGATTACAGATTTGGTTTATAAAGGTAATAGCGTTGATGTAATATACTTAGACTCCTGTAAGTTGTTTTACTTAGTACTGCATGACACTTGGATTAAAAAATTAGAATATAAAAATAACATAGCACACATTAAATGGATTAAAAACTATCTAACAGATAGACTTCATAGTAAAATTGTATACAGGATGTTCTCTTCAAGCAGGTGTGTTTCTAGTGGGATCCCACAGGAATCAGTTCTTGGTCCTATGTTAATTAACATTTTTATCAGTGACCTAGAAGAAAACATAAAATCATTACTGAAAGTTTGGAGATGACACAAACTTTGGAGGGCTGGTAAATAATGAAGAGGACAGGTCATTGATATAGAATAATCTGGATCCCTTGGTAAGCAGGGCTCAAATAAACAATATGCATGTTAATACAGCTATATGTATATATCTAGGGACAAAAAATGCAAGCCATACTTACACAACGGGGGTATGATGGGGTGGAATAGGCCCAGTAGCCCCCAACTGGAGGCCACAGAGTCCTCCCACTCTCATCCTAGGAAAGAAGCAGTGGAGAAAGTCTCCAAGCAGGCTAGAGTGGCTGCAGGGGAAGCAGCCAATCAGGACCCAGGAGGACCCTATAAAAAGGAGCTACAGAGGCAAAGACAGGTAGTTTCTTGCTGGATCTGGGGGAGTGAAGATTGTGTTCCGGACGGGCCAAAGGGACGTAGGACAATGGACAGCTCAATGCCAGTAGGCACTGGGGAGTGAGGAAGAGCTCCTGGCTAACTGGAGAACCAGAACAAATGAATAAGGCAAAACCATTGCCTCCAGAGAGGAAGCCCTGGGGGTCTGTCCTGATACCAGGGCTGGAACTGGTTTAAAGGATGCAGACACACCTGACAGAAGGGGGCACTCATGAGAGGTGGGTGCCATGTCATTACAAGGGACTCTATCCTGAGACTCTGAAAAGATTTAAGGGTCATGGTGGATAATCAGCTGACTGTGAACTCTAAATGCAACTCAGTGGCCAAAAAGGGTTAATGTGATCCTGGGATGCATAAACAGGGGAATTTCAAGTAGGAGTAGAGAGGTTATTTTACCTCTATATTTGGCATGGTACCGCCACTGCTGCAATACTATGTCCAGTTCTGGTGTCTGCAATTCAAGAAGACTACTAATAAATTGGAAAGGGTTCAGAGAAGAGCCACGAGAACAATTAAAGGATTAGAAAACAGCCTTGTAGCAATAGACTCCAGGAGCTCAATCTGTTTATTTTAACAAAGAGAAGGTTAAGGGGTGATTTGATTAATCTATAAGTACCTACACAGGGAACAAACTTTTGATAATGCGGATTTCAGTCTCACAGAGAAAGGTATAACACAATCCAATGACTGGAAGTTGAAGCTACACAAATTCAGATTGGAAATAAGGTGTAATGTTTTTAACGGTGATTGTAACTAATCACTGGAACAATTTACCAAGGGATTGGTTGGATTCTGTGTCACTGGCAACTTTTAATTCAAGATTAGATGATTGTTCTAAAAGATCTACTTAAGAATTGTTTGTGGGAAGTTCAATAGCTTGAGTTATACAAGAGGTCCGATTAGATGACTGCAATGGTCCCCTCTAACCTTGGAATCTTTGATCTATAAGGGCAGTTTAGCAAATTTCCTAAATTGGGGGAGATTCTTGTATACAACGCATCACTTAAAATATGGATCAGAAAACAAAACTGACATCTCTGTGCTTCTTAAACACCCACTGGTGGTTGGGGCCATGTCCCCTTTATTTTGAACCCAGAGCAAGGGAGGTGTATGTGAGTGGCCGCAGTGGACTCTGCTTTCTAGAAGCCTACCAGGCTTGCATGCCAGGAATATTCTTATGCAAGATCAGCAATCAATATGGTCAATTGTCTTGAACTAGCTACTGTAGTAAGTAAATGTATCTTTTATATACTGATAGCTGGAGCTAGATTGTCAAAGAATCAACTAAGACCAACCATTTTAGAAATTAATATTGGATCCCATTACCTTTAGGTACTGAACATTTTACATCACAAAAATCAGTTGCTAAATAACAAAGCATAAAGTTTTCAGTTTAAACCCCCCACCCCCCATGCACACACCTAATCCTGCTACTGATCAGTCAAAAGCTTAACCAAACAGACAGGACCTCCACGATGGCCCACAGATTGCCACAGATGCAGCAGATTCAAGAGTAGGGCCCTACCAAATTCACAGCTGTGAAAAATGCATCACAGACTGTGAAATCTGATCTCCCCCATGACATCTGGCTATTGTAGGGGAGACCAGATTTTATAGAGCTGGGCAGCTAGAGAGTAGCAGCTGCTGGCCAGGAGCCCAGCTCTGAAAATAGTGTCACCATCATCAGCAGCACAGAAGTGAGGGTGACATGATTTGTGGGGGGGGGGGCGGGGGTCAGGGCCAGCCTTACAGGAGAACAACTAGGCGACTGCCCAGGGCTCTGTGGTCCGGGGTCACCGGGGTCCAACACACACACACACAGCCAGCCCAGACCCCCTTTAACTTCAGAGTGCTGGGCCGGGATCCAGGGAGGGGCAGGGCTAGAGGTGTCCTGAGCAGGGGTTCCTACTGTGCGCCAGGCTCCAGCTGCTAGTCCCAGATGGGCTGGGGGGAGGACAGGACTTCCTCATTCCCTGCACAGGCCGCTTCTGGGGCTGGGTCAGACTCACCTCAGTAAGCTCTGGGGCTGCTGGCTGGGAGCTCAGTTCTGAAGGCATCGTCGCCAGGAGGGTGGCTTGGTAGGGTCTTGCCACCCTTACTTCTGTGCTGCTATTGGTGGTGGTGGAGGGGCTGCCTTCAGAGCTGGGCACCCAGCCAGCAGCCGCCCTCTGGCTGCCCGGCTCTGAAGGCAGCAGCACAGAGGTAAGGGTGGAAATACTGAGACCCCCCGCTCCATGAGCACCTATTGAGTCGGGACCCCCACGGTTACACCACTGTGAAATTTCAGATTAGGAAAAAACAGGGTTTTACTTCTCCCTATTAATAAACAGAATGCTGAAAATCACTTTCTTTCTGAAGCTGGTAAAACAATGGAGGATGAAGTCATGCTGGATTAGTAAACAGCTAGACCCAATGGAACATGTTGATAGCTGAGTTCTAATTCTGTAGCTAAACAAACTTTAGAAGAGTGTATATCTGCAATGGTTTTAAAGTAACTAGAATTGTAGAAACATTTAATCTCCTTTCAAGGATTTCTTTGAAGATGTAGGTCACAGATTTGTGTTTTGAGTAAAAGAAGCTGTCAGTGTTCTAGCATCAGAAAGATGAGGTGACCATTGACAATGTGTTCTAGAGCCATCACCATTCATACTGGTATGAAGTACACAAGTAATGTTACTAAGGTCTTGGGTGGGGTGTTGTGAAGTTCTTATTCTGCACAGCCAGTTGGAACCAGACACAGAATAAAGGAGATCTCTTGCAAGTGCCGTAAGCACTGAATGATCATTGAACACCACAGTTACCAGAGGTTTGCTTGTCATTAAATGATTTAGTTGAATTCACCACTTAGTAATGTTCCAAACAATCACTTGATTCTCTGTAGGATCACATTTTTAAAGTCCTTATTTTTTTCCAAACAAATTAGTGGAAAAAAATGTGAAAAAAGTCCCCTACCCTCCATAAGTGTAGATACAAATTATCAGATTAAAAAAAAAAAAGCAAGTACAACCTGAAATATAAGTTCAGGATCTTGAATTATTAATCAAATTGTATTACAAATTTATTAACTTTCAGTCCACAATCATTCTTGCGAAGTGAACAACCATGAGTTCATGTTCTGTTTTCGGGCATTATGGTTACAGAAGGTTGAATTTTCAAAAGTACTGAGTGTTGGCCTATCTCTGCTCCTTCTGAGGTCAGTGGTAAAACTCCCATTGACTGAAATGGGAGCAAAGCTAGCCAGTGCAGTGCCTTTTTCACACCCCATTCATCTTACGGAATAAGGAAATCAGACGATAGAACTTTCCTGGTATTATGTTCCTGTGATCACAGTGAAGTCAAATCCTGGCCCCACTGAAGTCAATGGATAATAGGGCTGAGATTTCACTTTAGATACCACACTCTCAGGGGTACCGGGGGCTACCATAACGGCTAGATGACAGGTAAGTCCCATTTAAGTTCTGTGGTTTTTTATTTTGGTTTGGGGTGGGTTTTTTTGTTTGGGTTTTTGAGGGGCGGGGGATTGGCCTGACTTGTGCTAGCCTCTGCACAGGGACAACTTCCACCAACTGGTAATTAAAGCTTTCAGAGTAATTGGTCAGGAGTTTTGCAAGATGTGACTATAACAATCTGCTTAGTCATTAACAATTATCAATAAGCATTAATTAACTGAAACTAATACATTTACAGCAAATGAACATACAGAATCATGCAACTGTCCGTGTTTTGCAAAGAATGTACTCTGAAGAGGAAATGCACAATAGAAACATCCCAGTGTATTAAACGTCCATTTAGAGCAATAGGATTTAGTTGAATTTTCAAATAAATAAACAATTCTGTAAAGCAGGTTTGCATTCCACTATTTTACTTCACTTAGCCTTGCAATCTGAGTACCATAATTAACTTAAATATTTCCCTTCACTATTTTCCAAAACACTCTCTTCTAAACTGTCAGTCAGAATTCTGGAGACAGTGTGATTTAAAACAAAAAATCGCCCTTAACATGTGTCTGATTAATTTTAAGATAATCAGGATTAAATATAAAACCAGACTGGTTTTTTTTTGTGTTTTTTTTTCAAGGAGTCCAAATTAATAGATAAAAAGTATTGTATATATGCAAGCTCACGTTATAGCTGAGTGATGCTAATGCTTGTATAATACTCAACACATTATATACACAAAAGGAATTTGTATTCCAAAACCTGACTACAGTATATTCTATAAGAAAAGCGGAGTTTCAATTCAGATAGTTAGTAGCATGTTGGCAAAGTGGTTACAGAAGTAACAGCGGGTTTACTCTAATGCCTTGCTTGTAAAACAAGAGATCACCTTGGGCAGCCATTCTTTGTTTGCTGTCATTACAAACAACTCAGGGGCGATCAGCAGCCACAGTGACAACCTCATTCCTCTACCATCTGCTGACTGTCAATCAGACAGCAATCCTGAGGCTATTGATACAGTTGCCAGGCTGATTGGGACTCAGTTGTCAGAAAAGGCTTTATGATGTCAGCTTACCGGATCGTTTCTCTGCATCTACAAAAATAGACTCTTATTTCTGATTTGCATAATTTTCCAAGTTATTAGGAGCAAGGGAAATACATAATGTAACATGCTGCTTCTGTACAAAGACTGTTTCTCTTCAGATTCTGCTGGAGGACAGTGGTGTTGGAAATCCACTAGATAGCACTCTTCTCTCTGAGGGCCAAATCCTGCCTGGCCTTTAGACCGTCTCAACAAGAACCAGATAGAATTTCAGTCCCTGTGCCCAGGGGAGCATAGGAATGTACCACTGCTACTCCCATGGGTGTGCACAGGGGCAAGGGCCTTCCACTCACAAAGGCGAGTGGAATAGGTCTAGTACAGAGTGGAGACTAAATTGCATCTGTGGGAGTGCGTAGTGGCAAGAACATGCCTCCTGCAAGATGGAGAATTCTGGGAAACATTCTGCATCCCAGGGCTCCTCCTGGATCCATGCGGTTCCATCATGTCCTTCAGCAGGCATACTCTTCTCTGAGTTAGTAGTAAACCAGTTCCAAATCTCAGGGGATGAAATTCACCCCTGTGCAGAGGAGTAGCGCAAGGACTTAATTTCTACTTAACTCCCACTTTGAGGTTTTTTTAAAGTAGGGTTTGACTGGCATATTGTTCCTGGGCCGGCTCTCTGAATAGGGGTGAATTTTATCCAGTATTTGGGGGCATGGCTGCTGCAGGTGCTACCTTTTTCAAATGAGACCTAAAATCCAGCTCTTGACCTATTCTGACATTTACAGACCCACTGCACGTCTCACAGGGGCAGGAACCCCATTGTCCAGACTAAATTTAATCTCCAGGTTTATATTCTACCTGAACATTCTCAGTGAAGTTCCAGTTGGACACCGTCTTTTCCTTTACTCCCTGTACCACACGTGTGTAATGTTGCTGTTCCTATAGCTCTCGTAACAGACAGGAGGGTTGGGCACATAAACCCTTGAGAAGTGGAAAAGACCTTTATTGTAATAAGGCTAATACTATCAATTGCAGTAACTGGGGGCCCCTAACTCCCCTGGGGAGGGCTTTCCTTTCTGTACACAAATCTTCCCAACTCCAATTTGCCCTGAACTCCCTTTGGATTGGGTTTTTCTGTCCAACAATAAAGGAAAGGCCCTCAAATCTTAAAATACCATTTTTTGTCTCCCTAAGTAGCCCTTGTGATTCACTCCTTTTTTGGGCTGGGTGGGTGGGTGACACAGATGATCTGAGAGATGGGGTCACAATGAACAGCTCCCCCAAAGGCCCACTGTGGAACTACACTTACCAATTTAGCTTTCCTTTTGAACATTTAGTTTAATGTTATTTGTTTATGTCACTATACTCCAAATAATTATTCACCAAAACTGAAACTTTGGCCTTGTTCTTCCACAGTCTTACATAGGCTGTTTAAACAGCTGTCATGTTCCAGCCCAGAAGTGACTGCATTTCATTGCAAGGTGCATTGATTCAGATGCTTCCTGCTTCACAGTGATGTACAGATAGATGCTTAATGAATCTTTGAAAAGGAGTTTGAGATTGCCATAAATATTAAAATAAGTAGGATTAGCAGTATTCTATTTCCAAAAAGCAGGGGGAGGGAGGATTGCTTAGAATCACCTGTGGTAGGTTATTTAGTGTTGAGACTGGAGCTGAAGAATCCGTGCAGAGTAGGTTCAAGTCAGAGAACAAACTGAAAGGTAAAACTCCCTTTTTGCTTATGAACTTTTACTGCCATCAGCTGAGGATCAGTTCATTCTTTCTGCACTAAATTCAAACCCACAATCCCTTAGGGAAGAGGGTAGTGCATTAAGGACAGTGCATCCATCAAGAGTACCACCCAGTCCCCTCGAGCCTCGTCTTTTGGAGTGGCAAGATTTATGGGATTTCTGCCACTTAGTACCTTGCAACATAAAAACAGTATTAAAAAAGAGACACAGCCGCCACATTTGGCATAAACCCTACCAGCAATTCTGGGATTCGACACAGCAATATACTGGAGCGCTGGAAAACAGAAATCCTAAATTATACCTCTTGGGACAAATCTTGAAGTCTTTACTCTGGCAAAATCCACACTGATGTCAGTGGAAGATTTGTCTGAGTCAGGAGTTCAGGATTTGGCCCACAGATTTGTCTGAGTAGTGGCACTGAGTTTGCAAATCCTTACTAACATGAGTAGTCCTTGATCAGCTGAGTAATGCCACTGTAGTCAATTCAGCATGTTTAAAGACTACCTGCTACTCATGAGATTAGGTCCACTGCCCTGAGGAGAGAAAGGCTAATGAACCATAGGGAAAGGGCTTCACAAACTTGAAAACAAGTGGGAGTCTTAATTGTAAGTGGTGCACAAGCCGTCTACTGGCCCTTTACTCAGGAGTGAATTTCACCCTGTGAATGGTGCAACCCCATTGAAGTCAAGAGAGTTGAATGGGCAAGATTAGTTCTATAAATCAATAGATTTTTAGAGACAAGTGAAATAATGACACATTTAGGTGTGCATAAGCTGTAGCTCACGAAAGCTCATGCTCAAATAAATTGGTTAGTCTCTAAGGTGCCACAAGTCCTCCTTTTCCTTTTGCGAATACAGACTAACACGGCTGTTACTCTGAAACCTGACGTTTAGGTGTAACCATCTCCATCCCTACCCCGATCCTTGCCCTCCTCTTCTAAATCTTAAAGAAAAGCTGTGATTTTAAACTGCTACTAAGTGAAGCATAAGTATCTGGTATCCCTAGCCAATCCTTTGTTTTCATATAAAATAATTCGTCACTACTTTTGACATCTTTGCATAGGTATGACATTTTGGTTAACATATATTAGGGGACAGCTGTGATTGTCTAATATAGGAAAATAAAAACAGGTCCTGGATTTAACTTTATTAGCAGGCATAGTATCAGGCACATAACGCCTTCATTATAGCAATCTGAATACTTCCTGAATAATTCAGAAGTGCCAAACAGATGACTTGTTGCTTGGATGTGCTAATGAAAATATCAAGGGAATTAATTAACAGTCAATTATATCAATTTTAGATTTGGACATTGATTCTGATGCTAAAAGCAAAATCTACATCCTTTACTACATCATGATTTTTTTTCTCCCTGGTACTACAACTTAGTTAAATAATTTCAATCAAAAGTAGAAAGGAAATATAGATTCAGATTATTTTTCAGTTTTGCTCTGCATTTCAATGTGCTCTGGATAAATAAAGATTAAAACCATGATAGGAAAATGCACACTTTTTTGCAGCAATGGTTATGCAGATTTTGCTAGTTTGATCTTTATAGTAATCTGTTTTGGGAAAAGGAAATTTGAATCTATGGATAATAAATTATCGGAAAAAGCAAAAGCAAAATAAACTGCATACTATAATGACATATTTACTTGTATTTTAATGTTGCTTTCGAAATAGACAGTGGGAATTATGTTATAATTTACTCTCTAAAAAACGACTTTTCAAAAATTGAAGTTTTGGTTTTGCTAGAGTTCCGTGGAGAGTAAGCTTATTTAAGGCTATTTTGTTAAGCTCTACATGTATAAAAAACCACTAACATTCTCTGATCTTTGATATTAGGGGAAGGCATTTCATTGAAATCAGTTTTTGCATGATTTGGCATGAGTTGTCTAGACTGGTTTATGAAATATGACAGCAAGTAGGAAAGTAATTAAAAATGTATTTTGCTGAAAGCAGAAGTATTTTTGGAATCTATAACAACCATCTTTAATTTGCCAACCATTTCCACAATTGTTTTATATTAACTGGAGGATTTACCATTCTTGAAAATGTATACATGGACAACTGTGTGCATTGATAGCTTTATAGCTAAGTATTTCTCAGACTCTTGAAACAAAATGGTGAGAGCAGAGAAAATGATCAAAGAGTACATACAAATCCCTTTGACACCCTTCACAAATCATTCTGACTGACAACAGATGTTGATTGAACTCTCCCAATGAACTTAAAATGTTCTAATATATTGGCTAGGGCTATACAATCCGGCAGAAGCATAGATTTACATGGTGTTTTCGTCTACTTTTAGATTTGACCATAAAGAGAGATGGCCCCAAACTAAAACATCAACTGTCAACACCTTGAACCTTGTAGGATTAATGATCAGAACCAAGTTTTGTGGCACAGGCCTCTCTCTAAGTAGGAGTTGAGGCCCAAATTCTAAAGTGTGGTCAAAGAGTCGTTGGTACAGCTCAGGAGGTTATTGCAAAGGTAACTTTAAGCCAGTGGTTCTCAAGCTTTCCAGACTACTGTACCCCTTTCAGGAGTCTGTTTTGTCTTGTGTACCCCAAGTTTCACCTCGCTTAAAAATGACTTGCTTACAAAATCAGACATGAAAAAGACAAAAGTGTCACAGCACACTGTTATTGAAAAATTGCTTGCTTTCTCATTTTGTCTGTCTGAATTTTTAGTTTGTACTGACTTTGCTAGTGCTTTTTATGGAGCAAGTTGTAAAACTAGGCAAATATCTAGATGAGTTGATGTATCCCCTGGAAGACCTCTGCGTACCCCCAGGGGTATGCATACACCTGGTTGAGAACCACTGCTTTAAGCCATCTGTGCCTGTGCTTCACAATCCTGAAGTTGCACTGCTTTGGACCTGTCTTTTTGCACAGCATAGAACAGCCCTCATGCTGCTCTGATCTGCACTGACTGTCAACAGCCCCAAGGGGATATGCCACTAGCTGGTGTCATGAGGACATAAGTGAGCCCTGGTGATGCCCCTGAGCAATGGCCACATTCCATAAGCTAACAGCGGGGAAGGAGATGCTATAGGACTGCTAAGGCCACCATCAGATTGTAATGCTGCTAAACCAGGTGGCAGTTCTTGCGAAGTCTGTAGGTGTGATCTGAGCACTGACAAATTCATAGCTGGAAACCAGACCAGCTCAGCTCATGCAAAGACCATCCTGTATGTTAATGTTGTTCAATATAGGTGTTGAACTTGTAAGAATGTGTAATGCTTGTATGTTGCTGCATGCATTGATCTTACTTGTAATGTCTGTATCCTGCTATACAGTAATATGTAAGTTTTGGTTTATAATTGTAAAAATCCCTGCTCTGAACATGTGAACATAGGCAGTGGTTCTCCGACCCATCTAGAAGAACTATCAAGACTAGTGAGCCATTGTGCAACATGGCAACACAAAGGCTGGTTTAATTGACCTCTTCCACCCATGAAGGCGCTACATGCGAGACAGCATGTCCATCAGCTTGAATTCTCAAAAAGGGAAATAGACAGCTGACATGAAGATTTTTTTCATCTTTTTGTTGTTCAAATTCTTACAAGAGCTGGAGCTAAAAAACAAAAAGCAGAGATTCCCAGGGTCAACCTGGGTTAGCGCTAAAAAGAAATTCAGTGCTGACAAATTACTATGTCTCTGTCACATTTTGGAACCATAGGCTGAACTCATTTGTATATATATGTTTCCTGCTTTAACCTGTAAATAACTCTCTCATTTCTTTTTCCTGGTTAATAAATCCTTAATTAGCTTACTATAGGATTTGCTACCAGCATTGTCTTTGGTGTGAGATCTGAGGTACAAATTGATCTGGGATAAGTGACTGCTCTCTCTGGGTACTGGGAGCAGCCTGAATATTGTGATTTTTGTTGTAAGTGACTATTTATCACAAAGTCCAGCTTGCCTGGGTGGCAAGAGAGACAGGAGAGCACAAGGGGATTCTCTGTGACTCCATGGTAAGACTGGTTTCAGAGTAACAGCCATGTTAGTCTGTATTCGCAAAAAGAAAAGGAGTACTCGTGGCACCTTAGAGACTAACCAATTTATATGAGCATAAGCTTTCGTGAGCTACAGCTCACTTCATCAGCTGTAGCTCACGAAAGCTTATGCTCAAATAAATTGGTTAGTCTCTAAGGTGCCACAAGTACTCCTTTTCTTTTCATGGTAAGACTGTTACAATGATCCAGGAGTTCACATTTGTTACTGGGTTGGTGAAATCTAATTATAGCACATACCACCAATTTGGGGTGTCTGCCCTGCTTTTAAAGTCTGTCCTGAGGGTGGCAACTCAGTCATGAGCCACTCCAGACAGTGTGATATTGAGCATCACCCCCTCACTGGATCTGACCCTTAATTTTAGTGTAATGTAAATTCATCAGATTTAATCAAAATTTACTTTCAAACACCATACTTTATTATCACGTAATACATGTGAAGTACCACTCTCCATTTATGGCTGTGCAGGTATAGTTATGGGGATGGGGTAAAGAAACCAAAGGCCCTTTCCTCACTTGCAGCCCATGCTGCATAGCAGCAGGGAGGGATTTCTACTCTACCTAGTGGTTGACAAGGCAGCTACTGTGGTGGGCAGTACACCAGAGTCCCAAGGGCATATGAACTGCTATTTAGGGAGTATGATTAGTTCCTCAACCTGACTAATGAATGTACTGTCATCTGCAACATGCACTAGCCAGAGGGATATACTGCTCCTGTACAAAAAAGCAGGCAAATTTGCCCCACGTCACATCCATACAGCACTCCCCATGAAATATTGCCCTACCCAGCAGCATCTCAGAACTAGCAGACACAATAAGATGCATCCTGGCTCTTTAATAGCTCCAGCCCAGGCAGAATATGTCCCCACGTATGACATAAGTAATTCATTTCAATGAGTTTATTTCACTAGTGTAAATTTATCATTCTCAGGTTCGATTTCTGATTCAATGTTTTAGAGATGAGAAATCAGATCTGAAAGGCATCAGTAAAGTGCTGCCATTTATTTTAAAGCTGAAGATTAAATTAAAGTATTAATAAAAATAGACTGAAACCATTGTGGATAGTCCATTGATCTGTAGCTGTCATTCACCAAGCCCTAACATTCTTGAAGTGTGTTTTATTTATCATACTGTCATTCTGGTATCAAATATCCATTCCATAGTGGATCTCTGATTGGAAATTCAGAACTAGCTTACTTACAAAAAATTTCCTTGTAGCATTGTTTTTATGGGTAACCTTAAAACCTACTACATAAGATATGCTGCATGTACCACTCGTGCCATATTCAACCTTAGATCTGCACAGACATCAATGGGAGTTCTGTGTTTGGTTTTGGAGCCAATTGTGATGATATTCCCTCATTCACATATGCAACTCCCATTAATTACACTTATCCTTTAGAGCAGTGGTTCCCAAACTTGTTCCGCCACTTGTGCAGGGAAAGCCCCTGGCGGGCCAAGCCAGTTTGTTTACCAGCTGCGTCTGCAGGTTTGGCCGATCGCTTTTCCCACTGGCCGCGGTTCACTGCTCCAGCCCAATGGGAGCTGCTGGAAGTGGTGCGGGCCAAGGGATGTACTGGCCACCACTTCCAGCAGCTCCCATTGGCCTGGAGCAGTGAACCATGGCCACGGGGAGCCGCGATCGGCCGAACCTGCGGACGCGACTGGTAAACAAACCGGCCCAGCCTGCTAGGGGCTTTCCCTGCACAAGCGGCAGAACAAGTTTGGGAACCACTGCTTTAGAGAGTGCTTTGAAATACTCAACAAAATATGCCCCACATACAGATTCAGACCCATAAATGGTAACATGGTCTGATTGTGCCAGAAATGTTCAATGTATCAGACATTTTAAGCAGATATTCAGAGCTGTTTAGTATTAAGCTGTCTTGGTGTTTATAAAAACAACCAGGAGTCTGGTAGCACCTTAAAGACTAACAGATTTATTTGAGCATAAGCTTTCGTGGGTAAAAACCATTCGGTGCCACCGGACTTCTTGTTGTTTTTGTGGATACAGACTAACAGGGCTACCCCCCGATACTTGGTGTTTATGACATTACACAGATAGTCATGCAAAAGTTAACTTTTAAAGTTATTTTCCAGTTAACTCCCACAAATGTCCCTCTGCATTTTATACTTAATATTATAGCTCCCCTCCCCTTTTTTCTTATCTCTCCTTGGTTTAAGACCCTTCTCTTTGATTGTGGCATCGTATCCTATAATGTGTGTCATATACTAATTCACCCTGATCTCCATCTATGATTCTGCATGTCCTGGCTTTCTGGGTTTTCATTACCATCTTATCTTAGTGTAATATTAATTTTTTCCCTCATTGATATGCACAGTCAGACATAGTTAATCCATGCTTATCTTCTACATATGTCCAAGTATCCCAAAGGTTTAATGAACATCGATAACCAATCTTATGGGAACAGCAGCAAACTCCTGAACTTAGAGGGGCTTGTTTGCAGCTCAGGTAAACAAACAAATGCAGCTCATGATTTAAAAGACTGTGATAGAAGGTCAAATTCTGTTGTCAGTTACGGTTCACCAGTATAAAGCTGGAGTAACACTGTTGAAATCAGTAGTTACTCCTTATTTAGGCAGGTATAACTGACAGCAGAATTTATCCTAGAGCCTCTAGATCTCTTTTTCTGCCACTAATTAAATTTGTATTATAACATATATTATCATTTCATTTAAAAAGTGGCTGTCCTCTCTAATTTACATGATTGCACTATTCTGGCTGCTAAAGCTTAAGGAGCACACCTTTGATAGCGCCCCAATAGATGTAGATAACTAGTGCAGATCACAGCAAACAGGTATAGTGTGCTGTCTATGAGAATCACCACTGAGTAAATGAACCACCTGGCTTTTTCTCTAGTTGAAGTTCCTGAATGATCTTGAAGTGTACAGCGTATTTTACTAATCCAGTTTTATGTGAAATGTTCTTAGGGTAAGCTCCTATTTACTGACCCACTAGTTGTATAAGATATATACACTGAGGATATTAGTTATGGATTATGGGGATTTATTACAAAGCATTTTGTTAATAGCCATGCCAATTGCCAACCGATGAATACTATTATATATTGCCTTCTTTGCCTAAGCCTTCCCATGAAATATTATTATATACATTAGCTAAGCTGTGTGTATGGCATACTAAATGTGCTGTGCTTGTGATGTACATTCACAGATCCCGCTGTCATGTGCCTGTGTTTGAGGATAAAATGTTTCTCTTTGGGGGTTTGTGGTGAGGAGCATAGTACTGAAGTGTAGATTATTAGGCATGTCATCGGCATTGCCAGTACACTAAATCTGTATCCTGCATAGCCAGAAAATACTGCTAAACAGGCCTCTTACTTAGCATATTGACTAAGAAGGCCACTTATCACAGCTGAAATTTCTATCTAATGTTGGAGGTTGTTGAACCAGGGTCCCTTGGAAGCGGTCTGGGTTGGCATTAATTCTCCCAGTGTGTGTGAAGCCACTGTGCTGACCTTTCACTCATGTTGGTTAGTGAATTTTTCTCCTTTAATACCAGGAATAAATTACATGGTGTTAAAGTTGAGATCTCAGCTTGAAAACCCAATAGAAAGCTTGTACTGATGAACCTGGTTGTTCAATGAGGTGTTCGTCTGAATCATTCTTTCTCCCCCTCCATATCTTCCTCATTCTTGTTTTGAATGGGCTTGCCATTCAATATCAGTTTTAAGATGTAGCTGAAAATAATCCAGCTCCTCTGTGGGGCAGAGATGGGGGGAGATAGAGAGAATTGCATTAGAGAACAGACTGGGTGCTGAAGGACTTTATTACTGAGTGGCACCATTGCATTTACACTTCTGTAATAACTAAGAGCCAAAGCTGGAGAGAAGAACACTTGCAGCTTACATTGACTTCAACGGGAGTTGCAGGTGCTCAGCCCTTCTCAGGATCTGACCCTAACTGTGTAGCCATGTGGAAGAAACAGTTGTTGACAACTGGAGCTTTTCCACCATCCCCACCCTTTGTGCGTCTGTATTTATCTAGCTTCTCCCTGCCTTCCTCTCCTGCCTTATTTGAGTCATTAAGAAGGGTGTAAGCCATTCCCCTCACTAGACAGCTGTACATTTTGGGCTTGATGACCCTGATCCTCCTGGTGCTCAGCCTATCTCCTTTCAATTGTTTCATCAGCTGCGTGACTGTCGGCTCACACCTGACAAGTGACAAGTCTCAGACTCCTGCTGACTAGATAATCAAAGTCTTGTCAGAGCTGTCAATATCCTGCAGATAGGAGAGGACAAAGGGAGGAAAGGTTTCTACAGAAACCACTGCCTTAAAAAAATACTGTCAATTCTTCTTATAGAAATCACCTGTTTGTTTCAAAACATTATATATTACTGAAAATGATTCCATAGAACAAGCATATAAGTGGAATGAGCACAGAAGCCTTTAATGACATAACCTCTCCAAATCCCTAGTGCTCCGTATGTTTTGTTAGAAATTGTTTTGAATCCCTGATCAAAGGAAAAATGTAACATTCAGCAGTCATTTAACCTCGCTGAAGAATGTGAGGATGATCATTTCAAGCATAACAGTAATTATTCTTTGATAAGAAAAATACACAGCTTTAAAGCAAAGAATGTACAAAAATGCCCTAGTCTAATATTGTAGGCCAATGGTATTTATGATCCTTTGAAATTTTGGAACTTTTTCAAATCTGGATTTGATTTAAAATGTTAATTAAACCACAGGGCCAAATTCTGTCTTTAGTTATAGCACTGTAAATCTGCAATAACCTCACAGAAGACAATGCATTTCATCTGGATTTCATTGGTACAAGTGAGTGCAACATTTGGCACTCAATTATTGATTTTTTTTTAAATGAGGCTAAAGAACTATGTAGGTTCTATTCTATATGGGTTCTTACACTGCACTCATCAATGTAATATCTGAGCACCTTCCAGCAGTGCATTAAGCAACATCATTAACATCTGTCATGTGGTTGTTCTCTCATTCTCTCCCCAGGGGGGAAAGTGTGTGCAGTGGAGTGTGTTTTGGCATTTTTATTTTATACACACATATCACTATATGTTTATGTTACCAAAGGCAAGGTCAGAGGAATATGCCTTGCACTTAGAATGGAAGGTGGTGAGGTTTGTAGTGGTCCTAAATTCCTGGGGGAGTTCATTCCTCAGCCTCAGACTGCCCCTCCCCAAGAAAGCATTGTTTCCCCTCCCCTATTGTAGAAACTTCCATTGTTCCAGAGGAGTGAAGTCTTCATCCCAGATGCCCTGGTACATTTACTGTTAAAATAATATTACTGTTAAAGTATTCGCAAAAAGAAAAGGAGGACTTGTGGCACCTTAGAGACTAACCAATTTATTAGAGCATAAGCTTTCGTGAGCTATAGCTCACTTCCTCAGATGCATATCGTGGAAACTGCAGCAGGCTTTATATATACACAGAGAATATGAAACAATACCTATTCCCACCCCACTGTCCTGCTGGTAATAGCTTATCTAAAGTGATTTCCAGCACAAATCCAGGTTTTCTCACCCTCCACCCCCCCACACAAATTCACTCTCCTGCTGGTGATAGCCCATCCAAAGTGACAACTCTTTACACAATGTGCATGACAAGCAAGCTGGGCTATTTCCTGCATAAATCCAGGTTCTCACATCCCCCTCACCCCCATACACACACAAACTCACTCTCCTGCTGGTAATAGCTCATCCAAACTGACCACTCTACAAGTTAAAATCCAAGTTAAACCAGAACATCTTGGGGGGGGGGGTAGGAAAAAACAAGAGGAAACAGGCTACCTTGCATAATGACTTAGCCACTCCAAGTCTCTATTTAAGCCTAAATTAATAGTATCCAATTTGCAAATGAATTCCAATTCAGCAGTTTCTCGCTGGAGTCTGGATTTGAAGTTTTTTTGTTTTAAGATAGCGACCTTCATGTCTGTGATCGCGTGACCAGAGAGATTGAAGTGTTCTCCGACTGGTTTATGAATGTTATAATTCTTGACATCTGATTTGTGTCCATTTATTCTTTTACGTAGAGACTGTCCAGTTTGACCAATGTACATGGCAGAGGGGCATTGCTGGCACATGATGCCATATATCACATTGGTGGATGTGCAGGTGAACGAGCCTCTGATAGTGTGGCTGATGTTATTAGGCCCTGTGATGGTGTCCCCTGAATAGATATGTGGGCACAGTTGGCAACGGGCTTTGTTGCAAGGATAAGTTCCTGGGTTAGTGGTTCTGTTGTGTGGTATGTGGTTGTTGGTGAGTATTTGCTTCAGGTTGCGGGGCTGTCTGTAGGCAAGGACTGGCCTGTCTCCCAAGATTTGTGAGAGTGTTGGGTCATCCTTTAGGATAGGTTGTAGATCCTTAATAATGCGTTGGAGGGGTTTTAGTTGGGGGCTGAAGGTGACGGCTAGTGGCGTTCTGTTATTTTCTTTGTTAGGCCTGTCCTGTAGTAGGTAACTTCTGGGAACTCTTCTGGCTCTATCAATCTGTTTCTTTACTTCTGCAGGTGGGTATTGTAGTTGTAAGAAAGCTTGACAGAGATCTTGTAGGTGTTTGTCTCTGTCTGAGGGGTTGGAGCAAATGCGGTTGTATCGCAGAGCTTGGCTGTAGACGATGGATCGTGTGGTGTGGTCAGGGTGAAAGCTGGAGGCATGCAGGTAGGAATAGCGGTCAGTAGGTTTCCGGTATCGGGTGGTGTTTATGTGACCATTGTTTATTAGCACTGTAGTGTCCAGGAAGTGGATCTCTTGTGTGGACTGGACCAGGCTGAGGTTGGTGGTGGGATGGAAATTGTTGAAATCATGGTGGAATTCCTCAAGGGCTTCTTTTCCATGGGTCCAGATGATGAAGATGTCATCAATATAGCGCAAGTAGAGTAGGGGCTTTAGGGGACGAGAGCTGAGGAAGCGTTGTTCTAAATCAGCCATAAAAATGTTGGCATACTGTGGGGCCATGCGGGTACCCATAGCAGTGCCGCTGATCTGAAGGTATACATTGTCCCCAAATGTGAAGTAGTTATGGGTAAGGACAAAGTCACAAAGTTCAGCCACCAGGTTAGCCGTGACATTATCGGGGATAGTGTTCTTGACGGCTTGTAGTCCATCTTTGTGTGGAATGTTGGTGTAGAGGGCTTCTACATCCATAGTGGCCAGGATGGTGTTATCAGGAAGATCACCGATGGATTGTAGTTTCCTCAGGAAGTCAGTGGTGTCTCGAAGGTAGCTGGGAGTGCTGGTAGCGTAGGGCCTGAGGAGGGAGTCTACATAGCCAGACAATCCTGCTGTCAGGGTGCCAATGCCTGAGATGATGGGGCGCCCAGGATTTCCAGGTTTATGGATCTTGGGTAGTAGATAGAATATCCCAGGTCGGGGTTCCAGGGGTGTGTCTGTGCGGATTTGATCTTGTGCTTTTTCAGGAAGTTTCTTGAGCAAATGCTGTAGTTGCTTTTGGTAACTCTCAGTGGGATCAGAGGGTAATGGCTTGTAGAAACTCGTGTTGGAGAGCTGCCGAGCAGCCTCTTGTTCATATTCCGACCTATTCATGACGACAACAGCACCACCTTTGTCAGCCTTTTTGATTATGATGTCAGAGTTGTTTCTGAGGCTGTGGATGGCATTGCGTTCCGCATGGCTGAGGTTATGGGGCAAGTGATGCTGCTTTTCCACAATTTCAGCCCGTGCACGTCGGCGGAAGCACTCTATGTAGAAGTCCAGTCTGCTGTTTCGACCTTCAGGAGGAGTCCACCTAGAATCCCTCTTTCTGTAGTGTTGGTAGGGAGACCTCTGTGGATTAGTATGCTGTTCAGAGGTATTTTGGAAATATTCCTTGAGTCGGAGACGTCGAAAATAGGATTCTAGGTCACCACAGAACTGTATCATGTTCGTGGGGGTGGAGGAGCAGAAGGAGAGGCCCCGAGATAGAACAGCTGCTTCTGCTGGGCTGAGAGTATAGTTGGATAGGTTAACAATATTGCTAGGTGGGTTGAGGGAACCATTGCTGTGGCCCCTTGTATTCCCCTTTTTGCGAATACAGACTAACACGGCTGTTACTCTGAAACCTGTTAAAGTATTGTGGTTTTGAAACTATGCAATGGTCATGTATTCTGTACATGCTGACTTCAATAGACAGATTTTAATCCAGTGTTTATTTTATTAGCAAAACACATTACCTTTGATTTGAAAACCGGCTACTTCTGGAGAACAACGACATATTACTTTTTACAACTGGGAGTCCCATTCAGCAATGACATCAGAAGAAAGGGAGCTGAAACATGCCTACTTTCTATTTGGGATACTTTGTCTGCCCTGCCATCAGGTATACAATAGTTTGTTTAGAAAAGAGAGACAGTTTGGCACACTTGGCAAAACAAGGAGTCTCTCTCCAAGCAGAGTTTCAGTCAGTGTTCTATACTTGCTGGTCTTTAGTTCCACTTCATGATAGGCAGTATTCCGGATAGGGGCCTCACTCCATCAACCACTTTCCAGTCTCCTGTGTGCATCACAAGATCCTGTTTCCCCAGCTTCCAGTCTATTTCTTTGCTATTAGGAATGAGTTTCTCAGACATTAAAAATTGTAGAGATGGTTGGGCTAAATTGAGAGTATTGAGGCTGTCAAAGTTTTAGGCCCCAGTGAAAAAGGCAGGAAGTCCCTGAAGGCAGAGATTGCTGGATTTCCAACATAGTACTCTGGTGCACCTTTTGTTTTGTTTTATTTGCTGGGGTTAGGATCTTCTTCAGAGGAGTACCCCATCCATTCTAGGCAGTCAGAAGCCCTGGTGTCCGTGAGTGATGGAACCTCAGGCTTATTTGTGAAGAGCTCATGTCCTGTTACCTGAGCTGCTGAGGCAGTGAGGAAGGCTGGAGTGGGGAAGATGCTCCTACCCAGATAACCCCTGGTGGATCCTTGGGATTGCAAGCCTTTGTGTCAAGCCAGCAAATCTTCCTTTGTGGGGAAAGGGCAGTCAAGAGGCCCTACAGACAAGCTGTGCCCTTGCTCTACCTGGTGTTGATCTTCTGTTGCTGTCTATAGTCAAGAGTCAAGGGTTGGGGGGAGGAACTGAGGAGGGCAGATGGCCTGAGAAGTGGTGGCAGATTGTACCTCAAGCATTTAGCTAAAGGGGAACAGAGTCAGGGTCAGCTGTGAAATAGTTGGCTCTGAAAAGCTGCTGCTCTAGCTTCTTCCAACAAAGCTGAAGTAGGGGTAGGCAGAGCTGGTGAGAAATACAGCATGGGAACCTATATCTGAAGCATTATCATAGCCACCTCAGTTGCAGGTGGTGATGCCTCTGTGTAGCAGTTGCAAGTAGGTGAAATAAACTTTTGAGGCACTGGGCCAAGCCCTATTTATGTTTGAAGCAGACCATACATTCCCAGGTACAAGGGTCTTAGAGGCTTTCATTGACATTACTATTTAAAGTGATACTCAGTTGTGAAAAATAATGTTATATATAAACCATTTGATGCTGCTGCAGATAATGTACATTGATATATTAATGCAACATATGTAATACCACTGCTTAACTCAATGAGGTATACTTAAATTTACTGGTATGTAAATTAAATAACATAGCAAATACTTATTTTCTAATAGTTTTTAAACCTTGATAAATACCATTTAAGCAATCTGATTGTTTTTAATTAGCATACAATGCATGTCCTGATACATCTAGATTAAATACATAATTAGGTATATTTAAAGCACTTAATTTAAAGTATTATTTAAACAATAGTTTTCTTATTAGGAGTGAGTTTATTTGTTAGTCAAATGCCAGTTAAAGTGCAGAGTGGGTGGAAAAGAAGAGTTAGATGTATTACTTGAAAAAAGCAGTAGACAAAGTAGGTGGTAGAGAGTAAACACAGAAACTGGTAGAATTAATATCAGTATTATCTGTTCATTTCTAATTTTATCCATCTGTCTGAATGAAAAGATTGAAGGAGAAGAAAAAGTCCAGGAGGTTGATTCTGCTCTTTTTGACATAGTCGGACCCTAGTTTAGTTCTGCCTGATTTATATTGATAGAAATTAGAAGAGAATCGGACTCCAAGTTTGCAATAACACACTAAACATTATTGGACAAATGCAAGCCACTTGATGAATCAGCTGAGTTCATGTTATTAGGAGCTGTGTGTGAACCTGATTGATTCATTTCATAATGCTGTCCATGAACTGAACCCAGCCGTTTGGCTTGCAGAGCTGGAAGCAAATCAACCCCTATTTGCTTGCTAGCAGATCTATGTTCAAATGCACTTGCACCTTGAAGGGAAATATGAAACCCCTATAGCTATCCCCTCCAGAATCAATAAGACATAGTGCTTCTCCTTATTGCTTACCTAATATGCCTTGCGTACAGGAGTAGAAATTGTAGGGGGAGAGCCAGGGAGGCCAACTAGGTTGAGGGTGGGTTTGCTAACTTATCAGATGTGCAAACAACCTCAGTCCACCCTTTGCTGAACTTTCACAAGCATGGGCTGAAGTTTGGAAATGCTCAGATCTCAGATTCCAGGCCCAGTTCAAGTGGGTCAATGAAAATATTTTGCAAGACTCTGTACAACACCTGAGCTGCATGATGTCCAGACTTGACTAAAACCAAAGTATCAAAGAGATTCCACTCTGACAAGAGTGGGGAGATGCTACTCCATTCAAAGCACCTTCCTTCCAACAGAGTTTCATCCGTACATTGGTTATATCTGTAGCATTAGTAGCCTGTTATTCTCAAATTGTTATACATTTTGTCATTTAAAAATTGATAGTGGAGGTGATGTGATACATGAATGTGAGCTTACAAACATGATATACAAGTGTACTTAAAGCTAGTGTATAACAGCAGGTAAAGATCACACTAAGAAAGCCAGGCTTAGGACCACTTTGCAAGAGAAGAATGTGGCAAAGCCACCCTAACAGACCCAAGTTTGGGACTCATCAACATCATTGTTAATTGCAAATAAATAGTACTCATTATTAGCACCAGTGCAAGAGAAGAATTGGGTCCAATATATTTAACAGCAATTGTATATCTTGAACAGTCTTAGGAAATTCCAAGGGGAGTGACTAGACATTGCAAGTTACAGCACATGGTAACATGGGACCGTTAAATATTTTGAACTCTTGAAATGCCGAGGTGAAGACTAAAACTGCAAGATAATGGGCAGGAAACTTCTTGTTTCCAGTTAATTTAGTTTTATAACAGATGAAAATAAGTAAGTTATGATACAATCATTATTTCTACAGCATCTGTCATATTATAAAGAACTTTACAAGCATGTATGGTTAGTGTGCTAGTGTACCAATGGTTTTTACTGGTTAGTCTGAACCATTCACTTGTGCGTCACAGGCCCTATACGGCTAACACTTAATGGAAATTCTCCTTTAGCTCAAATGACAAGAACCTCTATATACTTGCTGTTATGATATTCCAAGGAATCACAGAATCCTGGGTGGCTATGGATTTTACATTGTTAAAGACATCTGGAATGTTTTCAGAAAGGAGAGGGATAAACAATAAAGTTTGATGCTTTACAACAAAGGGGAAGAAAAGTAAAACTTAATCCTATCCATACTTCATTTAGTTATCTGTCCCTAATTCTTCTCAGTCAGGCTTTTTGCTGAAGAAACCCATCTATGCTCTGCCAAGCCAAGAGAAGTTGTCTGGTTTCATGTTTATTCCTGGACAGATGCTTTATTCTAATTAAAATTAGGTCTATCACTTAATATTATTTTTGTCCTTTTTTATGGTTCATCTGATCGCACCCAGTGACCAGAGGGCACATACTGCAGCACTTAGTTTAATGTCTTACTTCATGTGCTACCACTTTAAGACCCTTCCCCCAAGCCACATTCACAGCTGAGTTGCTGGGTATCAGGACCTTCTCTGTTGCTGGGCTTCAGACAGCTGCAAGATCAATGTTTTTGCTAGTGGTACAAACTAAACATAAATAGTTATGTTATATACCTAACTCCCTTCTGTGAGTGTTTTATGGAAAGTGATCTTTATTCTGCTGTAGGTGAGTGAGATTAGAGATTGTTTTTCTAATGTACATGTAAAATATACAGTCATTTAGAGATTGAAACATTAGAAAGAAAATAGGAAGTTTGTTAACAAATTTCCTCTTTTGGCTATGAGTAACAAGATCATCTAGACGTAGGATAGTATTAAATATACATACTCCAAGCACAATTTTTAAAAATTTAAGGGTTATTCTCTAATTTCAAAATGAAAGGACTGCAGCTGGAGTTTTGCATTCACTTGCAATAAAGCAAATGATACTTTTTTAATGTTGTAAAGACTAGGCATAGTTTTTATATATAGTACATACACCTTATATTGCAAATGCATAAAGGTATGAATTACATTGGTTATCAAATAATTGCATTAAGTTTTAGTAGTCTGTCTTTTCTGAGGAAGCGGTTACTCTCTCTCACTCTCAAGGTATTTATCCTCTTACAGTCTCTAACTTGCCTTATTTTACAAATATAAGGCCTGTGGAACTTTTCCAGATAATTCTCAATGAATTTAATCTGAAGTGTTTTGTAGAATCATCACATCTAGAGAGGAAAAAAGCCTTGTTAGATCAGCTACTCTACCCCCTCTCGCTGTCTGTTAAACGTTGTTTATACTGTTTTTTCCATTACTTTGTCCTGTCCTGCTTGAAATAACCAAATTTATTCAGGAGGAAATGTGGATAGGAGTCAAGAGGGTTGGATTCTATTCCTGTGTGTGACCTTGGGCACATTGCTTCACAACCCTGTGTCTCAGTTTCAATGATACTTACCTGCCTTCATAAAGCATTTTGAGATGTATGAATGGAAAATGCTGGACAAGACCTGGATAAAATTAGTCAAATACTGAACCCCCCCCCCCCGGGCCGAAAAATTGGTAATCTTAAAGTAATTTTCATTTTAAAGTGTTCAACACAGACCCATTTCTTGTGGTTTCAAATTTGCAACTTTTTAGGGTTTTTTATTCAATATTTTTATTGAAAATATTATTGAAATAGTTGTTGGAAATTTTTCATTTACCAAAAAAGTCTATCAACATTATGATTACATATTTTATTAGAAAGCCACAATCTTTCTCAAAAAAATAAGTTGACAATACTTTAAAAAAATTATTTAAGAAAGGCCATTGTTAATGAAAAACATTTTTATTCAGAAAAAATCATCCAAATGTTATTGGGCTTTCACCATTTCCGTAGGGTCATTGTTTCAGACATGAGATATGAAATATTTCTCTAATACTGCTAATACTGAGAATAACCCATTTAATGTAGTCCCTTTTCAGATTCTTCTTGTATAATATCGTTACCCTCTGTCCTTCCCCCTCCATGGCAATACTGCACTCCCCTTTATTTTTTATATCTCAGACAGGACTGTAAAAGTTTCAGAGCTGATTCTGACTAAAGTTGATGCTGACATAGCCTGAATTCACTGCTAATGACACATAAAATGGAATCCTGAAAAGTGGGGGTTACATGCCTGCAAAATGAGCCGTGCTTATGTTCACAGATCCCTGCAGGTAGGCCGTGGCCTAGATCCATAAAGGGACTTAGGTACCTAACTGCCATTTGAGGTGCCTAAATCCAAAATGTAGATCTGTAAAGCTCTGCCTAACCCTGTAGATGCCTAAATTTCTGCCATATAGTTTGCTAGGCACCTAACTTTGATTGGTGAGCATGCACACTGCCACCTAAATTATGACACCCGGACACCTATCCCACACGTAATCCTTGGCAATATATTCAAACTAGGCATTGCCCTGTCTATCTGGCCTGCAGGGTCTGATCCGGTAAGTGTTTTCAGAGGCCTCTGACCAGCTCGGGTCTCATGCAAAACGGCACAGGAGGAGGAGATGCTGCTGCCCCCTCATTAACCTTTAACTCCATGGTTAGAGCACTCATCCATGATGTGGGAGGCCAGGGTTAAATTCCACCCCCCTACCTGAAGTTGAGGTAGGACTTGCACTTAGCTCACCCACGTTGCAGGAGAGTGACCTAACCACTGAGATACAGACTTTTCTGAGACAGAGCTTTCTCCATCTCTCCTGTTGAAGTTGTTCCATCTTATATAAATAATGAACTGTCACTGGAACGGGGACTTGAAATTTGGGCTCCCGCATCTCAGGTGCATGCCCTAACTTCTGGGCTCTTCCTCTGGCCACTGAATATTTAATTACAATCCACTGGAGATAATGGATGCAAACAAGAACATTGCCCAGTGCCAGAACACTACAAGGGAAACCACACCTAAAACGGGAAAAGGTCTGTTTCCCCCCTGCAAATGTGCACAGTTAAAATGCCATGTTCTGACATTCTGCAGGCATGCACACTTAAGTGACCACCGTGCAAACTTATCCATAGGTTTTTCAACACACCAACAAAGGCAGATGTGGTGACTATCATGTCATGCACTAACACCCCTGTGCAGACTTGGGTTGAATAGATGTAGCTGAGACCATAATTTGGGCCACTTTGTCATCTTAGTCAATTGTGAGAACTCTGTCCCAAGACATTTTGTTGGATGTGTTGACTTCTGGCAGCTTAGTAGATCCGGGATCTTGCTGCTATCTAAGTTGATGGATCTGCTTCAAAACCAATGGACTTTGTCTCCTAGCTGAGAAAAGTTTGTATCATCAAAGTGAAACTGTTTATGCATCTTCAGCCTCTGCTCTTGCTTCGGCTCAGTGTTGCTACTGCTGCTACTAGAGCTGAGTGAATAATTCACAATGAATAATGTGTCCAATGAATTTAGCCTTTTTTTCATGTGAATTTGGCTGAAGCAGATTTCAGTAGAAAATGAGTGAATATTTATGAAGCATTTTTTCCCATATTTGCCCACCTCTGGCTTGGTAATTCTCCGAATAATCACTGATCTGTTTGAGGAACAGAAAATCCTGTCCCAGTGTAATATAATAGGAAATGAGATGGCAGGTTCCAGATGACACCAGCTGTCATCACTTTTCCAAATTGTTTCCCTTATAACTCTTAATAGACCCATGCCCACAGGTGTAGCTTACTGACTACTGCACAATTACAAGGCAATCTGAATTCATACACCCAACCAGTTCGTTTGCTTCCCCAATCCAACATTGCCTATCCTATCCCCTGCACTTTTCTGATGATGTGGTTGTCATCCACTGTTATCGGGGTGGAGGATATTATAGTAAACTTTCTCCTTTGAATATAATTTTGGATAATAGTTCCAAACATGTTAGTGTTTGTTGCATTGCCTCTCACCTTCTGGCACTTGCTTCAACTTGCCCGGATGGCTTCCTGGCTCAATGGGCTCTAGGGAATGTTCATTCTCCTAGTCTCCTGGGTTCTTGTGCTCTTGCCAGAGTAACTTAGAGTAGATAGCTTTTTTTCTCTTAATTATTTAATGGTTTTTACCTGTATTTTTATTATGCTCAGGGGTAAGTGGTGCTACTTATCAATTACCACCTCTTCTCCTTTCATCCCTTCTCCTGTTGCACAGTATTATTTAGATAGGCGTTTGGGTCATGACTCATTACAAAAATCCGTATTTAATATTTCCTTAATACAGAATCTAAATGATTTTGGTAATCTATGTAGAGATTATGTGTAATACAATTAATTGATATAAGTGGTTTCAATTCTCCTTAATATGACAAATCTCTAGTGTGAAATATTCTGAGTTAATGATCAACATAAAATAGAGTTCATTTTTAATGCAAGTACTAAATTTGAATTAATTTGTAGTAAGAGCGAAGTTATTAAACTGTATTATATATATTATACACACACACACACATTCTTTTGTTTTTTGAAAATCATTTACATGTAAGAGATAAGATGATATGGTTGGTATCTTTCTATCAAACTTCATTTTACGTATTTACTATTGGTACAGATATGTTTTAGAATTCTTCTAAGGTTGATCTACTCTTTCTTTTGTTACTCCGTCTACTCCAACATGCATTTGCACTGAAAATTAGCATTTTAATTTACATTGCTCTAAGTCTATTGGCTTCAGTGGGACATAGGCCAGTTTACAACAGCCAAGGATGTGACCTGTTTTCTACATCTCAGAATCCAAAAGAGTTCACTATAGGATCATGTTGGACAAGAACCTGTCAGATAAGTCCACATTCAGATGTAAAATCTCTAGTAAAGTGCAACAGACATACTATTTGAAAACCTACAGGATGTCACTGACTAATCTACATTGAGCAGAGTATTAATGCAAGCAAGAGATTGCATACAGGGCAAGAATGTTAGTAGGGTATTAACATAAAACTATGTACCATTATCGTGGTCTCAGTTTCTTAGATTTAATGTGCGTGATGTAGTCTAGTATTACTATTAACTTTATAGCAGTGAGATAAGAGACCAATTTTCCTACATTTAAGCATTTAAGATGGGGAAAAATATTAGGATAAGTGCCACACTAAATTTGAATATTCTTTAAACGGTGGACAAGATGGCAAAAGCAACTTTCTTCTGGACCTTTTTTCTTTCTGTTGGAACCCATAGTTAAAGAACTTGTCTACAGGAACAATTAGTTCACAGCAAGCTGGTGTGTGAATCTACCCTGCACTGGCCTGGCATGAACAAACTGTCCATGTGGACCTCGCTGACACATAATAACAGTTTGTTTGTGCTTTAATCTACCCCACTTAAGATGCAATGCAGTTTGATGATAACCTTACAGAGTTCTGGGTATATGTAGTTCATAAATATTTCCATTTTGGAATCCTTGCTATAAATGATGGCAGAGCTTATAATCCGCTTTTCCCACCATGGAGCATGACTGAGGGCCAGCAGGATTTAAGATGGGTTTGTCCCCATTGCTTTTCAAGGAGAAAAAATGTAGGGCTAAATTTCAATATCTTTCAACGTATCATTTGTGATAGAGTAAGCCCATTACAAGGATACTGTATAACCAAGAACTTGCAGAGAACGACATATTGGTTTGGGATACATTTTAAAACAGACGAAAGAATGTCATTGTCTTCTAAACTAGGAGATGGAGAGAGATTTATTTTTGAGCGTCAGAGGGTCTTGCAAATCACAGACAGTAAAAACAAAAAATTAAAACTACCGAAAAGTATTTGACAATATCCCTTTTTAATGTTAATTTAAAAAGAATATTTATGGCTTAGTAAAATTGAGACAAGGTCTTTTCATTGTTAATGTTTTCGAGCATACATAGTATACAATGTATTACAACAACCAACATAAAAAACCTTGTTCAAAGTCTGTTTAAGTTAATGGAAATTTTATTTTACTTGAAGTTTTATTTACTTGATTTTACTTTATTTTGATTTACTTTATTTTATTTTACTGGAAGTTTTATTTACTTGAGTGGGCTATGGATCTGACTCCATAGCTATAAGAGATGAAAACACTGCATTAATTTTTAAAAACCTGCTCAATGGCCAAATTGTAAGGATCTGATTTTCTAAACCTCTAGTGCAGTGGGGGTGGGGGGGGGGAAGAGTAATAAAGACTTGTGTGCTTAATTAGCACATACATAGTGCCTGCAATTGCACAAATAAATGAGCATGTATACATGAGATGTTGTACCGGGTTAGTAACTGCTTTCTGATCAAATACTTTTTTTCTTTGTTTTTAATTTTTGCATTATTTTATTTTAATGGCTGTTTCTCTTGCAATGTGACTGATGTAATTATAACTGGATAGAGAGTCCCAGATACTAAAATCAGCTGAAGTGTATATCAGAAGTCACAAGGTTAACATCCTAACTTAGAGGATTTGGCCTATCCTTAATTGAAGTGGGGGTCCTCAGCAATGAAGCTTCCCCCATTAGAAATGAATGGCTTCCCCCATTAGAAGTGATTTTCAGTTGGAAATCTATATTCTGTCATACTTAATTATGCATCTTACTGATCAAAAGAGAACTTGGTGGCATCTTGACATGGAGAAGCCTGCATCTGTTCTAAATCCTGCCCCTTCTAAGCGGAATCATTGCCAAACACTGGGAAGATTGCTTAGCTGGGTACAAAAGATTCCTGGGGGAGTTCATTCCTCAGCCTCAGACTGCCCCTCCCCAAGAAAGCATTGTTTCCCCTCCCCTATTGTAGAAACTTCCATTGTTCCAGAGGAGTGAAGTCTTCATCTGTTCTAAATCCTGCCCCTTCTAAGTGGAATCATTGCCAAACACTGGGAAGATTGCTTAGCTGGGTACAAAAGATGCTGTATCCAAGCCAAAAAAAGGAAAGGAATCCTGATTTTCTTTGAATGAGCTTAATTTACTGGGTGAAAGAAAGTAATTGAATTACATGCAGTAAAATAAGCTCCTGTGTTTTTGAGAAAAATATAGACAAATAGCATCTAGTGAAAGAAACAAACAAAAACAACAACAACAACAAAAACTTCGAATGACAGGAGAATACTTGACAAACACAAGGCTCCCAAGCATGCCAAAATACCTCTGATCTGCTTTCCCACTCCTCTGAAAATGAATATTACTAGGTGTATTTTAGACTATTGTATTACTCTTTTGTTTGCTATTGTAGCAAAAGGCTCAGGCCTAAATCAAACAAGCACATAAGCATGTGCTTAATGTTAAGCGTGTGAGTAGTTTCATTTGAAATCAGCGAGAAGTCTCATTTGCTTATGTGCTTTGCTGAACTAGAACTTCAAAGCAGGTTCAAAGGAACCCTAGCTGTGGTTTGAATTCCCATGTCAATAAATAGCCAAGTGTCTGTGGAGGAGGATTTCTAAAAAATGCATGTTTTTTTTTCCCTTTCTTTTAAATGAACAAAGTAAGAGCAAACATACCGCTTATACTCTTTTATCTTCAGATTGTGGTATTCTGGATATTCCTGTGTATCATGGGCCTCTAAAGCCCCGGGTAATCACTGGGAATCTTTCCGTTGACTTCAAAGGGCTTTGGTTCTGGCTCTATAAGAGAAAGTCCTTGGGACATTTCCTTTCCATTTGGGAAGGGAAAAATAATTTTATATTTTGTGTGTGTTTCATTTGATAAGGACCCAGTTTTAACACCAGTAGCCAGACACAGTTCCAACTCTATGGCCGTACATTTTTAAGGGGTCATAGTTTCACATGATTGTTAATCTGTGAATTGTATTTTACCATTTTGGAATAAGATAACTGCTGGCTTGGTTTTTTTCCCTACAAAGTTTATTATTTCAAATGATTTAACTTAATTATAGAAATCAGTAGTGGCAAAGACTTCATAGGTCATCTGGCACTTCCCTCCCCTCCCACAAATCCTCACCAGAATGCAGGGAGGGAACACATGAGGTAAGTCTAGAAAACTCCCTGCCACCAATCTTCACATGCCCAAATCTAGGGGCTGTTAGAAAGAACGCCCCACCAATCTCAACTGCTGTCGTGGCACTTAAAGAGAGGAGCTGCTTTGGTAGCAGGTCCCTTTTGCCTGAGCATAATTGTAGCTGTCCATGCAACTTTGATTGAAGATAACCAATGCATAGCTATATTATAACGCCATCTTTTACTTTGGGATAATGTTCATGGGTCTGATTTTCAGAGGTGATGAGTACCTCAGAGTACTTGTAGAAATTAGGTGTCATGTACCCAACACACAGTTTAAATGCACTGTGTCTGCCTAAATCACTGTATGCTTGAACATCTCAGCATATCTATTTTAGCTTTCTCTCTCTTCACATGCGTATTCCACAGAGCAGTTTGAAAATCTGGCTCATTGTAATTCTGGTTAGTTGCTGAGAAAACTTATCAGGCGCAGTAATCTATTGTGTTTCCATACTTTATATTAATATCAGAGGGTCTGATAATTGTTCTCTATTCTGACAGTGGGGCAACTTGAAATGGCTACTCTTTCAAGTTCAAAAGCAGTCAACCTGTGACACACATCTGTAGTTGAGGTGCTATGTGGATGGTAGTAAAACATGTTTTCTTTATAGTACAGACTGCTCTAATGTATGTTACTTTCTCTTAGTTTTATTTTTAAAAAGGATTAAAATAAATAGTGAAATTTTACGCCTAATATATGCTTTCCAATGACTGAAATAATTTTAGGAAATTCTAAAATATATTATAAAGAATAGCCATGTCAAAAAAATGGTGTTTTGGTGCCAGCAAAAAGGTCCTTTCAATCTGCATTTCATCTGCCGTTTTGTTGCCCAATCACCCAGTTTTGTGAGATCCTTTTGTAGCTCTTTGCAGTCTGCTTGGAACTTAACTATCTTGAGTAGTTTTGTAACATCTGCAAATTTTGCCACCTCACTGTTTACCCCTTTTTCCAGATCATTTATGAATATGTTGAATAGGACTGGGCCCAGTACAGACCCCTGGGGGACACCACTATTTACCTCTCTCCAAGGCACACACAAGCTTTACAATCTTCTATTGCCAACCATTTCATGTCCAGTGTGTCAATCCAGCCTAGTTATATTCTACTTTTAGATATTTGAGTTTTAGAAGCCCACTTTTTATAAATCACTGAATAACATAATAATTTATACATTTATAACAGGGCACTTCTAATGTACATTGTTAACTAAAAATAAAATCATGGCATTTATCAGAAGTTTTCCTTTATCTTTTAAAAACAGATGCCCAATATGACTGAGAAAATAATACCCTAAAGTTTAAGACTGGTTAGTAAACACAGTCCCTAGTGTCTACTATTGATCTTTTGCTATTTTAATGCATTTTTACTGACCGACATGTCCTGTGGTAAAGAATATTGCCTAAATTAGTTATCTGATTGGTTCTTTTGATTAATGATGGGACTGTGCTTCATTACACATGACAACATGATCAGAATAATCACTACGGCCATAGAAGCTGGGACTGGCATTTTTTATTCCTTCATTTTTAAAGTTCATTTATAAAATTATTTAATGTATACGTCCGAAGTTGTAATTTATTTACATGACACTTTTTTCGATGGGAACTGTTGTACTGTGTCACAAATGGCTAAGAAAACAAGGTAAACTAGATGTACAAATCAATGTCTTCTGGCTCAAGGGAAAAAAAACCATAATCAAGATTCAAGAGCTGACCTTGTCCAAAGTCCAACTTGTCACACAACAAACACTGAAGTGCCCAACAAATCATTAGGATCAGCAGGATGTGTTCAAAGGAATTTTTAAATCATATTACTTCTTTCTTGAGTTTTTACTTAAATTTCAAAACTCAAGTGTATTGTGTGTGAAATCTGACACTGAGAACTGAAAGCTTTTATGTGCCCACAAACCAGACACAATGCTGGATGACAAGTGTCTGATTCTGGCTGATATAATTCCACCATGACCTGAGCAAGACATCTCTGCTGAGAACTGAGAGAACTCTTTGCCTGTTTGCTTGTTCACTGATTGGCCTAGGAAAAGCTTTGAGACCTGACTTACAGCATTTCTCATGTACTGCTGCTGTTTACGAGAAACTGCACCAGGAGCATCAACCTCTGAACTGATGAAGGTTTGCAAACAAGTCCCGGTAGCTAAGGGTATGTGTACACTACGGAATTAGGTCGAATTTATAGAAGTCGTTTTTTTAGAAATCGGTTTTATATATTCAAGTGTGTGTGTCCCCACAGAAATGCTCTAAGTGCATTAAGTGCATTAACTCGGCGGAGTGCTTCCACAGTACCGAGGCAAGCGTCGACTTCCGGAGCGTTGCACTGTGGGTAGCTATCCCACAGTTCCCGCAGTCTCCGCTGCCCATTGGAATTCTGGGTTGAGATCCCAATGCCTGATGGGGCTAAAACATTGTCGCGGGTGGTTCTGGGTACATATCGTCAGGCCCCCGTTCCTTCCCTCCCTCCATGAAAGCAAGGGCAGACAACCGTTTCGTGCCTTTTTTCCTGAGTTACCTGTGCAGACGCCATACCATGGCAAGCATGGAGCCCGCTCAGGTAACCGTCACCGTATATCTCCTGGGTGCTGGCAGACGCGGTACTGCATTGCTACACAGTAGCAGCAACCCATTGCCTTCTGGCAGCAGACGGTGCAATATGACTGGTAGCCGTCATTGTCTTGTCTGAGGTGCTCCTGGCCACGTTGGCCGGGAGCGCCTGGGCAGACATGGGTACAGGGACTAAATTTGGAGTGACTTGACCAGGTCATTCTCTTTAGTCCTGCAGTCAGTCCTATTGAACCGTCTTATGGTGAGCAGGCAGGTGATACGGATTGCTAGCAGTCGTACTGTACCGTCTTCTGCCGGGCAGGCAAGAGATGAGGATGGCTAGCAGTCGGATTGTACCATCTTCTGCCGGGCAGGCAAGAGATGAGGATGGCATGCAGTCCTTCTGCACCGTCTGCTGTCAGCCAAAGATGTAAAAGATAGATGGAGTGGATCAAAACAAGAAATAGACCAGATTTGTTTTGTACTCATTTGCTTCCCCCCCTCCCCTGTCTAGGGGACTCATTCCTCTAGTTCACACTGCAGTCACTCACAGAGAAGGTGCAGCGAGGTAAATCTAGCCATGTATCAATCAGAGGCCAGACTAACCTCCTTGTTCCAATAAGAACGATAACTTAGGTGCACCATTTCTTATTGGAACCCTCCGTGAAGTCCTGCCTGAAATACTCCTTGATGTAAAGCCACCCTCTTTGTTGATTTTAGCTCCCTGAAGCCAACCCTGTAAGCCGTGTCCTCAGTCGCCCCTCCCTCCATCAGAGCAACGGCAGACAATCGTTCCGCGCCTTTTTTCTGTGTGGACGCCATACCAAGGCAAGCATGGAGGCCGCTCAGCTCACTTTGGCAATTAGGAGCACAGTAAACACCACACACATTATCCAGCAGTATATGCAGCACCAGAACCTGGCAGAGCGATACCGGGCGAGGAGGCGACATCAGCGCGGTCACGTGAGTGATCAGGACATGGACACAGATTTCTCTGAAAGCATGGGCCCTGCCAATGTATGCATCATGGTGCTAATGGAGCAGGTTCATGCTGTGGAACGCTGATTCTGGGCTCAGGAAACAAGCACAGACTGGTGGGACCGCATAGTGTTGCAGGTCTGGGACGATTCCCAGTGTCTGTGAAACTTTCGCATGCATAAGGGCACTTTCATGGAACTTTGTGACTTGCTTTCCTCTGCCCTGAAGCGCATGAATACCAAGATGAGAGCAGCCCTCACAGTTGAGAAGCGAGTGGCGATAGCCCTGTGGAAGCTTGCAATGCCAGACAGTTACCAATCAGTTGGGAATCAATTTGGAGTGGGCAAATCTACTGTTGGGGCTGCTGTGATGCAAGTAGCCCACGCAATCAAAGATCTGCTGATATCAAGGGTAGTGACCCTGGGAAATGTGCATGTCATAGTGGATGGCTTTGCTGCAATGGAATTCCCTAACTGTGGTGGGGCCATAGACGGAACCCATATCCCTATCTTGGCACCGGAGCACCAAGCCGGTGAGTACATAAACCGCAAGGGGTACTTTTCAATAGTGCTGCAAGCTCTGGTGGATCACAAGGGACGTTTCACCAACATCAATGTGGGATGGCCAGGAAAGGTACATGACGCTCGCATCTTCAGGAACTCTGGTCTGTTTCAAAAGCTGCAGGAAGGGACTTTATTCCCAGACCAGAAAATAACTGTTAACATTTCATAACGTTGAAATGCCTATATGTATCCTTGGGGACCCAGCCTACCCCTTAATGCCATGGCTCATGAAGCTGTACACAGGCAGCCTGGACAGTAGTCAGGAGCTGTTCAACTACAGGCTGAGCAAGTGCAGAATGGTGGTAGAATGTGCATTTGGATGTTTAAAGGCGCGCTGGCGCAGTTTACTGACTTGCTTAGACCTCAGCAAAACCAATATACCCACTGTTATTACTGCTTGCTGTGTGCTCCACAATATCTGTGAGAGTAAGGGGGAGACGTTTATGGCGGGGTGGGAGGTTGAGGCAAATCGTGTGGCTGCTGGTTACGCGCAGCCAGACACCGGGGCGGTTAGAAGAGCACAGGAGGGCGCGGTACGCATCAGAGAAGCTTTGAAAACCAGTTTCATGACTGGTCAGGCTACGGTGTGAAAGTTCTCTTTGTTTCTCCTTGATGAAACCCCCCGCCCCTTGGTTCACTCTACTTCCCTATAAGCTAACCATCCTCCCCTCCTCCCTTCAATCATTGCTTGCAGAGGCAATAAAGTCATTGTTGCTTCACATTCATGCATTCTTTATTCATTCATCACACAAATAGGGGGATGACTACCAAGGTAGCCCAGGAGGGGTGGTGGAGGAAGGAAGGAAAATGCCACACAGCACTTTAAAAGTTTACAACTTTAAAATTTATTGAATGACAGCCTTCTTTTTTTTTAGGGCAATCCTCTGTGGCGGAGTGGCTGGTTGGCCGGTGGCCCCCCCACCGCGTTCTTGGGTGTCTGGGTGTGGAGGCTATGGAACTTGGGGAGGAGGGCAGTTGGTTACACAGGGGCTGTAGTGGCAGTCTGTGCTCCAGCTGCCTTTGCTGCAGCTCAGCCATACACTGGAGCATACTGGTTTGGTCTTTCAGCAGCCTCAGCATTGAATCCTGCCTTCTCTCATCACGCTGCCGCCACATTTGAGCTTCAGCCCTGTCTTCAGCCCGCCACTTACTCTCTTCAGCCCGCCACCTCTTCTCCCGGTCATTTTGTACTTTCCTGCACACTGACATTATTTGCCTCCACGCATTCGTCTGTGCTCTGTCAGTGTGGGAGGACAGCATGAGCTCAGAGAACATTTCATCACGAGTGTGTTTTTTTTTTTCTTTCTAATCTTCACTAGCCTCTGGGAAGGAGAAGATCCTGTGATCATTGAAACACATGCAGCTGGTGGAGAAAAAAAAAGGGACAGCAGTATTTAAAAAGACACATTTTATAAAACAGAGGCTACACTCTTTCAGGGTAAACCTTGCTGTTAACATTACATACATAGTACATGTGCTTTCATTATAAGGTCGCATTTTGCCTCCCCCCACCACGTGGCTACCCCTTCAACCCTTCCCCCTCCCCGTGGCTAACAGCGGGGAACATTTCTGTTCAGCCACAGGCAAACAGCCCAGCAGGAATGGGCTCCTCTGAGTGTCCCCTGAAGAAAAGCACCCTATTTCAACCAGGTGACCATGAATGATATCTCACTCTCCTGAGGATAACACAGAGAGATAAACAACGGATGTTGTTTGAACGCCAGCAAACATACACTGCAATGCTTTGTTCTACAATGATTCCCGAGTACGTGGCCTGGAGTGGTAAAGTGTCCTACCATGAAGGACGCAATAAGGGTGCCCTCCCCAGAAATCTTTTGCAAAGGCTTTGGGAGTACATCCAGGAGAGCCGCGAATGCCAGGGCAAAGTAATCCTTTCACATGCTTGCTTTTAAACCATATATAGTATTTTAAAAGGTACACTCACCGGAGGTCCCTTCTCCGCCTGCCGGGTCCAGGAAGCAGCCTTGGGTGGGTTCGGGGGGTACTGGCTCCAGATCCAGGGTGAGAAACAGTTCCTGGTTGTCGGGAAAACCGGTTTCTCCGCTTGCTTGCT
Source organism: Lepidochelys kempii (assembly GCF_965140285.1). Taxonomy (NCBI): domain Eukaryota; kingdom Metazoa; phylum Chordata; order Testudines; family Cheloniidae; genus Lepidochelys; species Lepidochelys kempii. The sequence continues at coordinate 22,102,160 of NC_136391.1, forward strand.
GTGAGCTATCTACAACCTCATCATCATCATCATCATCTTCTTTGTCCCCAAAACCTGCTTCCGTGTTGCCTCCATCTCCATTGAAGGAGTCAAACAACACGGCTGGGGTAGTGGTGGCTGAACCCCCTAAAATGGCATGCAGCTCATCATAGAAGCGGCATGTTTGGGGCTCTGACCCGGAGCGGCCGTTCACCTCTCTGGTTTTCTGGTAGGCTTGCTCAGCTCCTTAAGTTTCACGCGGCACTGCTTCAGGTCCCTGTTATGGCCTCTGTCCTTCATGCCCTGGGAGATTTTGACAAAGGTTTTGGCATTTCGAAAACTGGAACGGAGTTCTGATAGCACGGATTCCTCTCCCCAAACAGTGATCAGATCCCGTACCTCCCATTCGGTCCATGCTGGAGCTCTTTTGTGATTCTGGGACTCCATCATGGTTACCTCTGCTGATGAGCTCTGCATGGTCACCTGCAGCTTGTCACACTGGCCAAACAGGAAATGAGATTCAAAAGTTCGCGGTTCTTTTCCTGTCTACCTGGCCAGTGCATCTGAGTTGAGAGTGCTGTCCAGAGCGGTCACAATGGAGCACTCTGGGATAGCTCCCGGAGGCCAATATCGTCGTATTGTGTCCACAGTACCCCAAATTCGACCTGGCAAGGCCGATTTAAGCGCTAATCCACTTGTCAGGGGTGGAGTAAGGAAATCGATTTTAAGAGCCCTTTAAGTCGAAATAAAGGGCTTCATCGTGTGGACGGGTGCAGGTTTACATCGATTTAATGCTGCTAAATTTGACCTAAAGTCCTAGTGTAGACCACGGCTAAGAGGACACTTGATTAAATGTCAGTGCCATCCTAGAAAAATACTGATTGTTCTGGCTTAGCTGTGCCCTTGCTACTGCAACACTAAGCCACATTTGACTGTGACTGTTCGGAGCACCATCTTCTCGCTGAGCTAACTGCGATAGTTTAGATCACTTTTACCCACTTTAAGGTTCTTGATTACTTTTCAGTAGGTAATTCTGGGATTCATCTGTTTGAATTTGTAAAGATATGCATCCCACCTTACGTCATGTTGATGAATGTTTCAAAACTTTAAATGGCAATGCCACATTTAATGTTTTTTGAAAAATGTTTAAATGGTGTCATGCACAGAATAAATGGCAGCTTTCATTTTCTTTCTTCAGAAATTCCTGCCAGCCTGTTTACGTGATGTTAACAGACATTTTAGCATTTGCCAGTGGAATAATTTGAAGAGTTGGACATTTGCCATATAATGGTTACCTTTCTGTGGAAAGTGTGGAAACAAGTATGTGTATATAGTATTCACAGACACATATATTTTATACTTATTTCCAAACAAAATTTGTTTGCTGTTATGGTTGCAGAACTATATTTTCCATCAACACTGTCTCAGAGAGTGGTGAAAGCTAAGAATTAAGGAAATGCCACCATTTTATCTAGTCTCATACTAACTAACTACAAATTCAGAAACATTCTTGCTGACCAGCCCCCAAACAACCTTCACTGTATTAGTTTCATCTGCTATCTAAATATTGCATTTGAAAACTTAGTAGGCCTCCATATTTCCCATTTAGGGAATTGAAAATGTTATTGATATGTATTTGTATTTTGATGGCACCTGGGGATCCCAGTCTTGGATTAAGTATGAGATATTGTATGGAATGTCACTTGCATTATATCCATCAATTTGCATACTGAATGAGGCCCAGATTCAGAAATTTATTACATTTGGGCAGACTCTTGACTAACCTTAGTGTGACTCAATGTGGGTACAGCAGTATTTCCACTCAAAATGAATTGCAGGATCAAGGCTGAGATTTGTTCTGTATAACAGATGTGCTGGTTTACCATGATGCCAAGAATGCTGCTTCCAGGGAAGGGCATGGTTTTATGAAGTTATGTTAAAATTAGGATATGTTCATATACTAGTTTTGTGCTCACTATATTTGTCCAATTTGTGGTGTTATAGGATTTTTTGGCTATTGGGAAGAGATTACTGTTGTATGAAATTTGTTTAGTCTGATTTCTCATGTTATGTAAAGTTGTATAAAAGGCTGGATTTGGCATACTCTTTACATGGATAAGAGTAGGGCATTAATCCTTGGGTGGGGGTGATGAAAGAGAATTGTATGATGAATAGATAAGTTACCTTTACATTTCTTAATAGCTGGGGCTATTTTGTTATTGGTATGTTAAGCACTATCAGAAGTCAACAAAACATCAGCAAATACTTAAGAGCTTCACTGAATCAGGACCCGTTTTGATAAGTGTTGTAAGCTACTATATAGGTCCCTATGTTTTAATGTTCAGATATGCATGAAATATTTAAGAACTCTGCCATTTCTATGCTGTACTTAAACAGCAAAGTAAGTTTGTTAATGCCAGATGTGTAAATAAAAGGGATGTATATGATTTTTTTTCTGGAATTGATGAATAAATGGTGTCTAGGATGTTTCTTTGATTCCAAATTAAGAAATGATCCATATTTCTATTCAAAATCTATTTTATATCAATATAAAGAGGTAATTTGTAACTGCAATGTTTCAGGTATCTGGGTTCCAGAATGTAGGAAAATGGGGAAATGGAGGATGAAATTAGAGCTAAGATAATAAATACCTGACTCAAGTGGAAAGAGATAAGTGGTGTAGTATGTGACAGGAAGATACCAATAAGATTAAAAGGGAAAGTCTATAAAACAGTGGTCCATCCAGTTTTAATGTATGGTGTTGAATGTTGGGCAACAAAGTAGAAACATCAGCAAATGATCTGTTCCACAGAAATGCAAATGTTGAGATGGATGAATGGTGTAAGCAAGAAAGTCCAGTGAGGAATATGCGTGTTAGAGACATGCTCAACGTAACACTCATCGATGAAAAAATGAGGGGGTACCGGCTCAGAGGATTTAATCATGCAAAACTCCATCCTGACAACTGTGTGAGTAAGAAGGACCCATAGATCAAGAATGAAAGAAAAAGACAGAGAGGCTGACCCAAAAAGAAGTGGTGGGATCTCATAAAGGGAGACCTGTTAGCATGTGGTATGATAGAGGTTATGGCATTGACCAGAGCACTGTGAAGGACTCAAATAGTTTATAAAGCAGTCTCTTTGATGGCCTTAATGCAAGGAAGAAGAAGAAAACAGGTTTATAAACAATAAATATATGTATGAAGCTAAAACTTAAAAAGAATATCCGTGGGCGTGGTGATGCAGAGCTTGTTGTATTGTGTTGCATCCTGATATACTCGATATGATTAGATAGCATGTAAGATCATGTGGAATATGCAAGTTATATGTTAATATGATTAAATGACTACTGAATTGCCCAATGCAATTGATTGAAATGTACAACAACTTTGTGTTGAAACTGAAAGAAATTATTACCTCGAGGCTGCCAAATCCATGATACAACTTTGCATTTACAATAATGTGTGCCTTATTTAGCATTCAAAAACTCTGTGTATCTCTGTGTGTGTATGTATACACACACACAGACACACACACTCTTTAATGAAGTAAAATTAGTCCATTAAGGAGAGACTCGTTAGAACTGAAAAATGTAATAATCTGCTCTACATAGGGATTTTAACTGTTGGTCTGAGGATTTTAGTTCGTTTTTTGTTCAGAATACATATTTGTTTTTAAGAAAAAGAAGTACAAAACATCTATATTATTTTATTATTTGTTTCTTTGCCCTAAAACTAAAATGATTTGATTTAAGTGTGTGATGCTTTTTACTTGTATTTTAAAGCCTCACGTAGTACTATACAGTATATTAAAATGCATACTTATGTCTCTTCCTTTCATTGGACAGCTACGCTAAAGCAAATAAAATCAAACACATACATTCCCATTCAGTGGTTTTACAAACTGTAAGTGATGGGAGGAAAAAGCCGCAGTCATTTCACTGACTTCTAGTATTGACAACAGCAGAAATAAAAAAAATTAGAAAACAAATCCCTTTTTAAATAAAATAAAGTAAAAGAGCTACATTGCTTGGAGGAAATGCTAATTGAAAATACCTTGCTAATGCTAGCTAGTCACAGGAAGGAAACATTAAGTTATTATTTTTAATAATGTTTACAAGTATATCTAGCCATTTCCAGCCAGTGAAAAATGTTAGCCTTGGAAAAATGTGGCACTGCTACTTTTCACTGGTGATGCTGCTCATCTTCTCTCTGATAGCAATCATTAATTTTATTTTTTAACCCGGTCTTCAAATGAAGACGGATGAGCAGGAGAGTTTTAAATGCAAGCTGCTTATGTTCAGAAAAATGGCTGCTAGATTACAGATCACAGCGCCTGATCTGAGTCCAGTTACTGTTTGGAAAGGGGGAGAGAAAAAACAAACAAACATTAGGTGAGCGACAAATTGGCAAGCCTTCTAAGAACAGCTAACAGTGCGTGTGTGTGTGTTTCCGGAGTGTGATGGGGGGAAGGCCTGCACAAGGCTACAGCAATCTGATTCATTCTCTAATTGCTATGGAGACTTACAGATACTATTATTGTTAATTGCTTTTGATAATTTTAACATTCATTTCTCATTAACACTCCTCTTAGTGTTAGAGATCAAAATGCCTATTATAAATCACGTACCTGGTAACATTGTCTGCATCCTTAAGAACAATATTTTTTTCTTTTAATGTCATTTGAGTTGTATTTTTAGTCATGTCAATTAGCCTGATTTAATTTCTGCTACTTTAAGTCACAGTTTTTAGCATCTTACAGCTTTACCTTGTCTTCCACCGATGCAGACTCACTAGATTTCCTCTTAGTTATGCTAAAACTCCCAGTGCCAAAGTTTTCTAACTTGATCCCCACCACACAAAGCAACCCATAATTGACAGTCCTGATATGCTTCCTTTCCATTATATGGTGCTTGACAGGAGGTGCTGGTCATGCAGTGCTTCAAGAAAGAAAGAAAGACAGCATGGGCTAGTTGATTAGGCACTGCACTGGGAGTTGGGATCTGGCCTATAGTCTGGCTCTGCTACTGATTCATTGCATGACCTTTCCCAGGCCACCTAACCTCTCTCTCTTAGTTTCTGCAGCTGTAAAACAGGGATATTACGCACCTACCTCACAGGGCTGTTTGTTTCTAAAGGGCTTGGCCAACATAAAGCACTTTGTAAAAGCTATTATTAACTATTGGAAGGAGGCACCATGGGAATTGGTACAATGGTTTATGGGTTGATTCTGTTGTCTGCGAAGGATCATTTGGAAGTGATGGAGCAAGTACACTTCAATAGATGATCAAAGGCAAATAATGAGACTAGTTCATAACCCCCACAAGGCAACTGCTGGCAGCGCAAGGGTTGAGAATCAGTGGCCTATATGTAAAGTTTCCAACTTTCTAATCATACAAAACGGAACACCCCTGCCCACCCCTTCTTCGAGGCCCCTCCCCCTGCTCTCTCCATCCCCCCTCCCTCACTCAATTTCACCGGACTGGAGCAGGAGGTTGGGATGTGGGGGGGTCTGGGCTGGGGGTGTGGCCTCCAGGTGTGGCAGAAATAAGGGGTTCAGGGTGTGGGAGAGGGCTCCAGGCTGGGGCAGGGGGTTGGGGTACAGGTGGGGTGAAGGCTCCAGCTGAGGGTATGGGCTCTGGGGTGGGGCGGAGGATGAGGGGGTTGGGGTGCAAGAGGGGGCTCAGGGCTGGGGCAGGGGGTTCGGCTGTGTGGGGGGTGCAGGCTCTGGGAGGGAATTTGGATGCGGGAGGGGACTTCAGGCTGGGCTGTGGGTGCGGGGTCCCGTCAGCACTTACCACGGCTCCCAGGAAGGGGCCACCAGGTTCTGGCGGCCCCTAGGTGCATGGGTGGCCAGGGAGGCTCCTTGCACTGCCATCCATCTGCAGCTGCCGCCCCCGCAGCTCCCATTGGTCACAGTTCCTGGCCAGTAGGAGCTGCAGAGCTGGCACTCAGGGCGGGGGCAGTGCGTGGAGCCTCCCTGGCCACCCATGTGCTTAGGGGCTGCAGGGACCTGGCGGATGCTTCCAGGAGCCACTCAGAGCCAGAGCAGGCAGGGAGCCTGCCTTAGCCCCAGGGCCTCTGCTGTGCCACCAAATGGACTTTTAATGGCCCAGTCGATGGTGCCGACCAGAGCCGCCAGGGTCCCTTTTCAGCCGGGTATTTGGTCGAAAACCAGATGCCTGGCAACCGTACCTATATGGCATGTTATACATGTTACTGCTTACATTAGTTGTGAGAACCAGCAGCATTTGGCTCATGAGGACAGTTTGATATGGACATTTTAAGAACAGTTTAAAACAGTCCATTGTTTGTGTGAAAGCCAGAAAACACTTAAATCCTGATTTGGATTTGGAGCAGTACCTCTATGAAGGTATAGCCAGAGTGGGACAAAGATGTCTTTAAGACACCTTTAAGGTGACTTTAAGACATGTTTGTTCCTCCCAAATTCTGACATAAGTGAGAGCAGCCCCAGGAGTTGCTCTATGTCAGGGACTGAGAAAAGGGGGACTGTTCATATAGGTCATATAAGGCCCTTCTGCCAGCTCAGAGACACGTGGGGAATCCCACCCCTCCACACAGCAGAAATATTCCTTTGAGGTCAGTTTTGCAGCCTCTTTCTAGTGAGCTAAGTGTTAATTGGTGTGCTCTGCAGCAGTACCTGGAGCTGCCTCACAGTGCTTTCCACAGGAAGATACCCTGGAAATCCTTTTTTCTCATATCAAACAAATCCCTGCAAAAGGTCCCTAATGTTGCTGGTGACATTTAGTGTCAGATTTTCAAAAAGTCTTTTTATTTCTGCATCTCCAGTTTTGTACTCACATATCCAGGTAGGGTGATGTCCAAACATCAATATTTTCATGCACAATTATTTGTGCAGGCAGGTGTACAGTCACAGTTAAGTGAGGCCCTGCTTCAAAATCAGGCCCACAGTAAATGCATGTACACAGAGTAGGGTTATCTATTAGATAGGGTTCTGAGAAGGCTTACTTGCTTGTTTATAAAGCAGTTTTAAAATGCTCATATGAAAGACACTATGTAAGCAATATAGCAAAGAAGCAATGTTTTTCCTCCGTTATCCCAGCAGCACTGATAACTTGAGCTGAGCTCAAAAACTGATGGGCTGTTCTTTTTGCATAGCAAGATTGGATATAGTTTAGTCTCATAAAGCAAGATCGTTTCAGAACAGCCTTGTCAAGTTTCTTAATATCTCTCTGGATGTCTGGCTATTGAAAGTAGGAAGACAGATTTAGGCATGTGTGATTACTAATATAGGAAAGGATTACATTCTAATGGTCTGTCCATGCCCCCCGCCCCCCTTCTGCAGGAGAGTATTTTAGCCAAACCTAGTTCATTTAGAAAGAAAATTACCAAACCAAAAGCTCTTGCAGGTTGAAACTTTGTTGATCCAATTTTTATGGTGAAGATGAGGAAAGAGCTGGGCCAGTTCACCCACAATTCGCAAATGGTGAGAGTAAAGGAAGACAAACTTGGTGGGAGAAAGGGTCTAACAAAGGCCTTCAAAGTAAAAATGATGTTACAGGGTAAAGGTGGGCAGAAGGTGCCAGCTGTCTGACAAAAGAAATATCATTACTCACCATTAAGGACACTGCAGGTACTTAGTATAGTTAAGGGTGGACATTCTGAAATTTCTTTTAAGATAGCTGATATAGCTTTTATCTTGCCTGTGGTTTTTGCTTTTATGCAGTTAGGGCCCAAGTGCAAGCCCTCCCTGCCCCCCCCCCCCCAATAAAACACCTTTGTATCATTGCTAAAAGGGAGGCTGCATAAATACACTATCATCTCTCCAGGATGGGATAAAAATTGCAATGGGCATTCTGCAGTGCTCCTGGGTCATAGATCTCCCTCCAAACTCTGCTCTCATCCTTGCCTGCATACCTTACTGAAAGGCCAGTATTACTCATGGCTAGACATACATTTGTTTAAAAAAAACTATGAAGATAGAAAGTTTATCTGTGAGTTTCAGTGGCAGAAATTTTATAGTGATCATCACTCTGACTACAGGATGTTTCTTACATTTTACAAGTGTAGCAATGATTGAAACAGAATAGAGAAAAATTGGTGTAAAAACAGGACTACGGAGATTAAACAGGTTGAGAGTTGTCTGGCAGCTCCAAATACTACAGAGAAGTATAGCTCTAGAGTGCAGCAAATTTCATCTTTGAACAGGTTTATTGTTTTATCAGTTTTTTGTTTAAGAAGGGTTTCATTATATATAACATTGAGGTAATGTTTTGCATAGCAGATTTATTCAACAGGTTTATTCTTTTAATAACTCATATTGCATTTCACCATTTGGTATGTGGGGTCTTATTCATTAGACAAGTTTATTACTTTATCAAGTAAGAATTTTAAAAAGTTTTACTAATAATACACAATGTGTTAAGATTTATGGGCAGCACATTATTCTATTAGGATTTTTAGCCTTTTACTAGGCACTAGAGAGGTATGATGCAAGTCAGTTGCATCGTTACCATGGAGCAATGTAAGCTACACAGTTACTACATAGCAATGCTTCTGAAAACAATGGTAATTACATTGTACCTCATATTCTCTTTCAATAGCTGTAACATATCTCCCTTTGCTGCCCCAGTGTTTTAAAAACACTGAAAGTCCAAATACAATGACCCTGACTAAATTGCTGTTGTAAATTAGAACAACAAAGTAAGATAAAAAGCAATATTGGCATTGGCAATAAACTGGAATTGTGTGATAGTTTGATACACATTATCTACCTCTGGGCCATAGGTTGATCAAAATCACAGAGCTTGGATTGGTAGGGGCATGGCCATGTTTGACACCTCCACAAGTTCTGTAAAGTAATGACATAGGATTGAGTAACACTGACTAAGCAATCCTCAAATCATTTTTACAAGGTCCATCTTCCAAAGGGAATAGCATGAAAATTCAGGCAGCTGTCACCAGTTTGTAGCTCCTGTTTAGGAGCATAGATAAAAGTAGCTCTGGGCACTGAATTATCTTGCACTTTGAGGTTTGTACCCTTCTTTCTACTTCTATGTGGAGCAGAGGAGGATTCACATTTTTAAAAAAATCTTCAGCTACTGTGAACTTTATTATTATTTGTCCTTCTGTAACATGTATAGCAAATACAGTAGAATCTGATTTGCTCTAAGAACAAGGAAGATCCATTGTAGATTTTCATATGTTGTGAACTAGCAATTAAGAAGGTGCACAGAACACATAATCTGTACTGCAGAGTGTACTTTGTTCATGTGGTATAAATTTAGTTAAAACTATTTATATTTCATACTGATCCCCTTCTCCTGAAATCTTTACTAATGTAAAGTGTCCTGAGTCATGGGATTAATCTAGTTGAATTCAGTAGGATTACTCATATGGGAGGAACATGAAGAATTGAACGCTATATTAGTAAAGTTACTGTTGCATCTATTGTCAAATAATGAAGTCTTCATAATATAATGTGCTTTGGCTTTCTGCTACTAAATCTTCACTGAGCAGTGGGAGGCTGCCATTTTTCTAGGGAAATTACTGGGCATATGAAGAAAGTGAGAATTATTGAGGTTCTGGTGTATAGTAGATATTTTCACAAACTTGTGAAACCATTATTTTTGGACTTATGATTTAATAATAGATGTATCTTTTAATTGTAAAAACTGTGTTTAGCTATTTTATAATAGAAGTTCTTATTTTTAAAGAATTTCTTTAATGTACTGACTTCTAATTGATAGACTAAAAACTTCAAAGGAATCTATCTGTCTGATTTATTGGTTGGTTGTATTCTTTGGGTACATGAGCTGTTTTAATTAAAGGACCTAAACAAATAATTTCTAAAGACTAACTGTGCCATTTGGCACAGCCCCTGGCTCCTCCAAACATACCAAGTTCTTTTGGTAGCACTCAACTGATTAAATAAAGAAAAGGTTCTGACTTATGGAAAGAACAGCTAGTATATTCAGAAAAGATACTGACACTTTGGGTGAAATTCTGACTCCATTGACTTCAGTGTAGCCAGGATTTCACTCAATGGCAAGATTCCAATTGACTTCAGTAGGGTCAAGATTTCACCTTTTGATCTTAATTCCTGCTTTCTTCCATTCATATTTGAGGTGAGGAAAGTAATGTGTTCTGCCCTGCAGTCTGACCCCTCCTGATTGGATACAGTAAGGAAGGATATTTTATCTTGTATTTTGTGTCTCAGTGGAACTCAGTCTACTTTCACTTGCACGGATTTAATTTTGTTGATTTGCAGAGGAATTACTCCTAGATTCCAATGGTTTAAGTGAGGGAAGAATCAGGACCAATATCTTGAACATTAACTTTATTTCAATATGCTTTTTTGTGAATTTAATTCTCTGGACTTTGAAAAAGTGACATGTGGGAGAGATGAACCCACCAGGAGTTCATCAGCCAATTGTGAACTTTTGCTCCACACTTCAAAAAAAGTGTTGTTCAGCTCATGCCAAATGACAGATCTGGCTGTGTAGGTTCTTTGTGGACCTCATGTATTCCTTTTAATGGGCAGGTCTGTGTGTGACTAGATCCGTGTTCTTGTTACTAAGCAATCCCATGCTGTAGAATTCCAACATGGCATTGACAGCTGATGCCAGTTGTTGACACTGTTGATTCTTATTAATCCAGTTGATTTTCACCTCTTCCTGTATCATGATGTATGTGGATGACTTACTTGAAGCTATCGGTACATCCAAAGCATGCAAGGATCTATCAGACTACCTCCCTTGGATTTAAGGTCTTATGGTGGCAGCATGCAACGTTATAGCTGCACTGTCACCAGTCTGGTTGTACTCGATGTTGCTGTATAACCTTCTCTACTACACTACAAAATTGCTGTATGGAGATGATCCATTAAGAATCACAATCAAGCTTGAATGTTTGAATAACCTTTGAAATTATTGACAAATCAGCCCCAATGGGCTGCCTAGGAGCCTAATGTAGAGCAAAAGATCGATGATAATACTGCGGAGACAGGATCCAGACTGCAGCAGTGAGGGGATCTGTCATATGATTTTTGCATGCTGCCACTAGAGGAGAAGTACAACAGGGATAATATGCCATATTGGTGCTACTGTCTCACCTCTCATGCCACAAGGGATAGGACACTCTGACCAGGTGTTGTATTTGCAACTAGGGCTGGGCTTCTTTTGAAGTTTTGATTAACTCAAATTGGCAGGTTCAGGTCACCCTGGCGTTGCAACACATTGGGGTCTTCCTTCAGGCAGTGAGGCTTGCATGAACTCGAAACTTCAACCGCTATGCAAAACTCCATGTGAACCCTGAAAAATCAACAATAGTATAATGATATCTAGTCTGTCTCTCAAGATTCTTTTATGGCCTTCAGCATCATGCTATCTGAGCACCCTACAGTCTTTTTTATCCTTGAAGCACCCCAAAAGTATCTCCATTTTATAGATTGGGACCTGGGGGACAGGTAGATTAAGTGATTTGCCCAAGATCATAAAAAAGTCGGACACTGCCAGGAATAAAACCTAGGTCTACCTAATCCAAGTTGAGTGCCCTATCTGCTTGATCATCCTTCCTCCCTACCCCTCTCATCAGAAACTAGGACCTTTCTCTTTCCTTTAGGTATCTCCACAACTCTTCCTTCTGATCCTACAGAGTGTGGCCAGCTAGCCTATTTTCTTTCATCCCCTTTCTTAATCTGGGTGGGTTTTCTTAATCTGGGATGTTTGAAGCTAGGTTTGGCCTGGGTTTGTGTTTCTTTGTGAAAGCTTCACACATCCGTAATAACTTTTTATAATTAATAATACAACTTCTTTATTAACAGCATCTCTCCTCCTGTAAACAGGGCAATTGTGTAAAGTTTATTCATAATGCTCCAGTGTTTGGTGGAGACTACAGTAAAGTTCAAAGAGCCATTATTTTCATTTCCCCAATAAATGTATTCCACCTGCATCTATTTAGCACAATAGTGACCTCTAATGGCTGGTTAGATTAATGATATCTCAGGAGAAGTATATCTGGCATTAATTCTTATTTAAAGTAGAAGTATGGATCTGTAGCAGGTGTTGCCCCCTTCATGATGAGCACACCTTTAGAAAGGTCAGCTCTTGGAAAGATCTGATAATCTGTTCCTTTTCCCTTTATGCTGGATAAAGGCACCTGACCTTTCAGTTATCCTAATTTCTCTTCCTTTTTTCTACCATCCTGGCTATTATTTATTGAAGCTGAATGGATCTTGTTTATTTTAATAGTTTCTAAAAGAAGTGATCAAAGGCAGTGATGATGCAAATTAATATTCAGGTTACCTCGATATTTCATAAGGCATCATATCTCTGTAGAGTAATACCTTTTGTGTAAAACTTGAATGGCAGTGTCATGTAATAGTGTCACATTTTGTGTTACACAACTCACTGAAGTTCTTGGTGGTGGATCTATTAATTTTTTGCGGGGGTGGGGGGGGTAGAGATTGCACCCTAATTCTTAGAGCCAGAGCTAGCTCTAGCCTTGACAAGTATTAGGCTTGCCCAGAAGCAGCCCTAACTTGCCCCATTAATGTATGATCCTTAATGGACACCATATTGGTAGAGGCTAGAACAGATCTGCTGACCCACTCTCTACTCCCTATACTGAGTAAGGGTGCGGGGGTGGCACAGCAGATGCAGGGCCCAGGGCTGTTGCATCTCTGTCAGCAGGGAATTTTTCTGCTGACCATTTGTTGTATGTAGCCCCTTTGTGCCTCCCCAAAGATGCAAAGGGGCTGGATCTGATCAGGGAATCTAGCTCAGAATGTAGAAGATAACTTAAATGTCAAGATTGATACATTTATTTTGCAGGCAGGGATTGCAGGGGGACATAAGCCTATTCCAATCCCAGGAGGCATGAGGACAGGAAACCAATGGGACCCAGAGAGAGGAGGTGTGAAATGAATGCCTAGTCCACCTTATCTTCCCCTTGGCCTTAACTGCCTATCTGATTGAGTGCAGTGCCTCAAGGACTCCAGAATACGCCGAGATCTGTCAGGGCTGAGGACTGTGCAAACAGAACACAAAAGCCAGAAGCAGGTGGAAAGAAATGAAGACAAGGTCAGGTTCCTTCAAAATTGCTTTGATTAAAGTAACACACTTAATTGGGGGGGGTTATTTTTTACACATTAAAAATAATGTTCATAAATCTTGTAGCAACCAGTGAGAAACTTGGACAGGAATAGAACAGGGTTGGGTAATGGGGTGAAATGGAGTGCACAATACCAAGAGGGAAGGGCAGTGGAGGGCAAGGAACCAAGTAGGAGGGGAAAATAGATCAACGGAGGTAGGAGACAAGGTGCAGTAGAAGGTAGATTGGACCAATGCTGGAGAAGGACAGGGAGGACTGAAAGAAAATGGGAAAGGCTCGAGGAATTGTAGGAGAGTCGAGAGAACTAGAGAGAGCAGAAGGCAAAAGAAAGTGAAGAGCATATTCTGACTCTATTGTATTTAGGCACAGCAATTATCACCCTAGGTTTCAGGCTGGAGCAGCACACAAGTCTCTCTTCAGTTGAACTGCCCTCTCTTTCCTGCAATCAAATTTGTTCTGAGGTTTGTCTGTTTCTAAAGGGGAAACTTTTTTGTTTTCGAGATGAATTTTTTATTTGAAGAATGACACTGTTTGAGACACTCCTTTTCCCACAGAAATTTGGAAGTTGGTTTGTTTGTGTTGCTTGGTGGGGTTGTACCCCACGGCACTTGGCACCCAGGTTATTGTCCAAATCTTACTTTGCCTTTCATCTGAAAGTATAAACACACCACCACAAACATAAACTGCAGTTTGAGCTGGCGTCCCTCCCCAGGCAGTTGGGCTGCTTGGGCTCTCTCTAAACTTGCAGCTACCATGTCTTGTTCTCTTGAGAGACTATTCAACTTTCGATATAAGACCAATCTGGTCTGGTGTCTGAGTGAGCAGAGTAGGTCTGTATATCCACACAGGATCCCAGTATCTGTTACCTTTTGCCATTTGTTTTTTTTTAAAATAGGTTTTCCAGCATGATTGTTCATTTTAAAGGGATATTATTTGACAACATACTTTTTCCCAAGTGGGAAACTTTATTTCATTGAGTTCATTCTAGCTAGGTTTTTTTTTAATTTGTCATCACAGCAAAGTGTCTTCTCCTGCAACAACAGATTAAGTTCCTGCTCTATCCACTCATGCTAGAATCAGCATCCAAATGACCAAACTAACTACATTGGTATCTTTCCCTATTCCAGCACTTGAATCATTCCATCATCACTTGTTTCAGCTCTGAAGCTACCTGGACATTTACCTGCTCCAACCTTTCCTTCTTCTTGTGAACTCTTGTGCCTGGGGTACCCTATTCAGATGCTGCTTCGGAACCAGCATCCAAGCTGCCTGATCCTGACCCTCAATGCCCATCTGCAAATATCAGAATTAGTGACTAAGCCGTCAGGGATTTACAGGGTCTAGGCTATGCCTTTGCCTTTAAACAAGTTAAACAAACTAGAGTGAACCAAATTTAAAATGTTCTGCTGGGAAAAACATATGACCAATAGCTGGGAGTACTCCTTTAGTGCACCAGACCCCATGGGGATAACTTTTCCACAAGGCAGACCATGCAGCTTCCACAACTTCTGACTGGGTCTTTGGGCTCCAGCAACCCCTATTTCTCACCATGGCTCCCAACAGTGAAGCCAACTGTGATTATACACCTGAGAGAGGCTTTTCTTTCTTGGAAGCAGTGCAAACAGTGAGCATCTGTAGCGATGCAGGTTTCAAAACACGGTAGCATTTATTAGTTTCCTGGAATGCAGCAATGGAGAGACATGCTAGTATGGGAAAGGTAAGCGTAGAGACAGTCCATTTTGAATGTAGGTGGTGGGGAGGAAGCCATGGCCCAAGCCACGCTCTCCCGAGATCCAAGTTCTCTCTCTCTCTGTTTCTGTGTCTTCCATTCCAGCATCAGCCCTAAGATACAGTTACCTGACACCTCTTGCCTTTGTTCTCCAGGTTCGGGCTTTTTGCTCTGCTTCCCTGCACAGAGGTGGGGGGAAATAACTTGCTGTAGGAATTAATGTTCGGCCACTAAGGTCCCCATTGTCTCTTTATGGTCTTCCATTCCAGTCAGACCTAGTGACTTTGTACCCCAAACACCTAGCCCTTCTCCCCCTTGTCCCAGGGAGAAAATTAATGGGTAGCAATACCTAGGGGGAGGTACAGGATCCTACATCTTGATCATAAACAGTTATCAGTTTTTACCAAATTACCAAAAATTACCTGGTCAGGGATTGAGGCTGCTGTACATGCATATAACAAAAAGCTGAACCCTGATCTTACAATCTAACTATAAGGCAAGAGACCACCATTATTTTCGTCCTATGGCTGATGTAAAGGTAGAGCAACAACTGTAATTTTATATTTAGATTGTTAAGCCAGACAATTGCGTGATTGTAACACAACTCGTGTTAAGCCAGAGTGTATTGCTGTAATGCCTCCTTGATATATGTGAATTGGACATTAAGTTGTTATATGTTCCATGGTCTGTTCTGGCTGACCACAGTCGCACACTGAAGACTCTTCAACTTTCCATTTGTGCAGCAAGTATCTGCAACTGCCATGATTTGTGTGGATACAATTTAGGATTGTCCATAAGCTTCAGGGGAGGTCAAAGCCAGAGATCTTCTGCATGGGGTCTTTCACAAGGCGTGTTTTTGTTTATTTGGTGACTTCTTGTGAACCACAGTAAACATGACAGATAGGCGGAGAACAAAGTGATGGAAACTGTCTGATGTATTTGGGGGTGAAGTGAGTGGGAGTTTGGGTCAGCAGCATAGTGACAAAGCTGGGGATATAAGCAAAGAATTCTTTAAAGTGGTGGAAATACTTTCAGATCACAGCCAAGGAGGCAATCACAACATGAATGCAGAGCTGGTATAGAACTTCTAAAGAGGAACTAAAAGCTTGATCCTGCAACATTGAAGCTACTGGAAGTTTGCCATTGGTTTCAGTGGGAGCAGGACTGAGCCCTAGTAGAAGAGTTGATATTTGTATTTAGTTTGACCAAATCAGTTCTAATGAGACTGAGGGAAATGGATTCAATTATATCAGCAGAACTTGCTCTTGGACCCCGTGGGAGCTCTATTTGAACTAGGTTTGGGGGAATAACTTGGCTCAGAATTATGGGATCCAGCATGAGACTTATCAAGCATTTGGTGAGAAGGAGGTGGAGAATGATCTAAAATGTAGATGACAAGCAATGCTATTCAAAAATATCTAATTAGGTGCATTGGTCAGGAAATAACTGCTACGTTTATTAAAGTCAACCACAATTCAGAGTTTGTGAGTGTGATAGCAGATGAAACCGTAGACTGGGGTGGGAAGGGAAGGGAACAAAAGATCCTTCGCTGAAGGTATTCACACAATAATGTCAAGAGAAGACTTCCTCCAGTTTACAGAAGTGCATTTTATGCCTGGAAGAGGAGTAAGAGAGAAAATGCTGATCAAGTCACAAGCCATACGGGTGGATTTCAATGGACCTACGTGTATGGGCTCTGATGGAACTAGTGCAATGAGCAGTGGATGCTTTTCTGAAGTGCAGGCACCCCTTTTTAGTCAATACATTAATCCAGGGGTTCTCAAACTTCATTACACTGCAATCCCCTTCTGACAACAAAAATTAATACATGATCCCAGGATGGGGTCCTGAAGTCTGAGCCCGCTCAAGCTCTGCCGCCCCGGGAGAGGGGAACAAAGCCGAAGCCCTGTCACCTGAGGCCCAGGGCTGAAGTCCTCAGGCTTCGGCTTCAGCCCTGGAAGGTAGGGCTTGGGCATCGGCCCTGGGCCCCAGCAAGTCTAAGCCAACCCTGATGACCCCATTTTAGGATCCTGACCCACAGTTTGAGAACTGCTGCTCTAATCCAACAACCAGAAATGGTATCTGCTGCCAAGGAAAGAGAATTGTGACTGGGCGTGTTTTCAGGAGGCACAGCCTTGATCCCAGTTCAGCTCAGAATCAAGGAATGATGACATATCTAGTACCCAGAGACCCACAGACTGCATTGCATACTGGGCAAGGGGGCAGGGAAATTAAGGTGCTCCTATTTGTTTTGTGAGAGTGACATTAGGAAGGGAGAAGGACCTAAAGTGGTTCTTCTTTTGAGAGAGCATGAAAAAGGGCCAGGCTATGCTATAGAGCAGGGGAAGGAATCGACTTAGGGGAAGAGACTGTGAAAAGGCAGGAGCTCTGGAATCCCAGCAGGGGAGAGACAGTAGTCAGTTATGGGTGGATCTGTGGTCTGAATAGGACCTGCAGAGAGAAGCCTAGAAAGGAGCTGATGAAGAGTCCTAAAGACAGAGTCCTGAAGAAGCAGGAACTGTTGGGAGAGGTAATTTGTTTGTGACCTGAAGAGGCAGATGACAAAGGAATTCTTTATCCCTTAGGTTGGAGAGGGTGTAAATGACTACTGATACTGGCTCTGCATCAACAGTAATGAACTTGAATAAGGGGTTAAAGGTTAGACCTTTGGTGGAGCGAGGAGAAAGACGTATCCTGGGATGACAGAACTGGAATTGGCTTCAGGCCTAGTAATGGGCACCCTCTTTTATTTAGCAGTCATAGAGAAGGTAGGAAGATGCCCCTCCCATCACTCACCTGCATCAAGGGGCAGATACTGGATCCTGGTAAGAAGAGGGGGATTTTCTTACCTGTCTAGAGAGGAAAATCACCAAACTACCCAAGATGCCAGAATGAAACTGTTGCATGGCCATGCATCCCACCACCAGAAAGGTAAGAACCCCTTACTAGACCAGAAGACCATACCTAAAACTCTGCCTCAGTATGTTCAAATAATTTTTTTCTAATATCCACATATAACTGAGGCTATTTGCTACTCGATCTATAATTATAGCTAGTGGGGAATATTCTTTTTTCTATTCTTCCTTGCTTGAAAAACTACTGGTACACTATAATGACTAATGATCTATTCAGTTGATAATATTTATTCATCAAAAGTTGATCTAAGACACAAACAACGTGATAAAATTGACCACTTTGCAAGGCAGCCAGGATCTCAAAGATCAGCTTGTGAGCACTAGATATTTGCCATTCACTGTGCTTCATTCACTATAAATTCATATAGAACATACAGGTATACATATAGAACATATGCATATAGTTATATATATATATATATATATATATATATATATATATATATATATATATATATATATATGTATACTACTTATTGCACACTGGTCCCACCCTCATTTAAAATCCTACATGTGTTATTGATGTACTCAACTAAAAAACTAGCAATTACTCATTTAACATCATACCTATCCTCTGCTGTTTTTCCTAAGACCCAAATGTGGGGCAAAGGCCCACACAGGAAGAGGAAGGAAGAAGTAGTTATGGAAACCTAAATTGGGTGGGATTTATTGCTTTAATGTAACCAATATGTTCTACAGTCTCTGGTTTCTGGAACAGTGCTTCTGATATTAACCTTGCTGCTGTAATAGCAGAAAGGACCCCAGGTTTGCCTGGCATGGAGTTAAAATCTAACAGCATCCTAAGTAACCCTGGGATTCCCTCGCTACTCCTGTGACAGCGATGTTTATGTCAGAAAAATGTCTCCGGAAAATACACATGGACCTCAGTGCCAGATGCTCATAAAGTAAGGCTCATGGGTCCAAATCATTAATCAGGCAAGACTCCCATCAAAGTTATTAGGAGTTTTGCCTGAGTAAGATCTGAGGATTGCAGGATTTCACTCGACATGATTAGCACTCCTTGTAATCAGGGACAGTTGGGAGGTATCTCAGAGTGTTTATGTTTTGGTTCTTATAATGAATGTGAGATCCCTCATGTAGCTCTCTGCCATTTTGCACGTCAAACTGAAAGAATATATGCTCGTCAGGCATTAGTGTCTCAGCTTAACGACAGAAACTTCAGACAAATAAATCCATATGCCATGAAGGATTTTCCTAATGAAATGGAAGTACAGTATTGTTTACACAATATTCTTTAGACTGTTTTCAAAACAGCAAATGCTGGACATTGCTGCAATCCATAGATATCCACTAATGTGGACAGAAATTAAAATGTAATATTAAGCGGCAGGTTCTCTTAACTTTTTCCAAAGTATTCATGCAGTTGCTCTGAGCACCCCTTCTGAACTTTCCCCCTCATGGTGTTTTTTTAATTGACATTCCAGCCCTTGAAACAAGGTCTTCACTCCTTTTCTCATTTCAAGATCTTGTTTTGGGAAAGCTCTAACACCTGTCCACTGATCGCCTGCCAGTCTGCATCTGTGCCCAGCTGACAAGGCTGTCTGCTTTGACTAATGATGTGATTGATGGACAAAATAAGGAAGAACACACAAAAAAACATTTCTGTCTGGTCTGGTGTGTCAGCAAGCCTTCATCAAGTGGCTGCTGAAGGTATATTTTGCTGCATGCCTCATTACACAGTAATGGCATTCCCAGGCAAAGCTGTTTCTTTTCATGACACAAGACAGCAGGCAGCTTTATGGACTCTGGGCCTATCAAGCCTGGAGGAGAGAAGCACTAAAGAGTGGTCATTTCCAAAAGTGCCTCAAGTTGCTTTTTTGTTGTCATGAATTTAATATGGATCAACACAATATGAAATGAGCATGAGGAATTTTAGTGACTAGTCATTTTTTAAGACTGCTGTCTAAACAGCCATCAAGGAAAAAAAAAACCATTTTCTTCTACCAAACCTGTTGCAAAAAGAAGTCATCTGTCAATTTTATTACATTAAAAAAGTACACAGAGGCATATAGTCCAAACAAATGTCTGCTCCACTGCTAAACATGTGGAAAATGCCACATATCTGAAGCAAAAAACGCAATTAACTAGGCTATTGAATGCAATATTTAACAACTAAGATTCAGATGGCCCTATCTTTAAAGCTGTATGAAGAACATTCATATACACTATGTACATTAGAAGATTGCCTATTTCAGGTAACAATAATTGTGATAGCCATTAGGCACTGTGATATGAGGCTACGGTGACCAGATGTTTTGATTTTATAGGGACAGTCCTGATATTTGGGGCTTTGTCTTATGTAGGCACCTATTACCTCCCCATCCCCTGTTCTGATTTTCACACTTGCTGTCTGGTCACCCTATATGAGACTATAAAAAGGCAACCATGAACCCCACATACAGCTTGTAGCAAGGTATAAATAGGAATAATCTATTGTGTAAAGAATAAAGGGTTGAAGGAATTTACCTTCCCTTTTGTGTTGATCCAGTTCTGCTTTTTTACCCACTGTAGATTTTAAAGATGTACTGCACATTTCACTCTGCTTTATCCTTCATACAGCTTCAAGATAGCTTTCTCTATCCTGTGAAGATTTTGTATTTCCTATATGTTAAATTTGATAGTTTTCCATTTTAAAATATTTTTAGAAGGAGAAGCAGTGAAAATTCTTTAATTTTTTAACAAAAATTCCTTTTTCCCCTTCCTGACAGGATGGTCTCTTACCATGGTAAATAATTGTGAATAATCTCTGATTTTAATGAGTTGTGATTAGACAAGAAGCCCTTCTTCATGTAATAAATACTCCATGATAAATTAGAAAATGTATATGAGTTCTTTATTCCCATTTAAAGAGAGAGAAAAAACATCAATGTAAATTCTTGTTATGACAAATGTAAGAGATAATCTTTTAAAGTGCATTTAATTTACTGTAATAGTCAGAGCCACTTTATCGATGCCTAAGAGTACAGAAAAAGCGAACACAGAATAATTCAAAGCAAATAAATAGCATGATTAAATTCAGCATGGCACTTACTTACAGACACAATCATATTATCCTTACATATGAGTTAAAATAATAATAATGGAAATACCATTTTTGATTTAAGAATAAGACTCCTATGTAGACATGAATAACTAATGGGAGTTGTTAAAGGCTGTTAACCTACCTTCTTGAGTCTCGATACTAAATAAGGCAATTCCAGACTCAACGGAAGAAATTCTGTTGATTTTGAAAAGTTTAAACAAAATAATTATTCTATCAACTGCAATAGGGAGCTAAATACCATCAAAATATCAAACACCTGCACATTTCCAATGAGTTCTCTTTTGAAAACCAGAAGCAGCTGGGTGGAGGAGAGGCCATTTTATCAGTAACCAATAGGTTTCTGTGCTCCACTGACCTTGAAGTCAATACCAGTGCCAAGGGCTCACTGTCTGCTGTTTCTTCTTGCATTATTGGTTTGAGAAAGATAAAAATGTCACAGATTTACTATAAATCACAATTCAGTTGGGTTTTGTTGTCTTGGTGCATTTTTTTTACGTTAGCAAAAGCTGGTCTTATTCACTTGCAATTTCTAGGCAAAGTGTACAGTAGTTAGCAGAATGTGTCTCATTGCATATCCACAGAGTTTAAATATTTTCCTTTAAAATAAGGAATCTACACATTTTCATGTATGTGTAGATTGCTGCTAATTCCTGGTGGATAGCAACTGAAGTCATGAGCGCACTCGCTCCGCTACATCTGGAACACAATATGGACAAAGAGAGCGGCAGAGCTATTTTCCCACACCTCTGCTCCTGCTTCTTTTTAATCACATGGAGTCAGTAAGAGAGAGATTCAGTTGTCTAATCTCTTCTATACAATTGTTTACTGTGTCAAATTTGTTGGGGTTTTTTTGGTAAATAATCACAAAAACCATACCTAGCTTTTATATAACACTTTTTGTCTGTAGATTTCAAAGCACTTTACTATATTTCCATGCACCTACATTTTCATTTAGGTTGAGTCTTTAGAGAATGATCATCTTATCTATCTGTTCTGAAAGCATAACTAAGTATCAATGTGGGACAGAAAAGTGGCTTGAAAAATCCCTACACTTAGTCCGATTTTTGGCGAGTTGTGCCTTACGTAGTGACTTCAGGAGCCAAGGAAAACAAGAAGAATGTAACTGCAAAAATATTCTTTTATCAGCTCTTGCTTGTAGCCCTGGCAAACAGGTTTCCAGTTTTGTGGATGCTAGCATAGGAACTCAAAGCGAGATATAACCTTAGGTTATTTTTTTCATCTTAGAGGAACCTGCCACCTATTCACATGCCTATACATGTATTGTGGCATAATTTCTTTTCCTAATCAGGTTTCTGTATCTTTCTTTCTTTCTTTCCCACCCAAACTCTTAATAATTTTTCATGATGGTGTCTGTGTCTTCTCCTGGCTCTTCCTTCCATACTCCCTACAGATAACTGAAGGTACTTTTTACATGCTAGAATAGTTAAAGCTTGTATTTCCAGAAGAAATGTTTACTTGTTTTCTCACCATTCCTGGTAGAAATGTAGCTTCTTAAGATCACAGATTGTTCACTTGGCTTTTTTTTGATGGCATAAGTGTCATACGTTTTTGATAGGCATATATTTTTATATGATTTCCAGGGTATTTTTCCCTCCCCCACCTCTAGTGTTAGGGCTGAATCCAGGTCCCTTTGAAGTTAATAAATTCCAAGGCCAAAAGGGACCATTATGATCATCTAGGCTGACCTCCTGTATAACACAGGCCACGAAAGTTCACCAAAATAATTCCGCAAGGCAGACATTTTAGAAAAATATCCGATCTTAATTTAAAAATTGTTAGTGATGAAGAATCCACCATGACCGTTGGTAAATTGTTCCAAGGCTACTTACTCTCACCATTAAAAAATTATGCCTTATTTCCATTCTGAATTTGTGTAGCTTCCAACCATTGGTTCTTGCTATACCTTTCTCTGCTAGATTGAAGAGCCCATTATTAAATATTTGTTCCCCATGTTGTTACTTATAGATTGTTATCAAGTCATCCCTTAACCTTCTCTTTAAACTAAATAGATTGAGCTCCCTGAGTCCATTACTATAAGTCATGTTTTCTAATCCTCTATTCGCTCTTGTGGCTCTTCTCTGAACCTTCTCCCATTTATCAACATTCTTCTTGATTTGGGGGCACCAGAACAGCGCGCAGTATTCCCATAGCAGTCACACCAGTGCCAAATACAGAGGTAAAATACCCTCTCTACTCCTACTCCAGATTCTCCTGTTTGTTCGTCCCGGGATCGCATTAGCTCTTTTAGCCAGAGCATCACACTGGGAACTCATGTTCAGCTGATTATCCACCCAAATCTTTTTCAGAGTCATTGCTTCACAGGATAGAGTCCCTCATTGTGAACATACAGCCTACATTCTTTGTTCCTAGATGTATACATTTACATTTAACATCTTAAAATACATTATGTTTGCTTGCACCCAGTTTACCAAGTGATCCAAACTGCTTTGAATCAATGACCTGTCATCTTCATTATTTATCACTCCCTCAAATTTTGTGTCAGCTGCAAATTTTATCAGTGATGATTTTATGTTTTCTTCCAGGGCACTGATAAAAGTGTTAAATAGAATAGGGGCAATATCCAACCCCTGAGGGACCTACTGAAAACACAGCTGTTTGATGATGAGTCCCCATTTACAATTACATTTTGATACTTATCAGTTAGCCAATTTTTAATCCACTTAATGTGTGCCATGTTAATATATTTTATTTTTTTAATCAAAATGTTGTGTGATACCAAGTCAAATGCCTTACAAAAGTCTAAATATCTTACATCAACACTATTATCTTTATCAACCAAACTTGTTATCTCATAAAAAAATCAAATTAGTTTGATATTGTGGCATTCCCCAGGGTACAGTCTGGACTGCTGAATAGCTGTGTCTCCTCAGTTCTCTGACCTGGGATGCTTTTTTTTACCCTGCTTTACTGGTGAACAGCCTGACCAAGTAACTTGCTCCCCGCTGCACTGTATTGAGTGTTACTAACTAGCCACTTGTGAATTACACTGCAGAAGAACAGCAGCAGACTTTCCCAGACTTTACCCCAGAAATGTGCATCTTGTATTGCCCAGCACCATGAACAATGCAAGCTCATATAAAGTCCGTCATTTCATCAATGGAAAATTATATGCACCAGCTTTGTTATCCCAAATGGAGTCTCCCACACACAAACAGTGGTTAGCTAAAACAGTGAAACAAGTTTATCAACTACAGAAAGAAAAGCAAGACTACAAGTAACGACGCATAAGGTAAGGACTGGTTACAGATTTAAAAAGAAAATCCACAAGCTAAATACCTAACTTAATAAGCTAAGTGAACATAAAAGCAAAAAGTTTCTCTCACCATAAGCTTACAGCAGTCTGTAGTGTCTTACTTCAGCCAGGACTCCCTCCCCCCTGCCCCAGTTCAGTTCTTTAAGAGTTGTTGATTTCATTAGCAGAGATGGAGGGGGAGAATGAGGTCAAAGTGTTCCCCCCCCTTTATATTTATTTTCTTGTGTTAGATTCATCTTTGCTGAATCATGAGTCTTTTGTGAACATGAAGTTTGAACGGTCCTTGTGATGAAATGCAAATTTCTTGTTCATGCCTGACAGAGAATGTCAGTGTGTGTGACAGAGAATGTCAGTGTGTCTTTGTCTTTGAAAACTGGTTTGAGCCTGCTTTTCTATTCTGGACCATATTACAGCAGTTTATACAGTAGAAAATTATAACTTTACATACAGTGTTGATACACATACTTTACCAGGATAATAATGTTCAGCATATTATGAGTTTTCCAATGAGTTTTCCAGTTTACCTCACTAGCCTACTTTGTACAAAAAGTACTGCAGTTTTGTGAAAGTGGTTAAAATGGTGTATAGTCTGTCACAGACTGTAAACCTGTATTTATTTGCATTAATTTCATTACCCTCCTTTAGTTCTTTATTAATAGAGTACAACATCAGCTGCTTCATTATCTTGCCTGGGATCAATGTCAGGCTTACAGGCCTAAAATTACCCAGGGCATCCCATCTACTTTCTTTAAAATTGCCATATTAGCTTTCATCCAGTCTTCTGAACTTCTCCAAGACTTGTTGAAAATAAACATTAATGTCTCCTCAGCCAGCTCTTTTAAAACTCTTGAATGAAAGTTATCTGGATCAGCACATTTAAAAATGTCTGACTTTAGTAGCTTCTGTTTAACATCCTCCAGAGATACTAATGGAATGGAAAGAGTGTTCATCATCACCATGAGAGACTATATCATCACGTTCCCCTCCCCCAGTACAGAACAGACATATTTATTGAATATGCATTATTCAATTATTATTACTTCTGCATTATTATTTATAATTCTACCATTTCCTTCTAATAACAGACCAATGCCATTGTAAAGATGCTTTTTGTTCCTAATATATCTTAAAATTTTGTATCGTCCTTAAGTCTGTTGGCCATAGATTTCTTCTCGTGTACCTGGGCTTCCTTTATCAATTTTCTACAATTCCTAACTTCAATCTACAATTCCTAACTTCTGGTTTATATTCCTAGCTATCAACTTGGCCTTTCTCCCATTTGTTTCAGAGTAACAGCCGTGTTAGTCTGTATTCGCAAAAAGAAAAGGAGTACTTGTGGCACCTTAGAGACTAACCAATTTATTTGAGCATGAGCTTTCGTGAGCTACAGCTCACTTCATCGGATGCATGCCGTGGAAACTGCAGCAGACTTTATTTATGCACAGAGAATATGAAAAAATACCTCCTCCCACCCCACTGTCCTGCTGGTAATAGCTTATCTAAAGTGATCATCAGATGGGCCATTTCCAGCACAAATCCAGGTTTTCTCACCCTCCACCCCCACACACAAATTCACTCTCCTGCTGGTGATAGCCCATCCAAAGTGACAACTCTTTACACAATGTGCATGATAATAAAGTTGGGCCATTTCCTGCACAAATCCAGGTTCTCTCACCCCCTCACACCCCTCCCAAAAACCACACACACAAACTCACTATCCTGCTGGTAATAGCTCATCCAAAGTGACCATTCTCCCTACAATGTGCATAATTAAGGTGGGCCATTTCCAGCACAAATCCAGGTTTTCTCACATCCCCCCCACCCCCATACACACACAAACTCACTCTCCTGCTGGTAATAGCTCATCCAAACTGACCACTCTCCAAGTTTAAATCCAAGTTAAACCAGAACATCTGGGGGGGAGTAGGAAAAAACAAGAGGAAATAGGCTACCTTGCATAATGACTTAGCCACTCCCAGTCTCTATTTAAGCCTAAATTAATAGTATCCAATTTGCAAATGAATTCCAATTCAGCAGTTTCTCGCTGGAGTCTGGATTTGAAGTTTTTTTGTTTTAAGATAGCGACCTTCACGTCTGTGATTGCGTGACCAGAGAGAATGAAGTGTTCTCCGACTGGTTTATGAATGTTATAATTCTTGACATCTGATTTGTGTCCATTTATTCTTTTACGTAGAGACTGTCCAGTTTGACCAATGTACATGGCAGAGGGGCATTGCTGGCACATGATGGCATATATCACATTGGTGGATGTGCAGGTATACGAGCCTCTGATAGTGTGGCTGATGTTATTAGGCCCTGTGATGGTGTCCCCTGAATAGATATGTGGGCACAATTGGCAACGGGCTTTGTTGCAAGGATAACTTCCTGGGTTAGTGGTTCTGTTGTGTGCTATGTGGTTGTCCTGGGATATTCTATCTACTACCCAAGATCCATAAACCTGGAAATCCTGGGCGCCCCATCATCTCAGGCATTGGCACCCTGACAGCAGGATTGTCTGGCTATGTAGACTCCCTCCCCAGGCCCTATGCTACCAGCACTCCCAGCTACCTTCGAGACACCACTGACTTCCTAAGGAAACTTCAATCCATCGGTGATCTTCCTGATAACACCATCCTGGCCACTATGGATGTAGAAGCCCTCTACACCAACATTCCACACAAAGATGGACTACAAGCCGTCAGGAACACTATCCCCGATAATGTCACGGCTAACCTGGTGGCTGAACTTTGTGACTTTGTGCTTACCCATAACTATTTCACATTTGGGGACAATGTATACCTTCAGATCAGCGGCACTGCTATGGGTACCCGCATGGCCCCACAGTATGCCAACATTTTTATGGCTGATTTAGAACAACGCTTCCTCAGCTCTCGTCCCCTAAAGCCCCTACTCTACTTGCGCTATATTGATGACATCTTCATCATCTGGACCCATGGAAAAGAAGACCTTGAGGAATTCCACCATGATTTCAACAATTTCCATCCCACCATCAACCTCAGCCTGGTCCAGTCCACACAAGAGATCCACTTCCTGGACACTACAGTGCTAATAAACAATGGTCACATAAACACCACCCGATACCGGAAACCTACTGACCGCTATTCCTACCTGCATGCCTCCAGCTTTCACCCTGACCACACCACACGATCCATCGTCTACAGCCAAGCTCTGCGATACAACCGCATTTGCTCCAACCCCTCAGACAGAGACAAACACCTACAAGATCTCTGTCAAGCTTTCTTACAACTACAATACCCACTTGCTGAAGTAAAGAAACAGATTGATAGAGCCAGAAGAGTTCCCAGAAGTTACCTACTACAGGACAGGCCTAACAAAGAAAATAACAGAACGCCACTAGCCGTCACCTTCAGCCCCCAACTAAAACCCCTCCAATGCATTATTAAGGATCCACAACCTATCCTAAAGGATGACCCAACACTCTCACAAATCTTGGGAGACAGGCCAGTCCTTGCCTACAGACAGCCCCGCAACCTGAAGCAAATACTCACCAACAACCACATACCACACAACAGAACCACTAACCGAGGAACTTATCCTTGCAACAAAGCCCGATGCCAATTGTGCCCACATATCTATTCAGGGGACACCATCACAGGGCCTAATAACATCAGCCACACTATCAGAGGCTCGTATACCTGCACATCCACCAATGTGATATATGCCATCATGTGCCAGCAATGCCCCTCTGCCATGTACATTGGTCAAACTGGACAGTCTCTACGTAAAAGAATAAATGGACACAAATCAGATGTCAAGAATTATAACATTCATAAACCAGTCGGAGAACACTTCAATCTCTCTGGTCACGCAATCACAGACATGAAGGTCGCTATCTTAAAGCAAAAAAACTTCAAATCCAGACTCCAGCGAGAAACTGCTGAATTGGAATTCATTTGCAAATTGGATACTATTAATTTAGGCTTAAATAGAGACTGGGAGTGGCTAAGTCATTATGCAAGGTAGCCTATTTCCTCTTGTTTTTTCCTACCCCCCCCCCCCAGATGTTCTGGTTTAACTTGGATTTAAACTTGGAGAGTGGTCAGTTTGGATGAGCTATTACCAGCAGGAGAGTGAGTTTGTGTGTGTATGGGGGTGGGGGGGATGTGAGAAAACCTGGATTTGTGCTGGAAATGGCCCACCTTAATTATGCACATTGTAGGGAGAATGGTCACTTTGGATGAGCTATTACCAGCAGGATAGTGAGTTTGTGTGTGTGGTTTTTGGGAGGGGGGTGAGGGGGTGAGAGAACCTGGATTTGTGCAGGAAATGGCCCAACTTCATTATCATGCACATTGTGTAAAGAGTTGTCACTTTGGATGGGCTATCACCAGCAGGAGAGTGAATTTGTGTGTGGGGGTGGAGGGTGAGAAAACCTGGATTTGTGCTGGAAATGGCCCACCTGTTGATCACTTTAGATAAGCTATTACCAGCAGGACAGTGGGGTGGGAGGAGGTATTTTTTTCATATTCTCTGTGCATAAATAAAGTCTGCTGCAGTTCCCACGGCATGCATCCGATGAAGTGAGCTGTAGCTCACGAAAGCTCATGCTCAAATAAATTGATTAGTCTCTAAGGTGCCACAAGTACTCCTTTTTTCCCATTTGTTTATATATATTTACATGTCCTACCACTTCACCCCTAAGCCAGGTTGGTTTTTAACCAGTATGACTTTCTTCCTCTAGACACTTTTTGGGCATCTGGCAAGTTGTTTTTAAATGATTCCCATTATCATTCCAATTTTTCTGGTTAAAGTCTTCCCTCATAGCTGATTTGGCTCATAATTGTTTTCAGTTTTGTGAAATTGGCCTTATTAAAGCACCAACTATATACATTATTGGTCTGGACTTCATTCTGCTTGCACATTAGAAATGTGATCAAGTGATGATCACTTGTACCTAAACTACCATTAATTTTTAGTTCTGTGATCAGTTCCTTTTTATTTGTTAGGACAAGGTCTAATAAAAACCTCCTCCGTGTTGGCTGCAACATGTTTGGAGTTAGGAAATTGCTATCTATAATGTTTATAAATTCCAAGGATGTTTTAGTACTGGCAGTATAGGAACTCCTGCATATGTCATTAAAATCGAAGTCGCCCATGATCGCACCCCCAACTCACATTGTAGGTTGGTGTTTAAGTAAGTAGTCATCCTGTTCCCTAGTGTGATGTGGTGATCTGTAGCAGACATCAGTTAGTCTCTCATCTTGAATTATATCTGTTAGGATATTGATCCATAAGAATTCAAGATCATTTTCTTCCAAGTTACCAGTGACTTGAAAACAGGTAATGCCCCTTTTGACCACTTGAACCTTTCTAAATAGGTTATAACCATTGACTTTAACATTGGAGTCATGAGACTCATCCCATGAGGTTTCAGTAATATCAATTAGATTGAATTTTTGCTCATAAATGAGTAATTCAAATTCCTCTTGTTTGTTGCCTAGGTTTTTAGCATTGGTGTATAGGCAATTCAGGATCTATTTCTCCATGTCCTTTGGTTTCTTGAATATTGTCCCATCTCTATTTTATGCTGAGTGCTCATATTTTTCCTATTTTCCCTCTCCCCTTTTGCTATTAGTTTAACCCCCTCCTGACTACTCTAGCTAACTTGTCCCTCAGGGGACTGGTTCCCCTTCTGCTGAGGTGAAGGCCATTCAAACTATACAGCCCCCATTCCCCACAGAAGGTAGACCAGTGTTGCACAAAACCAAAACTCTGCACCACTTACTAGCCAGTAATTCACTTCCAGAATCTTCTGCCTTCTGTCTTCCTTTGCTCATGGGACAGGAAGGATTTCAGGGAAAATTGCTTGGACATCCTTCTTCAGCATGCTTCTGAGTTCCCTGAAATCATCTACTAGCTGTGAGATATCCAAAAACACAGTGTCATTAATGATGGTGTGAACCATCACCAATGGATCCTGGCCCATCGTCTTCAGAAGCCCATCCAATCTTAGAGTGATATGTTGTGTCTTGGCTCTGGGAAGGTAGCATGCTGTCCTGTTGTTCACCTGTCCCTTGTAGAATGGAGACACTCATGGAGCCTTTGGATTGACCCCTTATTTATAAGGTTGCACTGTTCTAGAATTAAATACTTTCCATTCCTCTTGCAGGCAAAACTCACATTGATTTCACTGGGAATTTGACACACACGGAACTATTAGGTTGGGCCTCAAGAGTCAAATTCTGTTCTTAGACGTATGTGTCAGACACCCACTGAAATCAGTGAAACATGCACATCTAAAGATGCAGCCTCATTGAGCTTGATAAAATGAAATTAGATATAGATCTACTAAATAGTTAGTTAGTTTTTCTTATCCAAGATGTAATCATTGTATTCTGAGCCAAATGTATCCTGAGTTCTTCGCCTTTGATATTAATTAACTGAGCAGGTGAATTGAGAGGACCAAGGCTCTGTGTGTGTGTGTGTGTATGGTGACAGGATGGGAATGGAGTGAGCTCCTAACGCAACCACATTGGTTATGAATATTTGAATGAGAATGTCTAAAGGTAGCCAATACACAGGAGGGATTTTAATATCAACCGTTCATGTGTTCAGAAATAACTAGAATCGGTGTACAAATCCTTCTGTTCTGATTGGCCTATTAATGGCTCCCAGTCAGTCAGGGTACAAATATTTGAGTAATTAACAGCCATTGAGAAAATAACTGTACAGTTGTCTGGTAGTTACCTGTGCATTTCCATTGTATAGATGAGAGTCAAGAGTTCCAAGGAATTGTAAATTTAAAACTTTCTACTTTTTCCTTAACTCTAATTTGGGATTTAATCCTGTAACTAACCTCTCAAAAAATTCAGGCCTAAACGTTCCACTGAAACAACAAACCCAAACTTTGCAAGATCAAAAAACACAGAATCACTGAGATTTAGCATGAGCTGCGCAACAGCCAACAAACTACTGCTGTTTGCTGAAGAAATATTTTTTTAAAAAATGCTTATTGCCAAATTAAGTATATCTTTGAAGATCTGGAAGTTAGGTCCCAGATTTTTATAGGTATTTAGGCGTTGCCAGTCCCAGAATCAGGAAACCCACAACCACACCCTATCTCCTCAACTGCATCCAGCATGCACACTATGTGTATTAAATAATATATGCATATTAAATATGTTAGGAATATGCACTGTATAAAGAATGCACCATATGTTATACAAAATAAGACTGAACAAGGTACATGAACAAATATTGTACAGCATATGGTGATCTAAATATTATCTTTAATCTATAAATAGGATCTGAAATATCTGATTTAAAATAAGGAAAGACGCTTAACATAATAGCAATTTAGGGGAAATTGTGTGTCATTAAAAGTTTTTGATGTCAGTGAGGCAAAATATCACTCCAATACCTAGTTTTAATATGTACTTCACAAAATAAATCATCTAATATTTTCATGGCAGGCATAGAATTTTATGATTTTTGATGATGATTGTGTATTGGGATTCATATTTTATACACAGCACTAATAACATACCATGCTCCAGAAAAAAATCTTCAAGAAACTGTATTGGTGGTGGAATTAGGCAGAAGCTAAAATTTTAGTTTAATTTAACATTTCAGGTAGATTTTACCTTTCCATTTAGAATAGCTACTGATATATTCACAAGCTGGATTACTTTACATTAGATATCTAAAATAGAATACAGTAAACTGCCTTATTTCCAGTTGTGATTGCAAGGTTGGGGAAATAATTGCTTTGCTGAATGCCAAGGAATTTAAGTTTATCCATAACTGTTTTTACTGAGATAGATGCTATGCTTCTGTTGATATCTGATGGGTGTCCAGTGCTGTTTACCATCAAAAACCCTCTGGCCCAGGTCTTGTCAACCCAAGTGAAAGTCTACCCTACGGGTATGTCCATACTGCACGCTTCTTTCAGCCGTGTGTAGAGTACATACCTGCACAGCCCCCAGCGCACAGGCATAAACAGCAGTGTAGCCAGTGAGGCATGGTTTAGGCAAGTAGAATAAATACATGCCAGCAGGGTATGTGTATGTACGTGAGCACATATTGTACACTCTCTTTACTCACCCAAGTTGTGTCTCCCCATCTATCCTGCGATTTTTTAGCAATGTAGTGTCCCACTGTCTCTGTGTGGCTGGAGCCTTTCCCCTCCGTAGAAAAAGATGCTCCCAACTGGGAAAGGCTCTGGCATGGGGGAGAAAGTGGAGAAAGGCTTGGGGCAGCTGCCATTTCCTCGCTGTCTCTCCCAACCCCCACCCCCCCACTGCAGCCTATCCTCATTACAGTGAAAGGCTCTGGCAGTGGGGAGATGCTGAAGCCTTTCCCTGCTGCCTCCCTTTCACTGACGTGCTTAGCTACACATTGCAGCCTGCTTTTCACTGTGGCGTGTAGCTACATGTACACTATATGCCACCACCAGTGGGGTGTCGTGTAGACATAGCTTATCTGGATCACTGTCATTTGGGGCTCTGTATTGCTTATCAGTGAAAATAGCCAGGCTACTTAACTTCATAGAGTCCCATATACTGTGGGACTATTTTCAGAGGAACAGCCGTGTTAGTCTGTATTCGCAAAAAGAAAAGGAGTACTTGTGGCACCTTAGAGACTAAATTGGTTAGTCTCTAAGGTGCCACAAGTACTCCTTTTCTTTTTGTGTGACTATTGGTAACGCCATCATGCCCCCCAAAGAACATAGAGTGGTGGTGTTCTCTGCATGGTGAACCTCACAGCAGTGATTGGAAACCCTGAGTTTCCACTCACGGATTTTCCATTGTGGGAGGGTTCAGAAGTGGGGTTCAGACCCTAAAACTAGCGGATTCCTCATCCATGTCCAGGGTGAAGTATGTGTCTGGGAAGCCCCTGTTCCCACCCAGTAGGTGTGCCTTAGCCTGAAACTGAGTTGCTAGGGATTTCTCTTCCCCACCCCATCCCACTTCCCCCGGAACTAGCTTTTCCTTGGGAAGCTGCGTGTTTCAGTGGGAGTGGGTAAGTAGAATGCCTGCTCTGGCCTTCTAAAGCCCTCTGAAGGTTTTATGTTGGGGGAAATGATGTCATAGAGAAGGTAAGCATCTTGCTGCTCTTCCCCATCCCCTCTACTCCCCACCCCCTGAGCAGTACTACCAATTACTCCTGCATCTATTTAATAAATAAAATCAGTCAGAATTGGAGCTGCTGAGCTGACTTTGAGGTAGCAGAGTTGTCTCTGAAGGAAACAAAAATGTCATCTCTAGTTGTTTTAGCTCATTTTGCTCACTAAGGCCCAGGAAGTGCTTGATGAGCTGCTAGTATAAATTAGTGGGAGAACAATTATTATTGGATATTATTTGCCCTGTAAGTTCTGCACAACTAAATCAGGTAAATCCTACTTATCTGCACGTTAATTGCTCCTAACATGAATTACAGAGGGTGCGTGGAGGACAGGCAGTATGCAGGGTAGAGCGAGGATACTCTGGGTCAGACAGGGAAAGGAGTATTGGAGGTGGCAGATCTGTGCAGAGCTGCCTTCAAAGTTAAGTGAAGCTGCTGGTTCCTCTGGTGTCAGCCACTCTACTGGATCTACCCACGTCCTGACAGCAAAGCTGAGCTTCTCTCCTGCTTTGGCAAGAACTTTAGAATTTTTAAACTTCATAGAAGTGGAGCTCACCATTGTCAGAACTTGAAGGTTTGGGACATCTCAGAGACCTTGAGTTCATTAGGCGTTTACTGGCTTATGCAAGGGAGAGCTCCTTTTTTAATGGGTTGGTGTGTATAATTCTAAAGAAATATAATGGATATTTACATGTCTGTCTCCATAATCTGAATGAAAAAACATACCTAAGCCCAGACAAGTGTTGTTGCGTAATGGCCTGATTAGGATGCAGAAGAAACCCTTCCCCTTCCCTCCTCTTACGTGTTTGATCAGCAGCCAGGCACAGTCACACATGCCCCATGGAGCACAAGACACCCCAAAGGGGCAGAGAGGGCTATGGTGCTGTTTCCTCCTAAACACAGGTTGTACATGCGAGGGCAGGGAGAGGGGTGTTTATGAGGAAGGGGTGTAGCAGCAAGTGCGCTCTCCGCATACTGTTGAGCTCTGGAAGCAAGTCTGCCTTTAGGGGCAGAATTCCTTTTGGAGTGCCCCTGGGGCAGCATAGCTCAGCACCACCGCAGTGTGGGTCTAACATGGCATGAGCGATCCCTAAATACTTTAACATATGTATTTACCTACTGTACCTTGATGGTCCCAAGGAGTCATTGCAGTCGGTATATAGTCACGATGCTCTTTTAAAATTCCCTAAGTGCATATTTATCTGATTGAGTTAATAACATGGTCTAGCAGTGTATCTGTCACACTTCCACTGAGCCTAGTTAATTCACTGGGTTCTTCCCAGTGGGTGATCTCCCTTCCTGCATGTTCTACAATACCTGACCCATAATAAGGTGAGATAAGGACAGAGTGTTGCAAACAGTATTCTGAATGCTGACCTCGCTATAACGTGCTCTTAGAGGGACTGTTTCTTACGTTCCCTTTTGGTATCAGTAACAATAAAAGTGGCAGCAGCAGCTTTAGAGACTAT
The DNA here is from genome assembly GCF_965140285.1 of Lepidochelys kempii. Taxonomy (NCBI): domain Eukaryota; kingdom Metazoa; phylum Chordata; order Testudines; family Cheloniidae; genus Lepidochelys; species Lepidochelys kempii. Next base: position 22,136,809 of record NC_136391.1, read on the forward strand.
ATAAAAAGCGCACTGGCTTTCCGAAGTGGATTGATGGTTACTTATAGCATTAAATATCTCTAGAAAGTACATATGGGGAGAAATAGAAGAAGAAAGAATTGGTTTATATTATTAATGGAAAGAATTCATACATCCCCTTCATTATCTTAGTAATTTAAACAGTCTTGTTGTTGCAGCTCTACCAGTATTCAATAATTAAGTATGTTTTAAATGGCAATATCTTTTTTCCTATTTGTTTCCAAATGTAACAGCTTGCAACCATTTGTGTGTAGGGTTCAAAGAGTCTTTCGATGTCATGGAAATGTTACTTTTACCCCACTGTTACTTATACCTATTTAATATAGTTAACATGGGGAGTACTATAAATACCACAGTAACTTTAAGTACTTTGTGCAGTAAATACTTGATCTGGTCAAAAAATGAGGGGGTGGAGAAGAGGAGGAGGAAAAGGAAGGTTGAGGGGAAATATTGTAAAAAAATTTGAAAAAGTCTTTTTTTTCTTCGTTTGAGTTTTACATTTTTTAAATTTTAATCAACTCCAGCTAAGTACCAAGATTCAGTGGTGAGGCCTTCTAAAAGCTAGTTTCAAATCTGATCCTTTTCTTTCACCATTGAATGATTTTCAGAATAAAAGGAATATTGGTAAGAAATTGGACTTCATTTCCTGGCCCTTGTCTCTGGAAATGGGTCAGGATGCCAAAGGGGGCAGTACCCCTGTTACCTGAGGGGAGTCAGTTTATCCATCAACTCTAGTGGCTACTGTTACATTCTTTTGGGGCCTCATTTTCAGAGATGGCCCCTGTATGTGTAGACACAAAGTCATGCCCTCATGTCTTTCACCTACGGTGCATTGTGCGTAAATTTAGTAGTTACAACACTAGTCAGATATCTGCCTCAATAATATTTGTAAGTGGAATTTTTTACAGATGCAAAATCATATCCATAAAAGGAGAGATCAGGTTGCAGTCCAAATGATGCAGCTCTAACCCCTAAATTAAACTTTTAACAGAGTCAGGTCAGGGTATAATTTGAAACTGATTGTTAAATCAAAGGTCCATGGAGCAGGAATAAAATTATGCCTTTATCGGTCTCTGTTGGCTTTAAGCTGAGGAATAACATTTCTTTGAACTTTGACCTAACCAAAAAAGGGCTGTGCTGCTATTGTTAACAACATACTATCGCCAAGCATAAATGCAACCAGAGATTCAAAATTGTGTGTTTGCAAAGCAGTATCGTAGACATCTTTTACAATGGCAGAGAATAAGATTTGACTACGTCAGAGTGGGCAGCTTTTGTCCTCAATAAGTCAGAAGTCTGTTTTCAATGTGTACGTACATCTGTGATCACAAAAGTCTAAGGGCTGGGAACCTGAATTATTCTGTTTGCGAGTCAGATTTGATGTAAGGCAGACATAGTGTGTATTTCCTTACATTGTTCTACCCTTCAACTCTGACTTAGAAGGGTGATTTTATTGAGCCTTTCAGGGCCATATTTTTGAAACTGTTCAACAGCCAGCAGCTTCTATTGGGGACCATCTTTTAAAAAAACAGAATAATAAAAACATGCCTTTCTGTCTTTAACTATATAATAATTCGTGCTGTATGCTATACTTTTCAATTAGCAAAACACACTGAAATGCATTGAAATTAATTGGCCATTACTTTTTTGACTGTCAATGAACCACATAGGGGAAACATTTAAAAAACAAAATCCCACAGAAAATATATACCAAGCCCTCATTTTAGGGCTAAAATCGTTGGAACAAATCCGCTAGAATTACACCTGCTCTGGCAAATGGCAGCAATTAGGATAGATGCCCTCCTCTAACTCTGAGCCATGCAGCTTGGGTGACAAATATGTCAAATTAATACATCACCAGGTATGAAAGCGCAGTTAGAATTTGACTGAGGTACTTCCAGCCTGAGAAAGGGAACGATTTATCAATGCAAACTTAATAACATCTATTTGAATCTAACTAAAAATCAATATTTCATTACCAAATTGTTAGTGAGAATGAAGAAAAATTGCGGAAGTCGGGCAGTTTGGTGGAAGAGAAGCATCAGGAGTTCAATGTGAAGACGGAATGATTCATGAGGCCAACCCAGTAGAAGGGTGAAGGAGGACGAATGCAAAAAACTTGGAGGGCCCTCTCTCTTGTGACCTTGGCAGTCAGAGAGAAAAAAAAATACAAGAAAATGAAAGTGACTGTCAACTCCCAACAGGGATGGATCACACCATAAATCAAGCATAGCCCTGAGAGAGAATAGGGGCTTAGGGTGGGGGATTTATTGTTGAGAGGGAAACAGTTGGTTAATTTAACTCTTTGAACCTTGGATGCCTTTTATTTGTACTTTAGGGGACTTCATAAAACATGTGTGAATCTTTTCTCTTTGAAACAGTTTACATAAAAATATGTCAAGAGCCGATAAATGGTGAAAGATTGCTTTCCACTGGCTAAGATTTAAAGTACAGTATCAATAAGCATTTCCTTGAGACTCAGAAAAGAGGAAAACGAGAGAATGAGGCTTCCCTGACACAAAGCTAAATCAGTTGGTCGGGAGGGCTAATCCATGAAAGGTATAGTTGTTTGTTGGTTTTGTTTTGTTTTGTTTTTGAGATTTGGAGAAAAAGTATAGATTTAAGGACATTCATATTTCTATTACTGAATAACGTATTAATCTTAACAGGACGCCAGAACCATTTTTTTTAAACCTAAGCTACAAGTAAAACCTATAGAGTTTTTTTTTAACTATGTTCTCTGACAACGTTTTTCAGGATAAGAAAAATGACAAATATATAGGAATTTGTAACTGCCCTTTTATAATGGCTTAAGGAGAATCACAGATGATGTGAACATTACATCTGTCAACAGTAAATTAAAATATACCCTATGAGCATTTTATTTGCTGAACTGTGACACACAGCACCCCCTCTATTTTCCCATCAGACCTCTTCTGTCCTGATTGAATCTTTCTTCTACTGATGGTTAAGATGGTCTCCTTAGTGGGCCAGTTTCAGAGGCCAGTCTTTCATTTTCAGCTGGAATTGATTGAAAATAAAGTATCTGGATTTCCAAACAGATGTCTTAATGGATGCATCACTCCCTCACATTTGGGGAAAAGCAAGCCTTCCATATCAGCACATCTACAAGATGCTCTGTGAAGCACAGTTCGGGTACACAGTTCGGGTACATATTGGTGGAAATGTGTGAACTAGAGTCCATTTGCTTTTTTCTGTGAGTTGAAGAATGGTAGAATAAATATGACATTTTGTTTATTATTTAGACATATTAAACAGAATATTTTGAGTGTTGCTCACGCTCTTTAAGACAAGAGCTTATTATGATGTTAGCTGATCCACTTAGGCCAGTCTCTGTGGATCAGAGCTCTTCAGTTGGGGACTTATTTTCAAAGGAGCTCAGCACATAGGGCTGTCTGGCCATCATTGTCACAGTGGGAGTTACTGAGGTCTGTGCACTCTTGAAAATCTGGTCCAGTTTGCATTGTGACAATGTAGGCTGGGAATAAAGTAGCCACAAGGGTCCTTCAAAACAACTGCAGGACTGTTGGTGTGCTGAACTGCAGTGCCACCATGGGAAGATGATACTTCCAGGAATGGGAGTCACATTACCAGGCAATCAGCAGTTCTCACACTGCAAAAGCATCTTCACAAATAACATTGCAATTTATTACTGAGTAAAGAGCTTGGTTGGTTAGTTGTCTGCTTGGGGATTGTTGGTTTTTTTTATGGGGGTGGGGCTGGAGAAGGAGGTTGAAACTTTTAACAGCAAAGTGAGATCACGATTATGTGCTGTCTTTGTGATTCAGAAAATGGATAAAATACCAGAGGCAAAATACTTGTGGGCCTCTGCATGTGCCTACGTTCAGTAATACCCATATTTTTTCCTATATATAGGATTCAGATCAAGACTTCACATGAAAATTTGCAGGTCTAATCAAGGTCAGAAGAACATTAAAAAAAAAAAACTAGAACAGGAAAAGGCCATCAGGACCAATGATTCTCTTCCTTTTTGCCTCCTGTCTTAATGCTGGAACTTGACTCTAATTGCCATTTTTTTTATTGCTCTCACTATGTTTCACATATAATGTTTATATAAATGTGGGGTGGCGGGGAGGAGTGAAGAAACACCAGGAAATGGAATGCAATTGGAGTATGTGAGATACGGCTTTTTTCTTCTTTATCACCGTTTTCTAGCAGTACTTACAGCATGGATATTAATTTATTTTTGAGAGTGCTGCAGAAGTGTGGTCCCTTGTATTCTGTTGAAGGTTTGATGTACATTCCAGATGGCCACCATGTGATCAACCCAGCCACAGGCAAATAGGATATTTCTTTTTGTCTAGATCTTATTTCTTTGCCAAATCCATACATGTCTAATCTTTGCCCATAAGCCTCGTTCATTCATTGTTGTGTTCTTTTTTTAAGACATGTGTAACAGCTCCATACCATTCAGACTTTGCACATAGGTAATGATGATGACTGCAAACATATAAATGCTGGTTACATTGAAGACTCTGCTGAATGCAAATTATAATTATCCAAGTCACAAAAAATGTCTTTCTGACCTTTGCAGAACAACAATTCCTCTCTGAAGAAAGGTTTTAAAATTTGTATAAGATGGGGTTTCAGTGCATTGATACCATGCTGCTTTAAGACTAAATGCTTTGATTTTGTATGTGAGGAACTGTGAAACATTGCTCATGAAAGTCCACTGAGCAAAGGCCTTGTAGAATCCCTGCTTTGGTGCAAGGTTTTAATGTATATGGATGGGGTACTGTCTCTGAATATCACAAATCTTCTCCCCACCTCCAAAAAGGCAAATTTCCAATTACCCAAATTCTACATTCCAAAGTACAACACTAGAAACACCAACATAAAAACCTTCTGAATCATGATATCATTAAAGGATTTTTAAAAGCTGCCATGTAGTCATATTTACATTACCTGATAATTTCCTAATTTTCTTTCAAATCACCTCTCATCTTAATAATATGAACTGTAAAAATCGTTCAATTTCTGCAATGTGTTTTAAAAAATATGGGGGGGGGGATTAAGAAGGCTCTATGTTTTACTATTCTGTTCATAAAGTACTACAGCAATATAACTGCAGCACAGAAAAGAAACAGACACTGTAGTGTCTGAGGTATTCTGTGCCATAAACTCCCATAATAGAAACAGATGGTAAAAACGCCTTGCAAGTAAAGAAACTACTGTACATGCAGCTCTTCCCCAACATATGAAGAGATTCAGGCCTGACACATAAAGGAATACATTTGGAGTTATGCCAGCACTACTCGATAATTCAGCAGTTGGTATTAGAAATAAGAGAGCCCACAACATAGAGTTTAGAACACTTTAGAACTTCTCTGAAGCAGAACCTTTTGGAACATCTTAAAGGGTAGTTATTTTTGGCTACTCAATGATGGGCAAAACAATCATTTTGTGGGGAACATCCCCCCCAAACTCTGTATAAACAGAGCATATTGGAAAGTTCTAAAATGTCTGTGAACCTAGATAGAGCTTGTCCAGATTTCCTTGTCTCTATTAGGTATTTATCCAAATATCTAATGTGACCTAAGGAGAGCTGTGTGGCAAAAAATCACACCTATAGTGAAACTGGCAAAGAGATTGTATTCATTTTTGGAGCCTAGCTAAAGAAATGTCACTTATTTCACCTGGCATTGTTTCACTAGTTTTGCCATGAGTAAAAGGAAATATAATGTGTGCATTGCACTGGAGGGGGAGCTGAAGGTCAGAAGTGAAATATAGCTTTCTGCAGCACTTGGTCTCAGTCTGAATGTTACCTACATTATCATCAGAGCTCACTGTCATAATGGGGAGACCTTGTCACAGGAGGGAGGTCACCTAGAAGCTGGAAGAAAAATTGGGGGAAAAATACTAAATAAGATAGACTAAAAAGAAGCAAGCCTTGTATATCTGCACTCCCAAACTTCTTTTGTGTGTTTGAGAACCGTAAATTATCAGCAAGAGACATTCTTGCCCTCTAAAAACTATGAAATTCCAGTGATGCCATGGGCTTTGGGTGCTGCTCTTCTTTTTTGTAAATCTGTTATTGGTGTCTTTCCACTGGTGTGTCTGCCTTTGACCCTTATGCTTCCTTGATGGCTGGGATTTATAAACTCCAATTCTATTTCAGTACAGCAGCTTTCTGATATTTGGGGCGGGGGAGGGAGGTGAATATCAGATTGTTTTCATTAGAAAACAGACCATGACAAATAAACTTTGCTCTGTGTCCCTGGGATGTTTCATCTAAGGATTTCAAAGAGCTTTACAAACAATCATGAGTTCATGTTGAATGTGTTGCCAAAGACAAAAAAGAAACAAACATTCCCTTGTCCTTTCCCTGGCCGCCTCACAAGCCAGTCAAACCTTGTGATCCCCTGGGTGTAAATGTAGATCTAAATTTTGTGTGAGAGAAGGCTTGTACTTTATAAAACTAGTTACAGAGCTCAGGTAAGTGTATCTCTTCTCTGTGAGAACCAGATTGCCATTAGCATTATGACTGCCTCCTCCAGTTAGGTAGGTTCAGCCTGTCTGTCCATAATGTTAATAGATGTTTATACTGGTATCTAAGTAACTTAAAAAGCTGGCCCTAAGTGCTTGGAGACTCTGATTGGGATCATGTGACTCTATTCAGGTGACTTCTCCTTTGAGTTTCACAATGGACTCCCTAGCGCAGAGTTTTAAAAAAACTCACACTTAGTCACAGACTGCAAAAGCTTTTGCTGCTTCTTTCACTGAAAGTTTATGTGGCTCAAACTACCTCTCTTTCACTTGAAATACATTTAGTTTAATTTCTGCCTGAGAGCCCACAGCCACGTTGTGTGTGGTTTCAGGTTTCCTAATGGAAAGTTTGAACATCTCTAGATTTAAGTTACTTTGTATATTCCAAGTATCAGATGTTGCTGTTTCACAAGCAGGTGTTAATAGGCAGCAGTGCAAAACATAAGTAGCAGCTACTTTGGTGCTACCTCTAGGAGTGATCTGATGGTGATCTCAAATGAAGGAGTGAAAGTAAGGAAAATGAGGTAAATACTTTCAAACCTTTTTTACTGGAATCTATAATTTCTCTTTTATATCCATGTAGTTATATTTGAAAACAGCCTTTTATCTCTGTGGTTTCTTTATAAATTAGTGTCAATTTCCTATGTTTGTTTTTGTTTTTAAGTGAAGTTTTGGCCATGCAACTGTACTAGAAATAGCAGTGGTAGAAGCATATTTTCAGGTTTTCTATGTCCATTCTAAAAGGCAACATGAAATTTAGGAAAATTGCCCTGTTTGTTATGTATTTAATTTTTCACTTGTATCACTGTGGCACTTTAAGGTCTGGGCTTTTCCTAATCTAAGACTGAAGAATATGAAAACATTGATAGGATGTTTTGGTGAATTTACATGTCCCAATTCCTCCCGGATTGTGGAGCTTGTGCCATCCAGAGGCTGACTCGAGGCCTGCCCAAACTTTTGTTTCGATACCTATGACCGCTCTGGGTGTGGCAGTTGCTGGGGTACATGAGATACAAGATCATGCTAACTGTGCATGCGCACACATGCCACCAGGATCCAGAATGACCCTTATCCTGGGGGACTCTTGCATGGAAATATGTGGGGAGATTACAGTATAGGGTACTTTTGTTCCTGGCATCAACAGTTTTCTGTGGCTAGTTTATTTCTCAGGCCGTGGTAGTTTATGGTTCCTTGCAATGATTCAAAGAGGCCACAGCCACAAATAATCCCATTATGTGGACAACTGCATTAAGAACTAGGTGAGAATGAACAAACTCACTTCACTTGTAATGCAAAGTGGATGTGATTCGTTGATTCCTGGAATAAGCCTAAGGTAAAGGGTTGCCATTTGACAATAAAAGCTACTGCTGTTGATCTTTGCTGTGAGTATGATTTATGCAAGTGTCTTAATTGGCACCTTGATTATGGTATCTGAGTGCATGCTGTCATTTAGAAGGTCTATATCTAAATGTTATATAAAAATGATTTGATATACATAGCTAGATACCAGTATAAACAGCATCTCACATAAAACATATTCTTTCATCTTGGTTTTGTCACTACTTTTTATAGTTTAAACCTCTCTACTACTGTATCTCTCTTTTATGAAGAACTTACACAAAAAATGTTTGAAATGTCCCACATATTTATTTTACTGCATGTAGCACATTGGTCATTTTTAACTGTATTGTGAAGGCTTCATAAACTGCAAAATATAACATTTCATTATATGTTTAGGGGAATTATTTTAGAAATACAGTTTAAATGCAAGTTATCTTTATTGCTTATCTGACTGAAAAGAACTAAGCAAAACCTAAAAATCATAAACCCTTCCAAACATTATATTTTATGCAGTCCAAAATGTGACACATGGGGTCTTTAATAATTCACTGCTTGTTAACATTAAACAACTGTTAACATGCTCAAATAATTAGTTATGCTTGCTTGACATGTTTGCATCTTTAATAATTGATGCATTTATCTTAATTACTAACAGTATTATGGTCATAAATTGCATCTTTTTTCTATCTTAAAATTTTAACAAAAACTGACTTTTTGCCAAAAATGATTATCCTCCAAGTTTTAATCACTTGTTGTAATTAAATTGCAAGCTGCAGTATTTTATTAAAAATATCTTTTTTCAAAATATTTAATGGAAAAGAGCTGATTTGTTGTTTATGCATCACAGTTAGTAAATATTGCATAAGTTTCATATTATCCATTCAGAGTGGATATATAGCAACATAACATTCTTAATATGAGTCCGTTGCAAAGCTACTAGAGTAGTCTTAGTTTCTCCCACAGATGCTGTGCAGAAGTCAATGAGTAAAGTATGATCAAACAAAAAAATTCATTGTGATTGTATATGGGCTGCACATAATATTAGGGACCCAAGATCTGACTCTGGTTGTGTGTGTAACGGAGCCTTGAATGGCATGTACTTGACATGAAATGAAGATGAGCCTTAAAAACTATTTCATTTGTCAATGTTCATCCCAGTCAACGTTTTGCTTGCGTACTACTACTAACAATAATTGTGGTAGAGCTTTGTCTGTCATCAATTATTTATTAAAATCTTGGTAGAGGTAGAGTGAGGCTACATTTATAATGTTAGCCAGTTTTACAAGGAGGCAACATTTTTATGATAGGTCCTTCACGTTGTTAGGATGGCCTATTTCAGATGAGTTTCACCTTCCTGCAGCTGTGGAGACCACTACTGCTATCTGAATATCATTGGCTCTTATGGACTGCTTCGCTGGATATTCCATCCCACACCTTTCCAAATGGCTAAGTCTAGGAAGTAACAAATTCATTGGGAATGATGATCTGTTTCCTTAGTTTTCCTCCCCAGCTCTGAATGGGAAGGATGTTTGAAATAGGGTCACCAGATGTGCTGATTTTGTAGGGACAGTCCTAATATTTGGGTCTTTTTCTTACATAGGCTCCTATTACACCCCACCCCTGTCCCGATTTTTCACACTTGCTGTCTGATCACCCTAGTTTGAAAGGGTCAAAGCACATTATTGGCAGTACCATTCTGGAGGGCCATCAGAGAGACAAAGAAAAAGGTCCATTGATCCAAATAATGACACAATAGAGCCTCCATGTTGCAGCACAAGAGGGAACACAGTGGAAGGACAGCTATAATAATGACTGAATTCCCCTGCAAGGCCTTAGATTCTAGAAGGTTGTTAATCTGAGTCCTATCCATGGGTTGATTAGAACTCCAGGTGGCTGCTGCATTCTTCTCGGCTAGAAGTGCGTGGGTAGAGGCAAAAGATGATACAATGTTGTCTGGTGTGAGTGGAATTAGCTATGAGTATTTCACAAATACTAAATGGAGTCAGAATGGGGATTATAACTGGAACCAGGAGTAGTCATTGCATCCACTACACCCAGAAGTTTGAATTGTGTTTAATTAGTCTGGAGACTGCAGAATTGCAGCTCTTGAGAAGTGCTAGAGAAAAGTGTTCAGTTCTAAAGTTTTTGGAAGTGTGGTATAGAATCTGTTGCTTGTTTTTCTCCACGTTTTGGCCTTCTTACTCATTTTATTGGGAAAGTACAAGTAGATTCTTCATGATTCTTGAGCGCACATCATTTAAACAAACCGTCCAAACATAAAACAGTCCTGAGAATTGTTGTCTGTCACCTCGCTCTTCAAGCTGCTCCTCAGTTAATCTGGTCCTAGTGCTGCAGTAACATGAGACACGTTGTCTGAGTTGAAGAATTGAACATACAGAAAGAAGTGAGTTTATAGCAAGATTATTAAGTCACAACCAATATAATCCTAAGAATACCCAGCAATTGCTTAAAAACATGAAGGGAAAAAAGCTCCTGGGAAATAACAAAGATACAGGAGTAGGTTTGAAACTGCACGCAGCAACAGAATACATGGCTACTATAAGTGAATGCACAAACTGGTGTGAAAAGAATACTGTAGTAAATGTGATAACTGTAGTCATCCTAAAGGGTCCTTTCAGATTTGTTATATACCCATAATTAGATATCTCCTTACTAGACATGTTTGAGCTGCTGAAAGTTTTTACCTAAAATCATGGGGTAAAAATCCCATTCTGCCTCTCTCTCTTACTTATTATGAATTATTATTATTATTTTATTATTATTTTATTATCATCTTCCCAGTTCATTTTGATGAGTGTGGAGATAGTAGATCTGAGAAGTAGTTAAGTGTCTGTGCATCTCTGAATGCTTGAGTTGCTGCTTATTTATTTCTTTTGGAGATGGGTCAAAGCTGTACAGTTCAGACCTGGATTCAAACTTCTTCAGAGTTTAAGGGTGTTTTGATCCAGGGTGTGATTCACTTCATATCTACATTTGATATATATCTTTAATTAAAAAGTAAAATAGTCACCTGCTCAGTATTCTTTACCCCTTCAACTATACCTAACCTGACCCTTCTGACAGTATTAGAAGCCTCTCATTATTACTGAGTCTCTGCATCTCCTGATCATGGTGCTTCAGATAAGCCATTTCTATTATGATTTTAGAGTTCAATAAGAATTTACACATCACAGGCCTATTCATATTTTTTCCCCCTTACATGGGTGTATCTTCAGATTTTTGTGTGGCCAGATGGGTACATTAGTTTCATGCTGTCACTCAGTCCAGCAGAATAAAAACATCTTAGCAGGCTGTGGAGGATTGTGGGCTTGGATTTTCAAATTAAATTTGCCATAGACATCTTGTGGATTCTTCCTTCCTTTTTGAATGTATAAGATAACTACCATATCTGAATTTTTTGTACATGGCACAGTTTACATCTCCTCAATCAATAAAGAAACAGTCTCTTTCTGAATATAAGTGTCAGGAACAATTTGGTTTCAAGGCAAAATGTAGAACTGACTCAACATAGTTTGATTCTGCAGTTGCTCTCCTGATGACCTACATCTTTCTGCCTTAAACTCCACTGCACCTGGTGTTGCCACACACCGGTACGGAAGGTGCCTAATAGTAGAGGTGTGACTCCTAGGGATGCTCGTGGGAAAACAATCTTTATTTTCTGGCTCCTCTTACATGAAATGAGTAAAAGTTACAAAAGGTTTTCCTATTATATGGGAGGGATCAGTATCCAGGAACTCCTATATCCAGGAGCTCTAGTGGCTACTATTTCAAAGCCTTATGAGTATGGAAGCTTGAAGGAGAAACCTACAGAGAATATGGGTTTGGAATAATAAGATATTAGCTTGATTTTCAGAAACATTCCCTATAAATGTATGCATAGTTTATAGGCTCTGTTTCTGTTCCCAGATTGGATGAATGTACTTTTCCAGGTTTTCTTACTTTGTTGTTTCAGACAACATTCCTGTCATTAGGCCCTGATTCTGCAATTGAGAGTGTGGGCAGGGGAGGAGGGGATGCTGCACTCACACCACTGAAGTTACAGGGGCTCTGCTCAGGTGCAGCATGTTGTCAGCTGCAGGATCAGGGTCTAGGTAGGATATGTATAAAAATAAACAGAAAAAGGGACATTTGCAGCCTGCCTGGTTTGTTTTCAGTCTTTTCCCAGCTATGCTAATGACAATTATGGGGCACAGATATTGGTCCACTTTGAAAAGGGTGATTGATGCCTTTGCAGTTAGACCAAATCAGGGAGGAGGAAGAGAAGGCCACCAAAATTGTCCTTCCTGGACAATACATGAACACATTTGTTGAATAGACTATCACAAACCAGTTATAATAAAATAGTAACTGTGAGAAAAGAATATGTAGAAATATCAGTCTAAGTTTTGTGTTCATTTAATTGCTCAGTTTTGTCGTTTTTTTGTTACTAGAATTTAGTTCTTAGGTTCTATGTTTTCTCTATTTTAAATCACGACTGGCTGCAACTCAAACTTAGTTTGTATAAAAACACGAGAAAAGCTGCCTGAATGCTGCTGTCAAACTGATGCTAATCCATTCAGAGTGTAGTTCTTGGTCTGTATTATGCCGTCCACTTTTGAGCAGAAGTCTCCACTATAATCAACAAGTGGTTCTGCCTAAATATTAATGCCACGATCTGGCCTCTTGTTTTGAAATTAAAAACTGAGCATTTTTATTATTATTTTTAATATTAAAAATCTATTATTTAAATATTAAATATTATTTAAATATTAAATATTATTTAAATATTAAAACATCTATTATTTTTAGACTTGGACATTTTCCCCCCAAAATGTGCAGTGCCATGAAAGACTGGCCAGGAGAGGTAATGGTGTGGACAGACCTGCCAGTTGTTCTCTAGAATCACAGCTTTCATTTAAAAGATGTGCCCCATCCTGTCACTGAATGAGGCACGGTCTTGTAGAGAAATTAGCATGTGATCATGTCATTAAAGATGGTATCCTAATTATAGCTGGGTGACATTTTTTGGCCAAAACATTTTTTCACCAAAAAATGCAAATTCAGGTTGACAGAAACATTTTTGCAAATTCATGTCAATTTTGGCAAATTGTTTTGGTCTTAAAAAAAAAAAAAGAGGAAAAAATATGGAAATGGCAAAATGAATTGTTTCAACATTGAACCAATGAAACATTTTGACTTTTTGGAGCTAGATTCACAAGGGGATTTAGATGCCATTTACAAAAGAGACATCATCGGGGTGCCCCCTCCCTTTTATATCCAATAGCCAGGGTACTCACCTGGGGTGAGGGACATCCAGATTCGTATCCCCGCTCTGGGACAAGGACTTGAACTCAAGCCTCCTCCCTCCCAGGGAAGTGGCCTAACCTCCAGGATATTGGCTGTTGAAGCTAGGTAGCGTGCTGAAGTTGTTCCACCTTGTATAAATTGCTTGAATAGTTATTGGACGAGAGTGACTCTGTAGCCTGGTAATTAGGGCCATCATGGGAGAGGCAGCACCCACGTTCTAGTCCTTTTTTCGGTTTGCTGAAAATTCAACCCAAACTGAATTTTAAATTTTCAGAACTCCCAGTGAACTGGAAAAAATCAGTTATTCACACAGCTCTAATCGTAATGCATCTGCACAGGGAGGCAGAATTAAAATTACATAGATTACCTCTATTCTGAGGTTTATATATATAAATTTGAATGCTAGATGTTGTAATTAAATAATTTTAATGCATTTTTATGTATAATTTCCATTTTTTTAACTACAGCTGTAACAACTCCCCCATCATGCACCATTGGTTAGTCTCTAAGGTGCCACAAGTACTCCTTTTCTTTTTGCGAATACAGACTAACACGGCTGCTACTCTGAAACAAGAGCAGGGTGTAAACCCTCCGCACTGCATCACAAAGTTCTATCACTTGAACTGCAAAACAAATTACATTAGCGGGCAGCAACCTGGAGTAGGCTGTTTTCCATGGGTCTGTGGAAGGGGCTGCTGAGTCTAGGGAGTCTTTGGAGTGGAATTCCAGCAGCTCTCCAGTGTCGTCATCTGCTGCTGCTTTGGCAGTGGTGTAGGCCTGGTGGGGTGACCACCTATCCCAAATTGGTTGGGACAGTCCCGAAATGCAGAGTTCAAGTCCCAGTTCTGGGCTGAATGACTCCAGGACAGCATTTGTGCCTGTTTCCTTGCAGCACCGCTCCACGCCTGCCGAGGCTCATGGGTGGTGGCAGCTTCTTCCCACTGGCAGGGACTAAGGTGGGCCTTAGGCCCCCCTTCCTTGCCATGAGGCCATGCCCCTTCTCCTCCTCTTCCCCCTAAGACCTGCCCCCTGCCCAGGCTGGAAGCCAGAGCCAGGCCATGGTAACAGCTACCCAGGGAGCGCAGGCCACTGTGGGGAGCCATGATGTCCTGGACCCTCCACCTGCTCTGGGTGGCAAGGGGCAGGGACACTGACCAGGGGCTGCTCTTGGGTACCCCGCCCAGGGCAAGTAGAGGGTCTGGGGCTCCCCACAGCAGCCCAGGCTCCCTGGGTGGCTCTTAGCATGGCTCGGCTCTGGCTTCCAGCCCGGCCAGGACATGTGGCCTCAGGGGAAGAGGAGGAGCAGGGGTGGGGCCACAGAGGGTGCAGGGCTCTTGCATGTGTCCCACTTTTGCCTTTTGAAAAGATGGTCACTCTAGAGTCTGGCCTTTTCGATGTTCATGTTGAGTTATTATTTTGGCAGCAAAATTTTCCTGATGCACACAAGGAAGAGAAGAGAAAAGGCCATTTTTATTAGAAATCTATATCTTTTATTTATATCTTTATATCTTTATTTTATACTTCAAAAAAATCTGAATGCATTTCATGGGACAAAGATTCATAGATTCATAGATATTTAGGTCAGAAGGGACCATTATGATCATCTAGTCTGACCTCCTGCACAATGCAGGCCACAGAACTTCACCCACCACTCCTAAAAAAGACCTCACACCTATATCTGTGCTATTGAAGTCCTCAAATTGTAGTTTGAAGACCTCAAGGAGCAGAGAATCCTCCAGCAAGTGACCCATGCCCCATGCTACAGAGGAAGGCGAAAAACCTCCAGGGCCTTCCAATCTGCCCTGGAGGAAAATTCCTTCCCGACCCCAAATATGGCGATCAGCTAAACCCTGAGCATATGGGCAAGATTCATCAGCCAGATACTACAGAAAATTCTTTCCTGGGTAACTTGGATCTTACCCCATCTAAAAACCCATCACAGGCCATTGGGCCTATTTACCATGAATATTTAATTACCAAAACCATGTTATCCCATCATACCATCTCCTCCATAAACTTATCGAGTTTAATCTTAAAGCAAGATAGATCTTTTGCCCCCACTACTTCCCTCGGAAGGCTATTCCAAAACTTCACTCCTCTGATGGTTAGAAACCTTCGTCTAATTTCTAATCTAAATTTCCTAGTGGCCAGTTTATATCCATTTGTTCTTGTGTCCACATTGGTACTGAGTTTAAATAATTCCTCTCCCTCTCTGGTATTTATCCCTCTGATATATTTATAGAGAGCAATCATATCTCCCCTCAACCTTCTTTTAGTTAGGCTAAACAAGCCAAGCTCCCTGAGTCTCCTTTCATAAGACAAGTTTTCCATTCCTCGGATCATCCTAGTAGCCCTTCTCTGTACCTGTTCCAGTTTGAATTCATCCTTCTTAAACATGGGAGACCAGAACTGCACACAGTATTCCAGGTGAGGTCTCACCAGTGCCTTATATAACGGTACTAAAACCTCCTTATCCCTACTGGAAATACCTCTCCCGATGCATCCCAAGACGACATTAGCTTTTTTCACAGCCATATCACATTGGCAGCTCATAGTCAACCTATGATCAACCAATACTCCAAGGTCCTTTTCCTCCTCCGTTACTTCTAGTTGATGCGTCCCTAGCTTATAACTAAAATTCTTGTTATTAATCCCTAAATGCATGACCTTACACTTCTCACTATTAAATTTCATCCTATTCCTATTACTCCAGTTTACAAGGTCATCCAGATCCTCCTGTAGGGTATCCCTGTCCTTCTCTAAATTAGCAATACCTCCCAGCTTTGTATCATCTGCAAACTTTATTAGCACACTCCCACTTTTTGTGCCCAGGTCAGTAATAAAAAGATTAAATAAGATTGGTCCCAAAACTGATCCTTGAGGAACTCCACTGGTAACCTCCCTCCAACTTGACAGTTCACCTTTCAGTAGGACCCGTTGTAGTCTCCCCTTTAACCAATTCCCTATCCACCTTTCAATTTTCCTATTGATGCCCATCTTATCCAATTTAACTAATAATTCCCCATGTGGCACAGTATCAAACGCCTTACTAAAATCTAAATAAATTAGATCCACTGCGTTTCCTTTATCTAAAAAATCTGTTACTCTCTCAAAGAAGGAAATCAGGTTGGTTTGGCACGATCTACCTTTTGTAAAACCATGAAAAAGTCACTTCTCTAGCTCCAGGGCTTTTTCCCTGCCACATTTCAAAGTCCTGCTGCAAGCAACAATGGAGGTGTTAAAGATTCTCAAAAAAAGGTCAGAACAAATCCATTCTTATGGAAAAAGTTAGTCAACTTATAGTGGTCATTGGAAGCTCCCCTGATAATATCAGTGCTCATCAAAGAATATGAAACAGGAGAGTATCTTGTTATGAAGATTCATGCCAATGTTCCAAAAATGTGTGAGCATGTGGGGAATGGAGCATGAAGGACTCATGGGTGGGTGAGTAGGTATATTCATTAAGAT
This sequence comes from Lepidochelys kempii, assembly GCF_965140285.1. Taxonomy (NCBI): domain Eukaryota; kingdom Metazoa; phylum Chordata; order Testudines; family Cheloniidae; genus Lepidochelys; species Lepidochelys kempii. The sequence continues at coordinate 22,153,471 of NC_136391.1, forward strand.
GTGTGGACCTTTAATAACACATGCAGGGGCTGTAAAAGTGGTTTGTTTGTTTTCACTTTCCTGAAGTGGGGCTTTGCTTTCAAAAAATTAGGAAATGAGCAATATAGTATCCCCCTAGTAACTATATGACTTGCAAAATATATATGATTTTTACAGGATTTTCAGTAAGAACATTTTAGTGTTTATGGCACAGAATATGTCAATGGTGAGCTAAATTCTTTCTAGCTCACTCAAGTTTTTGACATTTGTAAGTCTTTGCTTGCTCCAGGAGTATCTTTAATGGCTCATATTAATTCAAGGTGTCCCTTTATGCACGTAAAATAAAAAAAAACCCTTTCTTTTAATGGCATTTCCATTTATTCAGAATTATTATTTAAAATCCTAAATTAGCATTCTGCACTTTGGTTGACAGAGCCATTACATTTTGTACTGAAAGAGTTTAGTTAATTTTAAATTATTAAACCCTACTGGCTGCATGAAGTGAGCATCTTTAAGCAAATTTCTATATTTCAGGGGTATGCTACCAGAGTCCAAGTACAAACTGGATTAGGATCTGTTTGCCTTTGTGTCTTGCATTTTTATATATGGCACAGTTATTATTCTGGGTTTCACCTGCCGTCCTGGGGTAGCTGAAGCTAAATAACAGATGAACATGCTAACAGCAATATAAATAACAACCTGTCCTATGTCTGTCCCAAGGCGCACAGATTATGTTGCTTTTCAAACTAAAGACAGTGAAACTGACATGAGTAATTATGAGTATGTTTTCTGAAGGAACATGCTTTGATTTAAAAAAAATCAAGCTAAAGTAAAAAAAAAAAACACATAAACTTACACTTATGTATGTAGGAAAATAATTTGTCCTGCTAATAATCCTGTTTGCCTTAAATTTAAAAAGTAGTAACTAACCTTTTATTTTAATATATTTTGTTGCAGCAGAATTGTTTCACTATGGACTTCAAAGACATTTGCTTCCTGTCAGTTGTTGGTGTCATAGTTTGGGTAAGACCACTGACTTCAGCATGACTTAAGTCATCCAGTGATGGTCATTCCTTCAGGCTCCTGAACTGAGGAAATGACTTACACTACTGTTTCTCTATCCCACAGAGCAATCACCATCTTCCTTGGTACCAGCAGAGTAGTTCTTTACATAGGTTAAATAAAATGTATTATCTTAACTGTAAAGCAGAGAAAAAATTTCAAAATTACAGTGTGTGCCTGAGGAAAGGAGTACTTGTGGCACCTTAGAGACTAACCTTAGAGACTCTAAGGTGCCACAAGTACTCCTTTTCTTTTTGCGGATACAGACTAACACAGCTGCTACTCTGAGAAGTGTGTGCCTGAGATCTCGTCGCCCTGGGGATATAAAGGGAGATTGAAAATATTGTAAGCAAACAAAGTTGTCAAAATGTAATGTAACTGATTAAATTAAGTTTTTTCTCTTAAAATTGTGAAGTTGCACTTTTAGAGTGGTGTGGATATCTAGCAATCAGCAGCGATCTAGAGCAGTTCAGCGGCTGTGATTTCAGGTGAAATTTGCTACAAACTATAGAACTGGTTCTAATTTTTTTTTTTTGACTCTGCAAACAACCATGATCATTTACATGCATTACTCATTTGCTCATCCACTGAAACTTGAGCTGCACAGTTTGGGGTTTATAGATTTATGAAGTGAAACAATTGGGCTAATATCACCTTTGTTTAATTAAGTTTAATTTTAAATGACTTGCTAAAGCACCTGACAAATGTAACATCTTCAAGACAGTTTTAGCAGATAGATATGCCTTTGTTGTACAGGCTTGTTGACGTAGCAAGAAAACATCTTGTTAGCATGAAAGGCCCCTTAGTGCTTTAAAAGAGAATATCTGATTTATATACTAATGTTTTCATTGGTTGCCTGACTCTGTAATTTTCATGGGAAAAGGAAAACTGTGAAAGTGCTGCCACATAATTCTAGTATTTTAGTACTCTAGCACTCTTAATACTGTTCTTATAAAATGCAATATCCTCCTAAAGACATGTGCTGCACTATTCTTCAGATAGGTGCTGCACTATTAGTTACTTTCACACGCACGCAGGAATAGACATTCACAAGAAACTGCACACTGACTCTGAGTGCAGACCTGATACACAGCTCATTAAAGTCATTGGAAAGACTCCCATTGCCATCAGTGGGCTTTGAATGAGACCCTCTAGGAATTTAAATCCTGCTGCTATGATAAAATAAAAATTAGACTAATGTGAAAGGCAGCCTGCTGCCTCGAGGTGTCCACAGGGAGGGCTGTCAAACTTGGTATTTCGGAAGCACCCGTGTATCCTGTGGTCACCATTTTAAAAACAACAACAACAAACGGTGTTTGCTAACAATTTATAATCTGTGGTATCTGAGATCATATTTATTATCTATTCAGGTACCATTCTTAGTAAATGGTAACCACTGAATGTGCATAAAAAAAGTTAGAGGCTAATGAGCCATTTTCCCTCTAAAAGTTATGATTATTGATCTTTGCAGAGTGGTAGATTATATATAGCATTTTACTAAATATGTATAAGAAGCCCTGTCCAAAGAGCTTACTGTCTGTGTTATTCAGAAAAATATTACATAAGATAGCAGTTCACATTCAAGATAGTTTGCAGACATGGTCAGTGAGGTTAAGGCAGAAAGGGTGGGCAAAAGGAGTGGATTAAAACTTATTCACGTTGCATTTGCCTCCTGTGTATACATACAATAAATATTAATAACCACCTATGAATATTCAATCTAAGCTTAATATTCTTTTGTGCCTGAAAGTTTGCTGCTGCTTTGGCTTTTTCTGTCAAACCTGGTGTTCAAAGGGTTATGTAGCAATTGTTGCTGAATAACGTTTACATTTATCTGCTGTAAAATAGGCTGAATGGCACCAAAGAGTGTCGTGTTCAGTTTTAAAATGCCACAAATAACAGATTTATAGATTTTTCTAAATACATTATTTTAGCTTGACAACATTAATCATTCATGCTTCCTTCTTTCATTTTTCTACCTGCAATGGATTATTGAAACAGAAAATAACAACGGGAAAGGCTACAAGCAGTATCAAAATGTCAAGTTTGTACTTACAGTTGTATGTGCGTAGACAGGGTCAAGAGCCTCAATTATTTGTATATGTACACAGTGGTACTACATGAAAGGTTATGTCACCTGCAGCTATTTTCTTGCCGATTTAAATAGGACTGATATTCAACTCCACAGTGAGCCACTGACATGGAACATAGAATTGTAAAATACTATGAACTCTCATGTCAGGACCTAAAATATGAACTAGGTGATTGCAAGGTGTAGCTGTGGGCAATGCTACGTCTTGCAGTGTAAGTCCTTTAAATTACTTTGTGTTATCCCTGACCTGTTCTTTTCATTTAAACATAAGCCAGGAACAAGATGGAAGTACTTTTGCAGGGAAAAAGCAGTATTTTCTATTTTTTCAAATGTTTTTTCTTTTGCTTGTTCCTTTGTTTTTAGCAATGCTCCATCTTTTTATAACCATTAACCATATAGATATGATTTCAAAAAAAATTAAGAGCATTTCTTACATGGTCACTGAACATGAGCCTTGTGTCAAAACTGACTTAGCAGAATTATTTGGAGAACTGGGAGTTACTCAGTAAATGTTATTCTGGTGGTTATCTTATTTCAGATGCCTTTAACAAAAATTTTAGATTTACAGCCTTTGTGATCTAGTTCTTTATGGGTAAAATTCACCACTGGGCATAAAGTCAGCAAAAGATCTGTGTATCACATAAGCCTTATTTTGAAAGCCTCCGTGAACAACCCATTCACTCAGGTGGTATACTGAATCCAGAATTAGTCTCTTACCTGTCTTTCAATTGACTAAAGGCTGTTTGTTTGCAGGTACCAATTTCTTTTTGTTGGTTTATGGATGCTAAGTATGGAGCTAGGACTTATTTTGCTTTTTATTCTTCCTTTTTTCCCCCCTTTTCTGCTGCTTCTTTGTTAATGAAGTATTAAGGTTTCACAGTTCAGTACAGGAGCTGGGAAAGTTTGTTCCCTTGTTAAAATGCATTATAATACTGTCATTAATTATGTAATTTTTATGGTCATGGATACCCATATACTTAATATTGTAGAAGAATTTTTGTAATATATTTATATATGTATAGTAGTATTCATATAGGTTTATAGATTTATATAGTAACACAACACATATGCACAAGGGGCAGAATTAGGGCTATAAAATCAACTGTAGCTTTTACTGAGAGCCATATCCTATTCCCACAGAAGCCATAGATTTCCATGGGAGCAGGACTGTCCCTGAAAACTCAGTTGTTTGACTCTAATATTGTATTAGCATTGTTGGTCTGAATTTCAAATATGTGCATGATATAATGGTATAATTAATGCTAGAAAATAACTATTTCTTAGTTGTAATGAAATATTGAAGCAAATATAAGTGAAAAATAATCTCTTCAGCTGCCATCTTTATTAAAAACAGTCAAGGGTGGGAAGTCATACATTAGCATCAGTCTCTCTGTCTGCAGTCAGGTGGCACAAACCACTGGTATTTACTGAGCTAATAAGATGATCATTGCAAACCTGTTTTGAGATATGCTGGTCACTTAGCAATTATACTAATGCATCACACCAATTTGTACAGTTACATCACTAAAAAATTCAGTTCATTTCAGGTTCTATTAAATCTTAAAATACAGATTTCACTGTCTCAGACGCCACTGAAAGTAGGTGAAGGCATTAAGCATCACTAAATGGACGTATTTTCCAGAACATATTACTAATGCAGTTATGCATCAAAAAGTTTGTTCACTGTTTCCTCAGGAGGAAAAATGTTGCTCTGTTGTCTCTACACCAAGAGATTGTAGCTGTCATTATGTAGCTCACTGTCTAGTTTTCATCTTTGTCATTGTCAGATATCTTTGTTATAGCAATTTAACTTCAAAAATTATTTGCACAAGCTTAAGGGATAATTGATTTTAAATAAATTCTAATTGTCAAATAGGTTTATTTCTCTTTAAATACAGAATTTAGGAAAAATCCAGTGAAACTGTTCCTACCTATGTAACTGGAACAGCAAGGGGGAAAAAATCCTTTCAATACTTACACACACAGATAGTCCCATTTAAATCAATGGCAGCTTTATGTGTGAATAAGAGTCATTAGTGTAAATAGTAGGTTTGAGTCCATAGTTAAGAACTTTGGGGAAATCCTCTGTGTGTATGTGTCCAGGGGTCAAGGGGTAAGAACTCTCCACCTCTTGTAAAAGCAAAGGAAAGATCCCTTTCCTTTCTCTGGCTTGTGTGAGCCACAGCATTCTCTCCTCCTTAGCTGGTGCTAAGTTTTCTCTCCTGGTTAAGTGTACTTTAACCATTCTGTGTCCTCCTCTACCCTGCGTGGAATGAATTCTGTCATCTCTGAACCACCATCCTTCCCTTTCCCTCGCCCTATGGAGTGTTCTCTATTGGTTCATGGATGTGTACACTGGGTGAGTTGGAACGGGGTGGGTTAGGAGGAGAGTGGAGGGACAATGGAGTGGGGATGCATTTTGTCTCCTACCCCCACTTCTCCAGCCCAACAGAGATTCTCCTGAAAGGTAATACAGCTCCAGCAAAGCTTCCTCTACAGTGTGCAGGACCCTTTAGGGTAGGGTCCACCTGAGTAGCCACAGCCAAGATAACACTGCCAGGGGGTGGAGCTAGAGTTGCCAGGGGCACAGAGCTACTGTGGAGGTAGAGGGCTTCCTGGGGCTAGAGATCCTCCATTTTGGGGTGGGCCGAAACAGACAGTTTTTCATGGGAGCCCACCCGCTTCTTCTCCCATCCCAATGGAGTGACTAGGGAGAAGCTATGAGAGGGACATAGACATTTCCTCCCTCTGACCTCCTTCTCCTTCCTCTGGTTGTACTGCAGGAGAGGGTGACTTAGCTCCATAATTCATATTATAAATAGTTTAATACAATAGAAACACTGATGGGCCATGGAGAAACCTGTCCTGGTTTTGCTAGTCAGTTTATATGTCAAATAATAAACATAGTAGTGAATATCATTCTACAGTCATTTTGAATCAACACTAATTTCCAGCTTCAATGGAGGACCCCCCCTCCATTAGTTGGGAGGTACAAATTGGTCAGATGTTAGATGTTCCCAAACACAGGAGGAAAAAATGCTGCAAATTACTTCCTTATATGAATACAGAGATATATAACTTGGTAGGAACAAAGGGCCAGCATATAGTTATGATTTTATAAACATTGGTTTATCACAATTCTATTTTTAGATCATTTAAATAAAGAACTAATCACTGGCAGTTGAAAATTCATTATATGTATTAATTCCAACATGGAGTGGAAGTTTACTAGGTTTTAAGAACAATGGAATATATTTCATATCTATTCTTATTTTTGTCATATGCACAATCCTACTTCACCCATATCCTAATCACAGAGTGTAAGATATAATTGTTAGGAAATATCACACACTCAATAACAAGGAGGTATGCGTAAATAGTGCCTTATGTTCCTAGAATTTTCATCAAAAGTAACTATCAGACATTTCAGTTCCTTCAAAGGGAAAAAACCCCAAGTCTTGTCTCTAGTGATAACCAATATACACAGTCTTACTGATTTTTAAAAAAAGATACATTTACTATTCTTTTTATTACTACATTCTTTGACAAGATAAAGTAAACAGTATTTTGTGAAACATTATAACTTAAAACAAAAGCTAAGCTACTGTCCAAGGATACTGAAAAATTCTAGTATGAATACACATTATTTTCAGCTGGCTTGTGGATGATTAGGGTATCCCAACACTTTGACAATTTTCATATAATACTATGAAGAATTTCAAGATTTCCCCTCATCTTACTGCTACCACCAGCCCAATACATCTTTTCTAGTAAAAATTATACACATATATGGTTCTTACTCTTCTTCCCATATACAATAAATCCTGCAGATAGTTTATGTACACATTAGCTACAGTCTTTTTCACCCCATACAGTTCAAACAACAGAACCTCAAATATATTACACAAGAGAAGATAGAAAACATAAGGAAACATAACTTCAGTGAGATTTGAGTAATTTTTCTTTATGAAGATTTACCTATTTCTTTTCCATAAACAATAGTGAAAGACCAGGAAAAGTTTGGATCATCTATTGGCATCTGTTTCTCTGCGCAAGATGTCCCAAGAGAATAATACTAACATGAGTTACATGATGGACCATAATCTAGAGTTTTCAAATTGTCTTGGCAGCTGTTCACCTGTTGAATAGCTCTGTGACTTTCTAAAGAATTCTTTGCTTGATCCTGTCAAGGCAGAGGAAAGAATTTAGCAATATAACAAAAGCCATCTATGTTTTTCTCTTTATTAATCTCCCTTCACAATATGTTCATTTATGAAGCTTGACTTTACTGATGAGAAGGGACAGCCAGATCTTTGGCCTTAAGAGTTTCTCTGCTGTGACTGTAGTGGACTTTCTTTGGGTAAGGCCCATGATTTTCCTAGGTTTTTTTGGTTTTGTTTTGTTTTTTTTGCTTTATTACTGCTTTAGGGCTGCCCAGATTGCATCTCTGGGAAAAACAGGTGCTGTGTGCCTGCAGTTTCCTCCTCATGAGACAGGCTCATCTCAAAAAGGGATGAAGTAATTTACTCCACCCTACTGCAAGAGAAGAGCAGGCAAAGGATTGTGACAGTCTGGCAGCTATATATCACCCTTGATGCAACACTGAACCTAAAGGCTGGATCTGGGCTGTAGCTATAATCCTGCAGTGGGCTCTGCCTCGCCACAGTGGTCTACCCACATAGAGTTCACTGCAGGATCTGGGTCATGCTGAATAAAAACACAGCCCAGCCTGAAAGAATCAGCCAATTTAAATTGATCTTGATGCAAGTGGGGAAATAAGAGGCAAAGATGATTGAGGGAGGAAGACAATACCAACAATAAGGTTCTAGGAATGCTTGAATACTACAAAAACAACGAGGAGTCCTTGTGGCACCTTAGAGAGTAACAAATTTATTTGGGCATAAGCTTTCGTGGGCTAGAACCCACTTCTTCAGATGCATGGAGTGGAAAATACAGGAGCAGGTATAAATACATGAAAAGATGTGAGTAACAGTAGGGGGAAATTAGTATTGGGGAAATTAGGTTTAGGTTTTGTAATGACCCAACCACTCCCAATCTTTATTCAGGCCTAATCTGATGGTGTCCAGTTTGCAAATTAATTCCAGTTCTGAAGTTTCATGTTGGAGTCTGTTTTTGAAGGTTTTTTTGTTGAAGAATTGCCACTTTTAGGTCTGTTATTGGGTGACCAGGGAGAACTTTGTGACTTTGTCCTCACCCACAACTATTTCAGATTTGGAGACAATTTATACCTTCAAGTCAGCAGCACTGCTATGGGTACCCGCATGGCCCCACAGTATGCCAACATTTTTATGGCTGACTTAGAACAACGCTTCCTCAGCTCTTGTCCCCTTACGCCCCTACTCTACTTGTGCTACATTGATGACATCTTCATCATCTGGACCCATGGGAAGGAGGCCCTTGAGGAATTCCACCAAGATTTCAACAATTTCCAACTTCAGCCTGGACCAGTCCACAAAAGAGATCCACTTCATAGACACTATAGTGCTAATAAGCGATGGTCACATTAAACACAACCCTGTACCAGAAACCTTACTGACCGCTATACTTACCTACTTTGCCTCCAGCTTTCATCCAGATCACATCACATGATTCATTGTCTACAGCCAAGCTCTAAGATACAGCCGCATTTGCTCCGATCCCTCAGACAGAGACAAACACCTACAGGATCTCTATCAAGCATTCTTGAAACTGCAGTACCCACCTGGTGAAGTGAAGAAACAGATTGACAGAGCCAGAAGGGTACCCAGAAGTCACCTACTACAAGACAGGCCCAATAAAGAAAGTAACAGAACACCGCTGGCTGTAACCTACAGCCCCCAACTAAAACCTCTCCAGCGCATCATCAAGGATCTACCACCTCTCCTGAAGGACGATCCCTCACTCTCACAGACCTTGGGGGACAGGCCAGTTCTCGCTTACAGACAGCCCCCCAACCTGAACCAAATACTCACCAGAAACTACACACCACACAACAAAAACACCAACCCAGGAATCAAACCCTGCAACAAACCCCGGTGCCAACTCTATCCACATATCTATTCAAGGGACACCATCATAGGACCTAACCACATCAGCCACGCCATCAGGGGCTCGTTCATCTGCACATCTACCAATGTGATATATGCCATCATGTGCCAGCAGTGCCCCTCTGCCATGTACATTGGCCAAACCAGACAGTCTCTATGCAAAAGAATAAATGGACACAAATCTGACATCAGGAATCATAACATTCAAAAGCAGTAGGCGAACACTTCAATCTCCCTGGTCACTCAATAACAGACCTAAAAGTGGCACTTCTTCAACAAAAAAACCTTCAAAAACAGATTCCAACATGAAACTGCAGAACTGGAATTAATTTGCAAACTGGACACCATCAGATTAGGCCTGAATAAAGACTGGAAGTGGTTAGGTCATTACAAAACCTAAACCTAATTTCCTCAATACTAATTTCCCCTTACTGTTACTCACACCTTCTTGTCAACTGTGTGAAATGGGCCACTCTCATTACCACTTCAAAAGTTAGAGTTAGACCAACAATGAGAATCCTTAAAAATCTACTTCCCCCTAAAAGCAAGAGATCCTAGCACTTGAGGTCCTGTTTCTTGATTGTTGCTCTGCCATCCACTGTCCTAACTATACCTTCTGCTGCTTATACATTTTTTATGAGGGAAGATTAGCAGAAAGAGTGAAAACCTTATATACATTTGCTACACTTTGCCATTGCCTGCCTCTCCCTCCCTGTTTTCCTACTACATTCAGGAGTTGTATTCATGTTTTAAAATCCTATTTATCGGGTTTTATTTGAAAGAGTAAACTTGGCTTTATCTCTGAATTTACTTTTATGCATTCTGATTATTTGACCAATAAAGCTAGGTCTGTATTTTGTATTTTGTGAGGCAGTGAGTAGTGCAGCCCTCTATAGTCCACCTTGGTATCTAGCCTCTATATCCAAAGAGCTATGTGCTGTACAGCTGAGTGAAATTGTCGACTAAACCTTTTTATTGCTGAAGAATGCTGATTCAGGTCAGCTAAAACATTTAGTGAATTCATGTTGCATTTGTGGAGTTGAATCAAAGAAAAAGAATCAAAGTTTTGTTTTGATATATTCTAAATGAAACATTTAGACTTTTCAATTCAAAATGACGTTCTGTTTTGAAATTTGGTTCAATTTAATCACAAAAAACTTTTAAAAACAAACAAACAAACAAAAAGCCCTCAAATAAAATAAAACATTTTATTTTGAGCAGAACTAAAACTTTTGTTCAAGCCATTACTATTTTTCTATTTAGTCACTGCATGGAAAATCAGTTATTTGCACAGCTGCAATAGTTTGAAATGTGGTTGGATGCAGGACGTTTCTAGCAATAAACTAGAAGCAATATTTGTACTAGGATTCAGTGCTGATTCTAGTTTTCTTGGAGTTACCTGCATTTTCAATAAATGGTTAAAAAAGCAAAGTTAATAAAGCATTAACTGGCAAATCTAAGTAAATATATTTTACTGTGGCAAACTTTAAGGGTGGAATCTTGCCTCCTTTGAAGACAGTGGCAAAACTACCACTGACTTCAATGGAGCCAGGATTGCATCATGAGTCCTGTAATCTGATCCATGCAGGTGGTCCCATACACCCAAGTAGAGTCCCATGGACGTCAGCAGGGCTTTGTACAGGTGAAGGGCTGGCACACACGGATGACATTGCAGTATCTGGGCCTTTAGGTTATGTCTAGCATATTGCCTAGTTTATGTAGCTGAAACTTATTTCCCAATTTTATCTGACAGATAGTTGTAAATATGGTCATCAGTTTAAATGGCAATAAGTACAAAGCTTTTCTAATAAGCAATAAACTTGCCTTCTGCGCATATCATTTGCTGAAGATCCCAAATGGTTTATACATAAAACTAACCAAAATTGTGAAAACTTAAACGGTCTGCATGTGAGCCACTTGATTAAGATACCACTGTGAGATACTTACATTTTTGGCAATGAGTTAATTTTTTTTACATCTGTAGTGAGGTACTGGGACTATTACCACTTTTCTTTTAATATTAGTAAAATTTTCTTTCCATTTTCCGAAGACTCCCCAGGGCCGATAGTTTTCTTTGTGGAAACTGTTGCCATTAAATATGCTGTATGTCAATGCAGCAGTGAGGTGGTTAATTTTGACTGAATATTATGCTATATAACCACTTGGCATTTAACTTGAAAAATGACTTTCTGCTTCACCTGTCAGCAGCCCAGTTCTCATCAAATAAGTGAGTGAGAAAAATTTTTAAATTTCAATTTCCTGATGCTATTAGACACTACTTCTTCCATACTTAAACAGTTTAGCAGTGCATGTACATGTTTTGGTATTCATGCCATGCATCACACTACATGCTATTACAATAGCTTTTTTGTTTAAAGGGTAAAGAGATGCATGGATCTTTATCTTGGGGTTAGGAAAATGTATTGCAGGAACATGGCCAATCAGGTTTCTGAATAACTTTGTAACATAGTACCATAACCCTGATGTAGTGCAAGGAATTTAAAATACTAGGTGGCTGTGATTCTAAGGAAAGAAAGCATTCAAAATGAAGTAAGCATGCACAGTAATCTTGTACTGTACTTTTCTAGAAAATCAATGACTTATGTAGCATTAATCTATTATATTCTTTCTTCTGTCAATTATATTTTTATAAATCATGCAAGAGACTCATGCATTTTAAGATTAAAAACACATTCAGTTCATCTTACCTGCAAGGTATATCTTCTATCATTTTTATTTAAAAAGTCAAAATTATAGCTTTCTAATTTTGTTTATATATCCCCAAACAGTAAGGAAGCTAGATTTAGATGAGGCTCAAGGCACCATTTGATTTCCATTTCTCACATTACCTAACATCATATTCATTTCACCATTGATAAGTCCTGGGACATTTTACTTGATTGGGAAAAATGTTTTTCTTTTTGTCGTTCTTCCATTAGTTTTTATTGTATTGTATAATGTGCATACATCCATAATTCCAGAGTACTAAACATCAAACGCTATTTGAAATAATAGTTCACTGTAAATCTATGCTGGTATCGCTAAGGTGGTGGTTGTTATTCTTTATTCATGTATTTGTTTTGCACTGACTATGGAATACACAACAGTATGCAAGTCACAGCCTGAAGAGCCTTAGGAAATAGATACACAGAAGTCAGGTGGCACTTAGGGATTCCTGGTTGCTAGTACAGCCTTTTTATCCCTCTAATCTTCCTCTTAGGACAGTTGCCTGTGAATACCAGGTAATCCTTGCTCCTTTTCCTAACTCTGTTTTCAGCTCCATGCAGATCTCTTCAAAACCCACTGATTGACTATGCCTCCAGCTTCTGAATTTCAAAAACCACTAACCTTTCATTTAACCAGAGTAAACATAACATAAACATTACGGTAGCTTTCAGTAACCCTTCTTCTCGCCAGAGGGAAAGCCTACTCTTGTAAGACCCTGGCAGTGCTTCCCCTCGTGACCGGTCTAGCTCTCTTACCCGCTCTGTGACCCTGCTCGCTTTCTCCTCAGGAGCCAAACGTCAACCCCTCACATTCAAAACCCCCAAAGTTCCAAACGAGGTGGCGGTTCTGTTCAAGAGTCCAAGCTCTTTCTCTCTCTGCACCCAGCAGCATGTGTTCTTTTCTGTCTTTGACCCACAACATACCCCATCATATAATTTCAAGTTAAAATAGTCCCTTCACCATGCATAATGATAAATTAAGCCTGATATTTTGAAAAAAAAAAAAAAACGAAAACATGGTCTAGATTGTCAAAAGGGACTAGTGATTATGGGTACCTCCACTTTGGGGGAATCAACTTGAGGCATCTCAATGGGGCCTGAATTTCAGAAACTGCTGAACATCTACTCTCTGTAAATCAGGTCCCATTTAGGTGTCTTGAAGTGGATATCCAGAAATTGAAGCACCAAAAATCACTAGCCACTTTTGAAAATAGAGATCATAATCCTCCATGCCTACTGTATTTCTTAACCATGACATACTTGTAAGTGCACAAATTAGGTCTGAATGAGAACAGTGTGATTCTCTATGGGTCTTTTGTTGTAGATATGAGAAAGTAGGTTGTATGTGAATGAGAACAAAATAAGTCCATGTAGGCATAAGCATGAGATTTTTTTAGTGACAATTGCAACAGAAACGCCATGCCCATAGGGTTGGTTTCAGTTATGATATTTAACGTATAAGAAATCTTATTTAATGACACAGTAGTAGACACAGCTAACCTGTGAGTAAATTAATCCTTTGTTTGCATCATGTTTCGCTAGTTATCAACGCCTGTGGTGTTGCTTTGAATTTACACCACGATCACTGCCACCAATATTTGTCTTATTTGCTCCGTCTTAGTGGGGTGCCACATTAGTGGGAGGAAGCAGAACTTTGAATTTCCCTTTTGGTGTGCTGATTTCTCCCAGCAGAGACAGGAAAACCCATGCGCCTGTCCATCAACTTGCCTTACTGGTACTAGGTGTTCACTGTCTGAGATAGATGAAATCCACACTGGTTTCAGTGTGGGTCTTTGTCCTCTAGTAGCTAGATCATACATTGAAATTTGAGTCTGCAGCTGACTATGAGCTAATAGTCCTGATCCTTTAGCTTAAGCAGTAATAGTTCATGCTTGTAGACCCAGAAGGGCAAAATTCAAGACCTACTAACATCATTAGGGTCATCATTACAAAATGAAAGGATCCTTTGTTGCAAAATGACATGTTGGTAGTTGTTAGCATCCCCCCCAACTCAATTATTTGTGGCTAGACTGGTTGGTTTATTAGGTTTTTGGATGTTGGGTTACTTAGGCTCTGCCTAGCAGCTGTGTTTTCATTAGGAATGGATGGCTAGTCCTTTTTCACAACTTTCACAGGAGTCCACTTTGGCAGCAGCCAACTTTTGTGGGGGTCCATAATTTATCTTAAACCTAAGCACAGAGGCAGGAATGAATGGGAACACTTTATATTAAGTGTGATAGGACATGGGGAGACACTTTAATAACTTTAACATTGGGTACAGTTTAAGACAGCTCTTGTCAGAGTCTCATAATTCACAAGAGAGAGAAAGATTTCAGTTTTGGCCAAATCCTATTTGTTTGGGGATAGATGAAACCCCTTTGTCTTGGCAGCCTGTTATGCCCATAGAATAAGTAAAGAGTAACTCCATAAGATGAAGGGTTCTTCTGCTGATTAATAGGGATTTTCCCCAAGGCTAAAGAAATTATAATTAAAGTTGGGGCTGTTTGCTTACTCAAGTGAATTGTGTGGAGTATTTACTTACTGACTTCCATTATGGCAGCCCCAACGGAAGAATATTCATATATCCTACACAAATCTCATGGATCCCTTTAAAGCCAAATTAAAATAATTGTCTAATGCTATTTTATTTGTTTCTAAAAAAAGAAAAGGAGTACTTGTGGCACCTTAGAGACTAACTTGTTTATTTGAGCATGAGCTTTCGTGAGCTACAGCTCACTTCATCGGATGCATGCCGTGGAAACTGCAGCAGACTTTATTTATACACAGAGAATATGAAAAAATACCTCCTCCCACCCCACTGTCCTGCTGGTACCATTTGCTCCAACCCCTCAGACAGAGACAAACACCTACAAGATCTCTGTCAAGCTTTCTTACAACTACAATACCCACCTGCTGAAGTAAAGAAACAGATTGATAGAGCCAGAAGAGTTCCCAGAAGTTACCTACTACAGGACAGGCCTAACAAAGAAAATAACAGAACGCCACTAGCCGTCACCTTCAGCCCCCAACTAAAACCCCTCCAACGCATTATTAAGGATCTACAACCTATCCTAAAGGATGACCCAACACTCTCACAAATCTTGGGAGACAGGCCAGTCCTTGCCTACAGACAGCCCCGCAACCTGAAGCAAATACTCACCAACAACCACATACCACACAACAGAACCACTAACCCAGGAACTTATCCTTGCAACAAAGCCCGTTGCCAATTGTGCCCACATATCTATTCAGGGGACACCATCACAGGGCCTAATAACATCAGCCACACTATCAGAGGCTCGTTCACCTGCACATCCACCAATGTGATATATGCCATCATGTGCCAGCAATGCCCCTCTGCCATGTACATTGGTCAAACTGGACAGTCTCTACGTAAAAGAATAAATGGACACAAATCAGATGTCAAGAATTATAACATTCATAAACCAGTCGGAGAACACTTCAATCTCTCTGGTCACGCAATCACAGACATGAAGGTCGCTATCTTAAAACAAAAAAACTTCAAATCCAGACTCCAGCGAGAAACTGCTGAATTGGAATTCATTTGCAAATTAGATACTATTAATTTAGGCTTAAATAGAGACTGGGAGTGGCTAAGTCATTATGCAAGGTAGCCTATTTCCTCTTGTTTTTTCCTCCCCCCTCCCCCCCCCCCCAGATGTTCTGGTTTAACTTGGATTTAAACTTGGAGAGTGGTCAGTTTGGATGAGCTATTACCAGCAGGAGAGTGAGTTTGTGTGTGTATGGGGGTGGGGGGGATGTGAGAAAACCTGGATTTGTGCTGGAAATGGCCCACCTTAATTATGCACATTGTAGGGAGAATGGTCACTTTGGATGAGCTATTACCAGCAGGATAGTGAGTTTGTGTGTGTGGTTTTTGGGAGGGGGGTGAGGGGGTGAGAGAACCTGGATTTGTGCAGGAAATGGCCCAACTTAATTATCATGCACATTGTGTAAAGAGTTGTCACTTTGGATGGGCTATCACCAGCAGGAGAGTGAATTTGTGTGGGGGGGTGGAGGGTGAGAAAACCTGGATTTGTGCTGGAAATGGCCCACCTGATGATCACTTTAGATAAGCTATTACCAGCAGGACAGTGGGGTGGGAGGAGGTATTTTTTCATATTCTCTGTGTATAAATAAAGTCTGCTGCAGTTTCCACGGCATGCATCCGATGAAGTTAGCTGTAGCTCACGAAAGCTCATGCTCAAATAAATTGGTTAGTCTCTAAGGTGCCACAAGTACTCCTTTTCTTTTTTGCGAATACAGACTAACACGGCTGTTACTCTGAAACCTCTTATTTGTTTCTGAAAGACAGAATCAGCACAGAAGCTAGGAAGCAAGAGGTGACAACTTTAGTATATAGATGCATAAACCATGCTTCCTCATTACCTTTGCTGGTGCCATGTGGCCTAATACATCAATAACACTTGTTCAAAATGCTTTACAAGTATTAACCAATCTTCACAATATGTGTTCCATTGAAGTATGTAGGAAAAGTACCATTATCCCCTTTTTTTCCAGGTGAGGAAATTCAGGAAAGAAAGTTTATGTAACTTGTCTAAGATCCCAGAGACTAGGAGAGAAAGGATTTAGAACTCATTAGCATCAGACGCGCTATAAAACTAAGAGAGCACCACCCATAATATCACTACCAACTGGCAGTGAAGCGTCAAAATCTTATCAAGTGAGTGATATACATCGCAGTGTTTACTCTCCCCACAAACTCATTCATTCATATGCAAGGTTCAGAGACAGGCAAACTCTATATTTGTACATGGTGTTTGAGCATTGTTCATGGGTTCAATTACACTAGGCTTGGCAAAATTTGGTTTTTAGTTTTTTGACAGTTTTGGCAGATAACTGTTGATTTTAAGCATTTTTTAGATTTTTATTGATTTAAATTGTCACAGTTGCGAAAAGTTATGGGGGACTCAGACATGACAGTAGATGCTGAGATTCAAAAAGTTGAAGCTTTATAACTGTTAAAACACCAATTGACAACATCACATGTCAAAATACACAAAGTAAATATCCTTAAATCAAACTCTAATAATTTCTCAAGTGGCATTTTTCTTACTTTGCCTAACTGAAAATGTTAATTATTATCAATGGAAAGATTTTTGTTATTTGTGTGTGCTTGGTGAAATCAATAATTATTGTTTACTGATAAAAATCTAATTCTTTCAACCGTAAATACCACCTACTCTCTCTGACCTGTCAACCCTCCCGACTGGAAGGGGAACCACTTCAACTGCTATAATTCCCTACAAATACAATAAATCAAAGAGAACGAGTATATCAACTAAATTCTATTGTCATTTAATAATGTCTCATCCCTTCTCTGTTTCCTTAATCACCTGAGGGTAGTGGTACACATTTAGAAATTCTCTCACTTCCTTCAGGAATATCTATATTGGATTTTATAGGAGTTTTTATAACAGAGCCAATAACTGTTCAGATGAAATTCTGGGAATTCTTCTGTAGTGCCACTTTTACATGATAATCATTATGAGATTGCTTCCCCACTGCTTGCTTAATGCAGCTGTCCAAGTTTTGTATTTACTGGGAATCCAATTTGTTTTAAGAAATTAACAAAACAAATACTTAAGTACTGTGCTGAACATATCATACAGGTTTTATTCATTTTGATGAGAAGAAAAACAAGCATTCTACTGCTCATGAAAGAGCTTTTGAAACCATTTTTATGAAATTGAATCTCTACCAAAATAATTTGCTCATGTTAATACAGATGCAGTATGGCATCTCAATAATTCTTCATTGCCTTTATCTCTTAGCTATTTCAAACTTTTCTATGTTGCTAGTCTAATATCTGCTCAGAGAGGCAATCCCTGTCCCCATGAATAAAGACTTCCTGTTACATTCTGGCAGTGAAGCCTCTGCTCTGCATAGGTGGAGGTAGGAGCCGCATTTCCTACCGATGAGTGCTGGAATATTTTTGCCTCAGAGAGATGTGATCTCACTGGCGTATGGATTGTGCACAGATTGCTCCACCAACTGTATCACCCCTTCTTTGCAGGCCAGTGTGGGAGCCATGATGTCACCACTCCCTGCACACTTGGGGACAGGAACGAGGAGTCCCTGTACTCCCAGGAGCCCAGGGACTGCTGTTGTCCAGCTATACCGAAAGAAGGGCAGGAGACACTTGATATGGTTTTAATCAGGCCACAACTTTATTATAATATGTCTGAGACTACCTTGCAGATAAAAGTGTACAGCGCAGGTAGCCCTCTGTTCAGCTCCATGATCCGCCTGGCCCGGGGAAAGGGTCGTCTACCGGGCTTCCCTTTTTGAACTCAGGCCCCTGTGGATGAATCAGCATCCCCACACTGACAGACTCCCTCTTTTTGCAACAGCTTCTCAGCCTCACTCCCCCTCCTGGCCTTAAGGCTCTAGTCCCTCTCCCCCAGCAAGCCGGACAACACCTGCCCCCTCCCCCACGTAAAGGTGTGGTGTAGTCATTTTGAGTGTCTTTTAAGCAGCTGCATGGGATGACAAGGCCTCTTGCATGCCTGGTGAGGGATGCCTCTTAATGTGACCCTGAGTTTTTAATGGCATAGGGAGGATTTGCAGAGTTACTTTGAGGGAATGCTTTTCGTCAATGTGGGCTATGGAGCCTGTCTCCACTTAGATGTAAGATGTGGGCTAAGTTCCCTCTAAACTGTGCAGCCGTGCAGCTGCCTAGAGGGCGCTCAGGGCTGCAGGGTGGGAGAGATGCCTCTTCCAAGGCCCAGACCTGCCGTGGTGCCCCTCTCCTGTGCCCGACCCAGCCCAGCCCCAGACCTGCCGTGGCCGGTGGACAAGCACCTCTCCCCCAGCCCGGCACCAAACCCGCTGCAGCTGGGGAACAGATGCTCCTCCCCCAGTCCGGCCCCTGACCTGCTGCAGCTGGAGAAGAGGCGCCCCTTGCCCGGCTCCAACCTAGTCTGGCCCTGAACCTGCTGTGGTTGGAGGAGAGCATCCAGGTGGTGCTGCAGGGAAAGAGAGCTGAGGGGTGGTCCTTTCTCCCCACTGTAGCTCTAGGGAGCCGCACTTCACCCCAAACCCTCATCCCCAGCCCCACCCCAGAGCCTGCACCCCCAGCTGGAGCTCTCACCCCCCACACACACCCCTACCCTTTGCCACAGCCTGGAGCCCCTCATCCCCAGCCCCACCCCAGAGCCCACACCCCCAGCCAGAGCCCTCACTCCCCTGCACTCCAACCCTCTGCCCCAGCCCGGAGCCCCTCATCCCCAGTCTGAGCCCTCCCCCCTCACCCCACATCCCAACCCTCTGCCCCCCCCGACCCCCTCCCCACAATCGGAACCTCTCGGTCCCACCCTACCACATGAATTTTGTTAATAACAAAATTCATTCTGCACATGGGCGGGAGAAATTAGAGGGAACACTTTTCCTGGGCCCCACTGGCCATCTCCTCAACACTCCCCCAGCCAACCTTGTGCACTGACCCACAGAGTCTACTACCACAGAGCGCTGGCTCACTGCTCAGAGACATCGTGTACTGCCAGCTCACTGCTCAGAGACATCGTGTACTGCCATGTAGCTCCTCTGTGCCTGCTTCCCTCTCCCTGCAACAATGGAGCCTTGAGAGTTCAGCTGCTTTTCACATCTTGTGCCCCTGCACATGAAATGTCAGGATTTGTCCCATGATATGTTACTTATGGGTCCAAACCTACAAGGTGCTGAGCACTTTTTGCAAGGTTTCTGAGTATGCTCAGCTCCCATTAAACATGCTTAATCCCTCTTGCGCAGCACCTTTCAGGATTGGGCCCTTAATTGTAATCTTTTATAGTACAAGTAATGTATATGGTGAATAGGGTTGTCTTTATAAATGGGAGGATAAAATTGCTCAGAATGAAAGTTTAACATTAAAAAATTAATTTCTGTAAAAAGTAAACTCTAAACCTGTTTTCTGTATAGATGAGATAGAAAGGGAAGGCCACTGGAGTCAGTGGGGATTTCTGCCTGAATAAGGACAAGAAACCATAAGTACACCATGTACTACTTTATCTTTTTCAAATCTGTTTATTTTCCACAATCAATAGTTTGATGAAGATAGTGAGCTTGATTCTTCATTGTCTTGCGGCCTTGTTTAGTCATGATGCAATCTTGGTGTAAACTGCAACCACAGCAGACTGGTAGCATTTTACACCCACTTGCCACTACTGTACACAGGTGTAAATGCCTACATAAGATGCAAGGCAGTGGAGAATCAGGTCCATCATTTTTAAAGAGTACTATAATGCTCAATCTTCCTAAATTTCCTGCTGACTGGCTGCAGAATAAGAGGTCTTTGCCTGAGAAATTAACAAGGCATGTCAGTACAGCCCTTATCACACACATACAGTAGATGAAGTCTAGCTCCACCATGGATATGTGCTGGATGGGTGTTTGCAGAGGGGGAGAGGATGAGGGGAAAGGTCAGAGGAGCACAAAACATCCTCCTATTTTTTTTAACCTATGATTGTAACAGGTGAAATATTGATGTTTATATAATTTCCTAACTATAGTATCTGAGCTGACTGAACAAAATTTGAATGGCTGATCTTGCTTTGCATGTGTGCTCTTGATGTATGAAACCCAGTAGCCTCCTAGTCAGTGTTTTCTGAAGGTACTTTTCTGTATTCCAGAATATGACAGTTGCTATGGATTCTGTCCGAGATCTTTGGAATTTGATATCCATTCCAGGTCTCTTTCAGTTGCAAGGCTAAACTCCCTCTCTGGTCTGTATTCCTGCTGTAGTTTCTGCAGCAATGGTAACTATATGGTAGGCTTTCCAGCTGCCTTTTTTTTTTTTTTACAGCAATAAAATTTTCAAGACACTGCTGAAAGTGGAAGTGAAAAACATGCTGCAAAAACAGTGTTTAACTGGCATTTCTAAAGAAACAATATTAAATGTTTTTTTATCTTATTGCACCGTATCTGATCTCAATATTGGTGAAGTTAGGACTAATTCTTTGCCTCTCCAATAACCACTCAGGCGAATGGAGTTAAAACCTTCTAGTTTTCAAAGAAAATATGTAACTTTGCTGATTTTTAGAGCCAAATCTCACTCTCACTGATTTCACTGATGTAGAATAAAGCCCATCGACTTTGTTACGTGTAACACAAAAGTTTCCTAATCCATAACATTTTCAGCAATAGTGTCTTTTCAGTTGCAGGTCTGCCAAATAAGTAGATTATAGTACTACATTTTCTGTCAGACACTAGCAGCTGGAAACCATTATTTTAAAAGATTTAAATTAGCAGATTTTATTTACCAGAATAATATTCTTGAGATGTATCTCACTTCTGTCTAAAAGAGTTTTAAATTAGCAACTTTTATTTATCACAATATTATGCTCTTGGGCTATCACACTTTCTTTCATGTTATTTACTCAGACCAGGGTGGCAGAAAACAACTGTGTGACGTTGGGCACTCAACAATACTAATGTGAAATGCCCAGCAGCAGGATTATTGTAGAGAAATGCAAAATTCAGAGGTACATCTGTAGAATCTTTTTGATATAGTTTACATTCTGAAGCCACTTTCAGCTATATATTATGTTAACTGAATAGAACAAAAGAATATAATTTTACCATTTTACTGATCTCTGGAAAGCAAATTCTGAATCAAAAGCGTAAGTTAAATTCAACCACAATTAAGTTTAACCACAAGTTAACATTATTTCAGGTTTAAGAAAATCTTTTATATGGGTTTGCATCATTCATTAAACTGCTGTATAGCTTCCCATGTCACTTAATTTTAATCCCTATCTAAAACCATTTAACAATGTCCAGTTTTATTTTCCATCACTGTAAACCATTCTTTTTTCTAATACTGTTAGAAACATAAGAAGAAATACAGGTTCTGTTGGTCATAAACTGAATATCCATATTTTATATAAACCAAGAAAGAAATGTCTTTCTCATATGCTCATATTAAAAAATTTATTGGGTAAGTTTCCACATCCTACAATTAATGGATAGATTTTAAGACCCTTGTAAGTAGTACAGTAGTTGTAAATGCCAGTTTTTATTTTACAGAAATATTCAGAATCAAAATACTTTCTAGCTGCAAGAGGGAGCAAAATCTTCTGAAAAGTGTCTTCAGTTTTAGTAGTTTAGTTCACAGTAACAAAAAACACATTGTACCAATCAGATATATAATGAGCCTCTAACTCCATTTCTACCTTATCCCAAAGGTATAGCAAATAGTGCTGCTTTTTTTAAAATATCAGGAAAACATCATTTACTCTAAAATGTCCCTAAAAGCAGGTCTAAATTGCCAATAAAGGCTGGGTAATTGTATCAGCATGGATCAGAAAGCATTTCTCAGAACTGATGAAATAGTTTGCAATATTGCAGAACCTGAATGAGGCTGCCTGTACATTACAATGTGTACAAAACATCAGAGGCTGGGCTCAGATTAATTTGCTCACTACTGCAAATTTTGGATTCAGAGGAAATATTTCTCACCAATGTCATTCTGTTTTTCTTTAAATATAATTTGTTTGGGGAAAGTCGGATGATTTTAGCAATCTCAGGTTCACTTAGAAGAACTTTTCTTTGTCAGTTACAGAATGCTACCTTTCCACAGGAATGCCAGGTAGAAAATTGTCAGGATTTACATTTCCATACCTTATTAAACATTTTAAATACTTGGATTTTTTAAAAAGTAATAATTCACAAGGTTGTTGCACTGCCTTATCGGTTCTAACTCAGTAGTTATGCAATCATTTGACAACCAAACACACATACAGTATAAATATTTAAGAATAAGTAAATTCCATTAAGCTGCAATGTGATAGATGCAGTAGTAGGTACTTATCTTTGAAATATTAAACTCTAGACGTTTATATCCATACAAAAAAGAGTTTCCTGCCATTTGATGAGAATTATGTGCTGGCACTAATAAAATATTAAACTCCAATTTAAAAGATAAGTATCTTATCCATTTTTTCATAATAAAACATTTTACAGTGAACATGAGAGCTAATCTGCATCAGAATTTCCATACAATACTGTATTTACTAACTTTTATGAAAGTTTTGTGTCTGCATTTATTAGTTGTTGACTGTTTGAGCACTTATTATATCGCATAATGACACTGTGTTTCAATAATGCATGAAAGGAGGTGTACAAACAGGCTCTATTTTTCATAGTAGAGTTTTCTTTTGTCACAGGCTACTGCTGCCAGTTAATTAAATGTAGATAACCACTAAAATTGCATTATCCTTTTCTGTCCCTATTATATCAATTAATGTCAAGCTGATGCAATGTTTCATGTTTAAAATAATAGATATGAGTGTTAAAAATTATACCCTGCAGTTTTCTTATTTGACACTGCATTATTTTCAGCTGGAAATGTCAGTTTCTAACCTTCTGCCAAGAATATTTTGTAAAGGGCAATAAGTAATATGTGTTAGTTATGTCCTTTGAAATTTGAACAATGCTGCATGTGGGGGGAAAGTCCTAAAATATTGTTTCCATTTAAAACATAATCTCTTTTAAAATCAACAGATGGACACCACTAAAAGGGGAAAAAAAAGTTCCTTTGAATGACAAAAACTCTCCATTTCCTTTAGGAGAACTTAAGAATGTGATTCTTTTACCTTTCAGCTAATGTATTTTACAACAGATCATTTTGACTTTATTTCATCAACTCTCTGATGTAATATGGTGAACTCTTCAAACAACTGAATTTATTTCAGGTACCACTGAATAAAGCAGTCTGTTAGCTGCGCAATCATTTAAAATATTTGTCAATTTCACATCAATCTATGTGATCACTGAGCTATGCTTCACTAACTTAATTGAACAATGTGATATTGATTTCATTAAAAGAAGCAGTACATTTAGTTTTTCTGTGACCATAATTATCCACTCTTACGACTTACAAAAATATTTCATTAGAGTCATTTCACCACATCTTTCTGTGTTCTGATCGATGTAAATAGACAACAATGTCTTTTTTAATTACCGAAGTGGGTGATTGGCGTTAATAAGCTATGAGATGTAAATACTGTCATTTCAAATAAATAAGAATGTATTTGAAAAAAACAAAAAATTGAACTCAGACAAATCTTATTCAGAGGGATATGCAGACTTACTGAATTACTTGTCATAGAAGGATGTACCTTGCCACTCTGAACAGGAAGATATAGCAAAAGGGTTTCTTTTTTTTGTGATATCTTTTTAAAAGGCGCCGCTAAAATGCACCATATCTTCAGATCGCTATGGTCTCATGTTTATATTTTCCACTTTTTACCCAAAGAGATATTTGTTATCGCATAAAAATATTTTATAAGCAGAAAGTTTTGGCTTCCACTTTTCTTCTAAAAAAGATGCCTTTTGTGGTCTAAAAGCTGGCAATTTATATAAGTCTATCCAGCTGGTCCCAAATACGGTGTTACATAAAAGAAACGCTTCTTTATAAATGTAGTCCTTAACATTCTATATACAGTTGGAGTTAAAATTAAGAATTGGGAACAGTATTGTTTCAAAGTATCTGATGCATAGGTATATAAAAAAGAAAATCTTAGTCCATATTATGGACTTCTACACTTAGAACTGCAAAAGTTGTGCATGCAAATGCTAGTTTGCATCACAGATGCATTTTTGCATGTGCAAATGGATCAGTGCAGAAGTTTATATCTAATTTTAAATTGGCTAAATCACACTATAAGGATTTGGTTAGCTAGTTATGGGAGGATATTATTATTATCCTCATTATCATTACACAAGAATTTTACTCTTATTTGCTTAGCCTGTGTATTTTCTTTCCAAAAGGGATCCACTAATGTTATGTCATTTTTTTTGTAAATTCTTTAAAAGAGGAAGAAGAAGGGGGGAAAAGCTGTAATGACCACAATGCTACAAAAGTGGTGCCTAATTATGGCCAGGATAAACTGCATTTAATACCTATTTGTCAGCAAAGCAATTTGCCAGATGAGATCTTTAAATCCTTTCCTCATTTTTTGTACACATTATTGTAAATGGTCATATTTAAGAGCCCATTCAAAACAGCTGATGGTTTTGCCTTTTTAAAAAAATCAATTAGAGAGTGAAATCCATGTTACTGTGATGGGGAGTTAATTTTTTTCATATGCCTCCATGATCAATTGTCTATCAAAAAAAAAAACCCAAAAAACCCCAAAACCATTGTACTAATACCTATCAGTGCAGATCTCTGAAAATAGTATATGATGGCAGTCTGCAGCATTTTGTTAGAATAGCCACCAGCACCCTCACAGGGCTATATGGGTGTTGACTGGGTATTTTGTTTCCATCTGCTTGTAGTAGGCTACAAGCCTCCATTATGATGCTTATGATCACTACTTGATTCCTCCCTTGGTCTGGCCACAAATACAGCAACTCCCTGTTTCTGAAAAAAAGGCTCTCCCCTGGGCAGAGGCTGAGTCATAGTGGCATGGACGGTGTGCCTTCAATTTTATGAAAACTGTGCCACTTGCTTTTGTGAAGATGGAAGAGTTATTGGGAAGGGTTTGTGGGGAACCATTGGAGACTGGAGGGGTGATATGTTCCCTTTTTCTCTGGTCAAGGGCCAAATTCATTGTTTTCCATTAGATCAACGTCAGGCAAGTGTGGCAAGGTGGCCACTTTGCACTTCCATGCTAGTGTTATCTGGCTGAAAAGCCATTATTTTAATGGGTTCAAATTGGATTACTTCAATATAAGGGTACGCATCAGCTAGTCTGAAGCTATCATAGGATCAGGGATTGTGCCCAGCAGGGATAGGGAGTGTGGCTGGAGGAAATGGGGCATGGCTGCAGTACGCTGATTTTCAGCTGTTTTTTGACTTCCTGTGGCCATTTCAATTCCTAGGCTGCTCTAAAAAAGCCAAAGATTGGCCTGGCACCGAGCCACTTTTAAGCCACTTTTACACACTTGCTCCCTGACTTGTGTTCCATTCCCTTTAGCCATAAAGAAGGCTCTGGCTGTGTTTTACAATAAAATTTTCTCTTTATAGGATACATTTCTTCAGATTATAAGGGTTCCCGCTTCAGTCTTTAACTGGGGAAAAATTGCATCTGTACCCTTCTGAAATCTTTTTTCAGTGAAAGATTTCAAGTCAAATATGTTTCCACACACTTTTCTAGAGAAGGCAGATTTACATATTTATCAGGATTATCAGGATACACACACACACACAGCAATAACACATCTCATTGATAGAGTGCTGTCTGATAGATAGCTCCACACAAAACATACATTTGAAAGGAAAATAGAAGGAGGAATGGAATTAAGAGTCTGTACATAAATGACATGTTTTCTGAAGATGAACTGCTGGAGTTAGGGTGACCAGATATCCCGATTTTATAGGGACAGTCGTGATTTTGTGGGCTTTTTCTTATATAGGTGCCAATTACCCCCACCCCCGTTCCGGTTTTTCACACTTGCTATCTGGTCACCCTAGCTGGAGTGCCTTGCCTTACTTCATATTTCTGGATTATTCACGTATGCAACAAGTGTTCTGCAACTCCAAGACATTCACTGCTCTACAAGAAGGACCATGGTGTTCCTAGCCTGCTAAGGCGAAGTCTGTTATGCATATTAATCAGTTATTTACATATGTTTATCAGTTAGGCTACACAGATTTAAAAAAAATAAGCAATGGTGATTTAGACATTGTCTGGCTCTGCAACCTTTGATCTTCAGTACCAGAACTCCACATGGGATTATCTTGTATCACTCTAGAGATGCATCCAGGGCACACAGTTCAGATCTGGATTTGTATTTTCCAAAGCCTCAGTGTGTTTGAATAGAGGAGTTTTAATTTCTCTGTCTATAGACACAGGGGATGGAACTGTGTAGTTTGGACCTAAACCTGAATTTCCTCAAAGGTTTATTTAGCTCTGGGATTATGGTCCCGGTCCATCTATATCTAACTCCAGTCAATTGGGACTCATTCATCTACAAGCTTAATGAAGACATATGACGGGAGTAGTTAGAAATCCTTCCTGTGATAGGTATTTATAGAGTTTATAAAATGTTAGTGAATGAGATGCATGGAAAGATTTAGAGGCTGAAATGGACATTAACTTGTGGGAAGGAAATATAGCATATGAGTTCTGCTTATTGTCCTTATCATGCTACTGTATACATCCTTCTTTGCTTTTCTACTGTACGTTCTTTTCATGCCCATAGCCTGGGCTCCAGGGTTCTAACATTGGGGAGACACTCTGTTTTAGGCAGTCCAGTCTCTTTGTAGGTTTATGGTAATTTTTAAAATTATAATTGAGGCCACCAATTAATTTCACATGGGCCGCAGAACACACTTTAACGGAGGTGGTGTTTATCCAGTACTAATCTTGATCACATTCATATCAGTGACTTGAGATGAAAGGCTCCTTCTACAGTAGCAAATCACCCTTTCCAGCTTTGTCCCATAAGTCTTTGTTTATTTCAAAACTGTCAGTTGATGCATTCCAGTCTGGTTTTACCTTTTTGGGAGCATGGGGTTGGAAGCTAAGAACTCTTGAAATGTAATCTTGTCTCTATCCCAAAATCACACAGTGAGTCAGTATAAATCCTTTAACTTCTGTCTCAGGTTTTCCCATCTATAAAATGGGACAATAATATTTATTCATATACCTCAAAGAGTAAGTGTTGTGAGGATCCACTAGTAAATGTTGGTAACACACTTTAGAGATACTCTAATGAATACCCTACAATTGTGTGTGTGTTCCTACTCACACACAATCATGGCACTATAACCTTACTGTAAATTGGAATTTGCTTGTGCAAATCTGAATAGTTAGCACCCAACTACTGACATGAGTTAAGGAATTACCTGGCTTTCATGGAAAATTTGGCTATCTAGATTTTGACACTTAAAAACCCAGTTTATACAGATGGGCAGAATTCTCGGCTCCATCTGCCCTGTAAGGCTCCAAGATCTGAAGAAACCAGCTAATTGAGGCTGAAGTATCAGCTGGAAGTTGCAAGTATTTCTATTTCTTGGATACTGTTCAAAGCCCTATTAGCCCATCAGGGATCTTGGGGGTCTTCCAAGACTAGGCAGAACCCACCAGTAGCGTAATGCCCCACATACTTCTGCCCCTGAGGAGAGGATGAGAGAACTAACCACGTGTAACGGATGTTAAGTCATCTTGCTTCGTGCACTAATAGAAGATGCTCGGATGCTACAGTGATGAGCATGGTATAATAATCTATTTAGATTATTATATGGTGTATTGTTTTAGGAGTTTCTTTGAGCAAAGCAAGGCCTACCAGGCTCAGGTCTACATTTAAGACAAAATGTTCGTAACTGTCTGTCTAAAATTAGATTGCTAAATCAGTGTATGTACGTGGGGTGTGTGGTTGTTCAGCACCTCTTTAAAATCATGCCCCTACTTTAGGTGTTTATATATGTGTTTAGTCATCCGTTAGTCAATTTTTAGAATTTTTGGCCTTTCGTTTTTAATTTGAAATGGTGTGTGTGTGAATTTGGCAAATTCTCTTTGAAACCTCATTTTTCATTTGCAAATGATGTTGCAACAAAAATGGAAACACCGCTTTATGAGACACTGCAACCAAAGCAGACTTCCTGTGATACCTAGACTTCTGTGCTCAAGTTTTGGACGAAGGGCAGGGGGAAGGAAACAGTCTTTATGTCTGTTCTAAGATATAGTATTGATTTTTGGGTGGTGTTATTATCTTTCTTCCTTTATAATACATTTTCAAAAGCCTGTATATGACTTCACCTTGTTTTCACTGCTGCTTATAGGCAATCCTCTGGGTATAGCTTCTTCCTTTTTATAGTAAGACCTGATTTTGGAAAATAAAACTGGTTCATAAAAAATCCAAAACTCATCAGCTAAAGCAAGGATTGGGGAGAGAAGTTTGGTTACTGTTTACTTGTGATACTTACACTTCTTTAGTGGGCCTTACAGTTCTGACTCATAAGTAAAATCAGTTAGACATTTAGGGATGCCATTGACTTAGAAAACATGTCAGAAGACTGTGGTCAGTTAAGAAAAGTCGAGTGTATCTTGAGATTAATTTAAACAGTGTTGATTAGCATGAGAGGTTTCCATAATTATTTGCAAGTATTTTCACAATTTATATAGCCAACTATTGATATTCATAACACAAAACCAGGCTATTCCACTCAAACCCCCCTGCAATCAATCAATGATACAGTCTATCAAGTGTCTCATTCAGCCTGTAGTCATTACAATCTCCAGCTCCTATGGAGACATTTGGGATGACTCAATTTCTCTAATCTTGTAGCATTTCTTCTGTCTTTAAAAAGGAATTAGTAATTGTTGAATTATTCTTAGCCATCCTTCATTTGGAATTTATGTTGTAATTTCAGCAAAAGGCAGACCTTGTACAGCAGTTTTCATCTTTTTCAAGGCTGCTTCTATTTCTTGAAATGCTGGAGGGTTTCCAATTATTCCTTCTGGTCTCTTTGGATGTGAATTGTAACAGATCATCTGAGAGTCATGGTTCAGCATTGTTAAGCTTATCAATATAAATATAATGTTAAACCCTTTTTAGATAATTGGGGCTATGTGTGAAAATGTGACCAGTTTATGCATAAATTGGTCCTATACTTGTCTTTTTCCCTTTGCCAGAAAGAATTGCATCATATGTGGGTTTCAGACTATTCCTTGTCAGAGCTTCTATACCTGTTAACTATTGGTTAGGTTGTAATATTACCTTGCAATAACTGCTTAACCTGATGTCAGTTATGCAAACAAAATTCATTAAAGCAAATGGAGTTCTCACAGCAGGAATTTTAAGGCAAACCAGGGGTTGATACACCAGACACAACAATGAAATTTTAAAAAAGACAGACTTTATAATCTTCAAAATTCATGAAAATTAAAAATAAAGGTTGGCTCATACAGAGAGTACTGAGCCTGTCTGTACTTGCAAATACGTGTTTTGCCCACCCAGCCACTTGCAACTGGAAAGACAATTTCAGATGCTGCCTTTGAGGGCAGCTGAAAATGTGGCCCTACTGGCATGTGTTCCATACCCAGGCGGTATTGTCATAGTATTTCTCAAAGTAGTTTATCTATTTCCCTGTGTTTATTGTGTTCATAGGAGGGTAGCTTGTAGCCTATCAGTATGATGAAGTGAAGTTTAAAATTACATTGGGACTGTGTTTAAGGACCATCATGTAGGTCCAGGGAGAGGGCTTATCCAGCCTGTTCAGGCCTGACTCAGCCCAGGCGATCCATTATTCATGTTGACCGAAGTAGCTAATCATGAGAGCTTGTTTAGGCACAGTGTTCTGCTGCAGTCATAAAGTTAGCATGCTGTGCTGGTGGATGGCCAGCAGAAGGGAATGTTGCAATCTTGGCTACAACTAATGGATCGGACTCAGAGGCCTCAGAAAGAACACAGGATGCACAAGAAGGAACAATGAGTAAAGTGAATAAAGGAAGGGGATTTAAGTGGTGAATGATGCATTGTGAAATATTACAAACTAAGCACTGTAACACCCTTAAAATGATCACCAGTGTTACTGATGAGTGTTCGTATCAGAACTGTGGTATAAGGATAGTGGATGCCATTATGCAAATGTAACTTTTCCCTCACCATTTTATATATGCAATATGTGGTTTAGATGCATCAAATTGGGGAAATGCCATTTTTTCCTATAAGATATAGCAGACAACAATAAATATTATAGAAGGAGAGGTCCTCCCCCAGCCACAGTAAATCCTAAAAATGCCACTTAAAAACTACACACACTGGTATTGTAGCTTAATGTTCCCAAAGGCTGCATCTTGCAACAGGATTGCTACAGTGTTTTGGTCCCTTGTTATAGAAAATGTACTATTTTTAACAAAGGTAGATCCAAGACACAAAAGTTTTGGATTTTAAACCCACCTCTAAGGTTTAGGAGTATTTGACTCTGAGGTTTTGATTTAGTCAGCTGTAGGTAACCACAAGCTTTGTTTCAGGTTCCTGGTTCTGATTCCAAATCCCTTTGTCCCCCAGTGCATTTAGACATGGGGAAGGGAAGGTGTCGGACTGATCTTGAGTTTTGTTTCAGACTCTTTTTCTCAAAAATACTACATTGACCATATCCTCAGACTATTCTTGTTTTTAGTTTATTTTTATTAAGAGGATCATATATTTTAATGAATCCATGTTGAGGTGCATCATTACATATTCTCTAATAGTACTCTATTTAGGATCAAGACAGAGAATTGTTTTGAAATAAGATTACAACCACAGGTATTCTCTTGAGTTCATGAAAATATCAGGCCCCAGTCTGCAAATGCTTACACGCTTGCATAGGTTTACTCATGTGAATAGTCCCATACTTAAGTGATGTCAGGATCAAGGCCTGACTTTGTTGTGTGGGTTTTGAACTAATCACAGCTTGTGGCCCTGGATTTGGAGGCATGATTTTGGTTCAGAGTGAAATTTTGGTCCATATTGTTTAGGAAAACTACAGAATCTGGCGGTGTGCCAAAAATCCCAATGTAAAAATAAAGCACACTAAAAATAATGCAGATTAGAAGTCCATTGGAAAAACATTTAGATGCTAATATATAAAGGAGTTTTGTTAACTGATCATTTTGATGTAGAAAACTCTGTTCTGTTCGCTTTTTTTTTTTTTTAGTAGTAAAATGCAGCTGTTGTAAAATGAACAAATAACTTGGCTCCTTCTGTAACTGTGAGGTATAATCAGAGCTTGCCTATTGGCACTGCAGTAATCTGCAAACCCACACTGAAAGTGAATTTGGAGGTTTGCAGTTTACTGTGCTACAAAGCAGCTATGTGGGTTGGTCATTATGAGTGACATCCTGCTCCATGTGGGCCTGAGGATGAGCACGTATCATCACTTGGCCACATCTCTGGCAGTCACTGAAGATCCGAGACCGAGATAATCAACTTTAAAAGGCAGCTGCGGGTGGTGCTCTGAGGGTTGCAGAGTAAGGCCAGAGTCTCACTGCTCCTACTGTAGCTCTGCTATAGCCAAGGAGTTAAGGGGAACCAGGAAAACAGGAAACCTTCCAACCTACCTCATTTGCAATAATTCTTTTTCATGTTCTCAATAGCATTGAGCCCAGGAGAGGGAATCGAACTGGGAATGTCGCATATTTTCCTCAGCAATAAAAAGTTGGTGGCTATCTTTAACTTCTACCATTGTTGGGCCCAGTGCTATGGGGAGCGTGGGGGAAATGTCAGTTCTCCTAAGAGCAGCTCTTGCTGGTAAATAGCAGAAATAGCTTTTCTCAAGGCCTTCTAGCCCCACTGGAGGCCACCAGATTATTCCTCTCTGTTCCCATTGCTGTAGCTTAGCTCCATAGGAACAGTGAGACCCTGAGTCTATCTCCAACCCATATGTAAGTTGATTAGAGCTTCTCTGAGTGGAGGGACAGGACAAGTGATGGCTTGCTTTTTCTGCAGTGCCCTATGGGAAATTTGCCATCACCAGCATTGGCTCCATCCTATCATTTGCTAGTCTACTAACCTCTTTTATCTACACTCATTCATCAATGCAAATTATATGGTTCTGTTGTGTATGGCTTCTTCAGGTCACTTGTATTTACAGCATATTAAAATGTGTCTTTATGAACACTTCTGGTTTGGGCTTAGAGAATGTGAAGCAGATGTGAATGGGTCTACCCCAGATAACCCTTTTATGAGACCCACTCTATTAGGCATAGATGCTCAGGGCTCCATATAACTTAATTATAAAGCATCAAAATATGAAGTGACAAAAGTGACTAATGAAAGAATGAAATAATGTATTGAAGTATATTTTATGAAAATGGAGTGTTTTCTCCCCTCAGGGTAATCTTACAATGAAACAGCCCAGCATTTACATTTCAGTAAAATAATGAAAAACAAAAGCAGTTAGTTGAAGTTCTAAATCACAAGGTTACTCTGTAACCAGTATGGTAGGGTCGGAATTTTCATTCAGTTCAGCCAGCAGATTGGCTAAATATCCTGAATGCATTATAAATGGCAATGCAAGCCACCCATTTTATTTTGCTCAAAACCCTCTGGTACTATATTTCATATGATGGCTTTCCTAGGTGAAATTGACTGGTGCCTTCTCTAAGCCATCTGCCCGCTGTAATCTGACAGTGCAGCCAGACACAAGCAATATGCTTTTAGAGGAGAAAGGATGGTCTTGTGCTTAAAACACAAGACTGGAATTCAAGATACCTGGGTTCTATTTCCAATCCTGCCATAGGCACCCTTTATGATCTTGATGAAGTTACTTTCTCTGTGCCTCAATTTGCTCATCTGTATTAATGTATGTAACAATACTTGGCTACCTCATGGGGGTGTAATGAAGCTTAATAAAGAAATGTTTGTAAGATGCTCTGAGATTCTTGGATGGAAAGCAAAGTGGAAGTACAAACTATCAGTGTGATTCTCAACCAAGGGTATGTCTACACTACGGAATAAGGTTGAATTTATACAAGTCGTTTTTTTAGAAATCGGTTTTATATATTCGAGTGTGTGTGTCCCCACAGAAAATGCTCTAAGTGCATTAAGTGCATTAACTCGGCGGAGCACTTCCACAGTACCGAGGCTAGAGTCGACTTCCGGAGTGTTGCACTGTGGGTAGCTATCCCACAGTTCCCGCAGTCTCCGCTGCCCATTGGAATTCTGGTTTGAGATCCCAATGCCTGATGGGGGCTAAAACATTGTTGCGGGTAGTTCTGGATACATATCGTCAGGCCCCCGTTCCCTCCCTCCCTCCGTGAAAGCAAGGGCAGACAATCGTTTCGCGCCTTTTTTCCTGAATTACCTGTGCAGACGCCATACCATGGCAAGCATGGAGCCCGCTCAGGTAACCGTCACCCTATGACTCCTGGGTGCTGGCAGACGCAGTACGGCATTGCTACACAGTAGCAGCAACCCCTTGCCTTGTGGCAGCAGACGGTTCTGTACGACTGGTAGCCGTCATCGTCATGTCCGAGGTGCTCCTGGCCACGTCGGCTGGGAGCGCCTGGACAGACATGGGCGCAGGGACTAAATTTGGAATGACTTGACCAGGTCATTCTCTTTAGTCCTGCAGTCAGTCCTATTGAACCGTCTTATGGTGAGCAGGCAGGCGATACGGATTGCTAGCAGTCGTACTATACCATCTTCTGCCAGGCAGGCAAGAGATGAGGATTGCTAGCAGTCGTCTTGTACCATCTTCTGCCAGGCAGGCAAGAGATGAGGATGGCTAGCAGTCGTACTGTACCATCTTCTGCCGAGCAGCCATGAGATGTGGATGGCATGCAGTCCTTCTGCACCGTCTGCTGCCAGCCAAAGATGTAAAAGATAGATGGAGTGGATCAAAACAAGAAATAGACCAGATTTGTTTTGTACTCATTTGCCTCCTCCCCTGTCTAGGGGACTCATTCCTCTAGGTCACACTGCAGTCACTCACAGAGAAGGTGCAGCGAGGTAAATCTAGCCATGTATCAATCAGAGGCCAGGCTAACCTCCTTGTTCCAATAAGAACGATAACTTAGGTGCACCATTTCTTATTGGAACCCTCCGTGAAGTCCTGCCTGAAATACTCCTTGATGTAAAGCCACCCTCTTTGTTGATTTTAGCTCCCTGAAGCCAACCCTGTAAGCCATGTCGTCAGTCGCCCCTCCCTCCGTCAGAGCAACGGCAGACAATCGTTCCGCGCCTTTTTTCTGTGTGGACGCCATACCAAGGCAAGCATGGAGGCCGCTCAGCTCACTTTGGCAATTAGGAGCACATTAAACACCACACGCATTATCCAGCAGTATATGCAGCACCGGAACCTGGCAAAGTGATACCGGGCGAGGAGGCGACGTCAGCGCGGTCACGTGAGTGATCAGGACATGGACACAGATTTCTCTGAAAGCATGGGCCCTGCCAATGCATGCATCATGGTGCTAATGGGGCAGGTTCATGCTGTGGAACGCCGATTCTGGGCTCGGGAAACAAGCACAAACTGGTGGGACTGCATAGTGTTGCAGGTCTGGGACGATTCCCAGTGGCTGCGAAACTTTTGCATGCGTTAGGGCACTTTCATGGAACTTTGTGACTTGCTTTCCCCTGCCCTGAGGCGCATGAATACCAAGATGAGAGCAGCCCTCACAGTTGAGAAGCGAGTGGCGATAGCCCTGTGGAAGCTTGCAACGCCAGACAGCTACCGGTCAGTTGGTAATCAATTTGGAGTGGGCAAATCTACTGTGGGGGCTGCTGTGATGCAAGTAGCCCACGCGATCAAAGATCTGCTGATATCAAGGGTAGTGACCCTGGGAAATGTGCAGGTCATAGTGGATGGCTTTGCTGCAATGGGATTCCCTAACTGTGGTGGGGCCATAGACGGAACCCATATCCCTATCTTGGCACCGGAGCACCAAGCCGCCGAGTACATAAACCGCAAGGGGTACTTTTCAATAGTGCTGCAAGCTCTGGTGGATCACAAGGGACGTTTCACCAACATCAACGTGGGATGGCCGGGAAAGGTACATGACGCTCGCATCTTCAGGAACTCTGGTCTGTTTCAAAAGCTGCAGGAAGGGACTTTATTCCCAGACCAGAAAATAACTGTTGGGGATGTTGAAATGCCTATATGTATCCTTGGGGACCCAGCCTACCCCTTAATGCCATGGCTCATGAAACTGTACACAGGCAGCGTAGACAGTAGTCAGGAGCTGTTCAACTACAGGCTGAGCAAGTGCAGAATGGTGGTAGAATGTGCATTTGGATGCTTAAAGGCGCGCTGGCGCAGTTTACTGACTCGCTTAGACCTCAGCGAAACCAATATTCCCACTGTTATTACTGCTTGCTGTGTGCTCCACAATATCTGTGAGAGTACGGGGGAGACGTTTATGGCGGGGTGGGAGGTTGAGGCAAATCGCCTGGCTGCTGGTAACGCGCAGCCAGACACCGGGGCGGTTAGAAGAGCACAGGAGGGCGCGGTACGCATCAGAGAAGCTTTGAAAACTAGTTTCATGACTGGCCAGGCTACGGTGTGAAAGTTCTGTTTGTTTCTCCTTGATGAAATCCCCCGCCCCTTGGTTCACTCTACTTCCCTGTAAGCTAACCACCCGCCCCTCCTCCCTTCAATCACCACTTGCAGAGGCAATAAAGTCATTGTTGCTTCACATTCATGCATTCTTTATTCATTCATCACACAAATAGGGGGATGACTACCAAGGTAGCCCAGGAGGGGTGGTGGAGGAGGGAAGGAAAATGCCACACAGCACTTTAAGCACAGCACTTTAAAAGTTTACAACTTTAAAATTTATTGAATGACAGCCTTCTTTTTTTTGGGCAATCCTCTGTGGTGGAGTGGCTGGTTGGCCGGAGGCCCCCCCACCGCGTTCTTGGGCATCTGGGTGTGGAGGCTATGGAACTTGGGGAGGAGGGCGGTTGGTTACAGAGAGGCTGCAGTGGCAGTCTGTGCTCCAGCTGCCTTTGCTGCAGCTCAACCATACACTGGAGCCTACTGGTTTGGTCCTGCAGCAGCTTCAGCATTGAATCCTGCCTCCTCTCATCACGCTGCCACCACATTTGAGCTTCAGCCCTGTCTTCAGCCCGCCACTTACTCTCTTTAGCCCGCCACTTACTCTCTTCAGCCCGCCACCTCTCCTCCCGTCATTTTGTGCTTTCCTGCACTCTGACATTATTTGCCTCCACGCATTCGTCTGTGCTCTGTCAGTGTGGGAGGACAGCATGAGCTCAGAGAACATTTCATCGCGAGTGCGTTTTTTTTTCTTTCTAATCTTCACTAGCCTCTGGGAAGGAGAAGATCCTGTGATCATTGAAACACATGCAGCTGGTGGAGAAAAAAAAAGGGACAGCGGTATTTAAAAAGACACATTTTATAAAACAGTGGCTACACTCTTTCAGGGTAAACCTTGCTGTTAACATTACATACATAGCACATGTGCTTTTGTTACAAGGTCACATTTTGCCTCCCCCCACCGCGTGACTACCCCCTCAACCTTCCCCCCTCCCTGTGGCTAACAGCGGGGAACATTTCTGTTTAGCCACAGGCAAACAGCCCAGCAGGAATGGGCTCCTCTGAGTGTCCCCTGAAGAAAAGCACTCTATTTCAACCAGGTGACCATGAATTATATCTCACTCTCCTGAGGATAACACAGAGAGATAAAGAACGGATGTTGTTTGAATGCCAGCAAACATACACTGCAATGCTTTGTTCTACAATGATTCCCGAGTACGTGTTACTGGCCTGGAGTGGTAAAGTGTCCTACCGTGAAGGACGCAATAAGGGTGCCCTCCCCAGAAACCTTTTGCAAAGGCTTTAGGACTACATCTAGGAGAACCGTGAATGCCAGGGCAAATTAATCATTAAACATGCTTGCTTTTAAACCATGTATAGTATTTTAAAAGGTACACTCACCAGAGGTCCCTTCTCCGCCTGCTGGGTCCAGGAGGCAGCCTTGGGTGGGTTCGGGGGGTACTGGCTCCAGGTCCAGGGTGAGAAACGGTTCCTGGCTGTCAGGAAAACCGGTTTCTCCGCTTGCTTGCTGTGAGCTATCTACAACCTCATCATCATCATCATCTTCTTTGTCCCCAAAACCTGCTTCCGTGTTGCCTCCATCTCCATTGAAGGAGTCAAACAACACGGCTGGGGTAGTGGTGGCTGAACCCCCTAAAATGGCATGCAGCTCATCGTAGAAGCGGCATGTTTGGGGCTCTGACCCGGAGCGGCCGTTCACCTCTCTGGTTTTCTGGTAGGCTTGCTCAGCTCCTTAAGTTTCACACGGCACTGCTTCAAGTCCCTGTTATGGCCTCTGTCCTTCATGCCCTGGGAGATTTTGACAAAGGTTTTGGCATTTCGAAAACTGGAACGGAGTTCTGATAGCACGGATTCCTCTCCCCAAACAGCGATCAGATCCCGTACCTCCCGTTCGGTCCATGCTGGAGCTCTTTTGCGATTCTGGGACTCCATCATGGTCACCTGTGCTGATGAGCTCTGCATGGTCACCTGCAGCTTGCCACGCTGGCCAAACAGGAAATGAGATTCAAAAGTTCTCGGTTCTTTTCCTGTCTACCTGGCCAGTGCATCTGAGTTGAGAGTGCTGTCCAGAGCGGTCACAATGGAGCACTCTGGGATAGCTCCCGGAGGCCAATACCATCGATTGTGTCCACAGTACCCCAAATTCGAGCCAGCAATGTCGATTTAAGCGCTAATCCACTTGTCAGGGGTGGAGTAAGGAAATCAATTTTAAGAGCCCTTTAAGTCGAAATAAAGGGCTTCATTGTGTGGACGGGAGCAGGTTTACATCGATTTAACGCTGCTAAATTCGACCTAAAGTCCTAGTGTAGACCAGGGCCAAGTGATCTAAGAAAGACCTGTGTTTGAATAGGTTGTAGAGAAGGATAAAAGCCTCCTCAGCCAAAGCAACCAAAGAGTTAATCTCAAAATGCAGGCCCACCCAGCATTTCCCCAACAAATTCTATATCAGTGAAATGACAGTGGGTTTGGTAAACTCTCTTACTTTTAACGTCTTCCAACTGTTGATGAGCACTTTTAGACATAGTTTGAAATATTCTGTCCATTGTTTACTAACGATTCAAGGTCTATTTTGTCTCATCATTTAAACCATGTCACAATTAATCTGTAGTAAGAGGAGTCAAATAATGCATGATTACATATGATGAGTAATTCACTATTTTCCCCATGATTCATGTGTGGAATTTTAGTTGGTATTAACAATGGGATATCCATAGAAAGGGTGAAGTATATGCTTCCTTAAAACACACATCTTTTGGAATCAAACCTGTGCAGTGTATAAAGAGCTTCAGCAAAGAATTTACATCAATCAGTGTTTTAGCAGTGTTACCAGGCATTATCAATCAAGTCAATTCAATCAAATGAATTCAACTACCTAAGTTCTCTTTCTTCCCATGTCTATTTCTGTTGCCTCCATTATTGTTCCAAATATGTCTTTTGTTGAAACATATGCCAGTGACCATGCAAGCTTTTCTGCCTACAGAATGTATAAAGGAATGGTACAAGCTAAGCAATACGAAGAAATAAACAGTACCCAGGTACAAACAATAGTAATAACAGAAAGCAAGATCCAACTTTCCTATACAGTAACTTGACAGTAACTTCAGTCAAGTCAATTAAAGCTAGCTTACTTAGCACTGCTAGAAACATTGTTACTAACTATCAAAGGAGTTTGATACTAGGATCATAAAATAATGACATTCTAAAAAAAAATACTTCATCCAGATTCTGTGGCATCCACTATTCCTACTACTGCTGCAGATTTGGATGCCACGTTCTAGACTTAGAGTGATGACTGATGCACTTTGACAGACAAAGCATGGAATTTAACACACCAGGAGAAATCTAGACAGCTTGATAGTGTGTTATTTGACTCCATTGACTGTAGCATGTGACTGAATTAGAGTGTAATATAAAGTTTTATATATTTGTCTTAATAAGCAGAAGTTAGTTGCAATGAGTTTCCGTGTGTATGTTTAATTTATTTCTAATTTATTTTTTTCTAATGTACTTGAAGTATATTTTACAGAATAAATGGTTAAAAAAGTTGGGACTCAAACATATGAACACTGTGCTCAAGAGATTTCCCAAAGTGTCAGTGTTTGATAACTAAAATCTGAAATATAATAGTTACATTCGCAGTGCTTTATGGCCACATGAACATGGGCTTTTAACATTTGGGTAATTCTGCTGTTTATAGACATAAAAATAAATGGCCCTAAAATTAGTTTAGGGTTGTAGGTTTAGTATAGAGAACTAGTTACAGCTACAAAAATAAATCAGGGGGAACATATTTCTGGCATAACATCTGCCAGATACATCAAGGAACAGATATTTTACATGCCTGTTCAGTGTGATTCAGGAAACATGCACTCGCCTATGCTAGACTGGTCAGGTGGGCTCACAGAATTTATGTCCTTGGCTCTCCATTTTCTCACGTCTTACTTTATGGCCTACAGCCATACCATTTTGGACTGAGATATTATCAGATGTCGCAAACTAAACTGTGTCCAGGATGGTCAGTAC
The DNA here is from genome assembly GCF_965140285.1 of Lepidochelys kempii. Lineage (NCBI taxonomy): Eukaryota > Metazoa > Chordata > Testudines > Cheloniidae > Lepidochelys > Lepidochelys kempii. Next base: position 22,193,395 of record NC_136391.1, read on the forward strand.
TTGAACCCTTCAAGTGAAAGTGCAGGAGGCATTATTGGTGAATTGGTAAGTATCACTCTTCTTTGTGAGTCAGTAATGAACAAATGCTCTGTCATGGTATTTTCAGCCATTGCTTTGCTGTAGGTGCTGTCTTTAAGGGATATATTAAATTGGAGTCTTGACCATTTAAAGATTTCATGGCACTTTTTGCTTGAGGAGAGAATTTTTTCTGAGCATCTTAACTACACCCCAATTTCTGTAATTATGTTTGTGCCAGCCTAAAATTCCCCTAACAATTTCAACTGCATATGGTATTCTTCTTCACTTCCTATCCTAAACACTGCCTATTGGGTGGAGTTCCTTGGGTCTACCCCCAGATCCTTTTACTGTGATGGGTTGAGGAGATTTCTGGCCACAGGGTTATCAGTCAAATTAATTCTGTGAAGAGTACCAAATTCCAATTATAATTATGGTCCATTGTCCATTTGAGGACTAGGTACTACCTCAATCCACAGCAGTTCTCCCACTGATGTTAATCAGAAGTCTGAAGATGAAGGCTAGAAGCACATGGCCTTTATGCAGTAAATACATTTTTAGTTATTTGCATATTTATTTTTAATTATCTGATTCTCACTTTTGGTATCACTCAGGGGGAACTTACCTTTAAGACCTTTACTGTTTCTGCCCTTTACTTTTCTTCCTTCTCCATCCTTTCTCTGTTTCTCTGCCCTTTCTTTGCCTTTGCGTTTCTTCCTTCTGTGGTTCCCTCCCAGCAGCAACTCCCAATATTCCCCCTCTGTGGGCTTCTCCCCTTTCTCATCTGCTAAAATGTTTAGCAATTAAATAGTTAACACTGACATGCAAAGTTTAATAATTGACACCCAATGAGATGCATAGTGGTGGTGGAAAGGGAGATGGTAGGGGAATTCAAACTACTCAGTTGTTGTTTCAGGCTGTCTGTTTTTGCAGACTCAAGAAGACAAAACTACACCTGTTTACACTGAGCACACATTTAGAAGATTATCTTCTCAACCATATAGGTTAGAAGTTTAACTTTTTAAAATGAAACCTTAGATTCTGCGGAATCTGGGTATGGACCACATTAATACATCCCATGGGCTTGATCTAGCCTGCAGGCCTCATGCTTGACACTGCTGATGTATATAGTCCATAAAGTCTTTAAAGTGTTTGTGAATCCTTCAGGATTAAATGCTCCATGGAAATTTAAGATAACATTTTAGGAGTATAGGAGTTGCCATAATGGAAAAGACAACTGGTCCATCAAGTCTGGTATATCATTTTATTAGTGACTGATATCTCATTCTTCAATGTGTAAAATGCCCCTATAATGTACCGACCTAAATTTACGATGGTATACATGGGAGGGGGATCATAACCAATGTGTGTGACAACACACACAGTGATGTGTGAGATGAGCTCCCTTGTTAATGGCCTTTAGTGCATATTGAGCTAGCTGGGATGATTCAAGCCCTTTTGCCTCAGAGCAGCCCACAAGTTCAGTGTCTATCAATTTACAAGGGAAATTTTAGATTATTGTTGCCAGAGCATTACTATAAACTTATCCAAGCTGAATTTCACTTGCCATTAGCTATCATGCTGCCCTGTCGTCATACCTTTATACCAGCTGTAGTTTATTACAATCCTCCATAGTTTTTAGAGTTCAAAATAATGTTGTAACCAGCAAATTTCATCAGCTTGCTCTCCATTTCTCTTCCAAGGGGGAAATTCAACCCTGTAAAGAGAGCCAGCCTGAGGCCACATGCCACTTAAGCCCTAAGGAAATTGCAATGGGGCAACTTAAGAAGTTTCACTAAAAACAATATTTGCATTTCTGCAGTGCTTCTTCTGAAGACTTAAGTGGGCCTTGTACTGGCCCCCGTTCATGGTGAATATTACACAAAGGGCATGTCTACACTAAAAACTTAAGTATTTACTGCGGTGGTTCATGTCCACACTACCCTTCTTCGGTTGGTGGTGTGTTTCCTCTCCAGGAGCACTTCCACCAACCTAAGAGGGGCAGTGTGGGGGAGTTGAGAGTCCAGGCACTCAGCTCTGCTCACAGCTCCCGGCTCCCCACCCACAGCTCTCCATTTCCTGTTCCCCGCTAGGATCCCAGCTGCTTGTCCCCAGGCTCTCGGTTCCCTGCTAACCACTGGGAGCACAGCAGCCCCTGGGGCTCTGACCTCCCCACTGGGAGTGGGGCAGTCACCTGGGGAATCTTGCCTCCCTGCCTGGAGCCAGGCAGCCTCCCAGGCTCCTGGTGTGGAGCGGGGAGCCAGGACCTTGGGAGCAGCCCGGCTCTAAGTGGGGCCTGGGGGGCCTGGGAAGTAACCCATCTGGGAACCGGAAGCAGGGAGGAGCAGCCCAGCTGAGACCAGGGAGCCTGGGCAGTGGGCAGCAGCCTGCGTAGGAGCCTGGAGGACTTTCTTGTCAATTTGGAGCCGTTAAATTAACAAAAAAAAAAGACAGCCAACAGCCAGTGTAAGTAACTACACTGGATAAACCCTAACTACACTGTATAAGCCCTATGCCTCTTGTGGAGGTGGAATTATTATGAGGGGAAAGCAGGGCACTTACATCAGCAGGAACAAGGCTGTAGTGTGTACACTGACAAAGTTGGGTCGACATAATCTGCCTTACTTCGACCTAACTGTGTAACGTAGACCAGGGCTAAGTGATTGGTAAATATCATTGGGTCAATCCTGTGGCCAGAGCTGCACATGCAGGCCCTTAGACTCATGTGAACCCCAGTGACCTCAGTGGAACTCCACAAAGGAATAAGGATACAGATCTCTGCAGATCTGTTTGCGGGATGGGGCCCATATGTCATCAAATTTAAGTACTGTGAATGTACGGATAGTCTGCCATAAACTCTTCCAAAACTATTAGAAGTTGAAATTTGTGCCATATGTAGTGAGAGAGATGATTTCTTCCAGATTTGCAGGAATGTCTGAGATTTTACCTTTAACTTCAAGGTTGTAAAATGTCAATGGTCTCCGTACAGATGGTCTACTAGGACTGTTAAACGTTTTTGTGGACTGGATAGAACTGTTTAATTTACAAGGACAAACGATTAATTTTTAAAATAATAACTGTATTTACTCTGACTCTATCTGGTAGCTCCACTACGGTTAAAATAATGTTCCTGTGCCAATCAGGATTTCAAACAGTATTTGAATTTTTCAGGTTTTCCAGTGGCTGCCAAATTGTTGGATAATTTAAACACATCCCTCCATTTTCTCCCCCCACATCCTCAGCCCACTACACACACACACTATAATATGAATGCTCATATTTTTCTTTTAAAATACGTAGACCAAATCCTGCTTAGGTTGAATTCAGAGGAACTACTAGAATGAATATAGTGAGCCAATTCACGGTATAGTAGGAATTTAATATATGTAAGGTATACTGAATTTTTAATCAGCCATATTACAGTATCAGTAGCATGCAAAAGCTTATGGCATTCCATTATTCTTAATTAATAGGTAAGCGTAAGGCTTTTTTAAATTTATATTGGAGAATATCTTGTTACTAATTTGGTTACAAATATGTAAAATATATGAAAGACACAACTAAAATTGTGTCTGTTCACTTTGCTAGTTTAATAGTAAAGGCACTCTGTCGTTCACTTTAGTTTTCTGGTGTAACCTCTTGGTTTGCCTTCTATTGTTACTGTAATAGATCTGTTTAAAAGATGTGTAACCTTTAATATGGAATGTACATTTTTTGTAGAAAAGTTAATAAAAAACATCTTGACTGAAAAAAAAAGTACTGATTGTGATAAAGTGGTAATGTGTTATGTATCTACAAGTTCTCGGGATCTCTTTATCTGGAATCCGATTCACAAAACTATTGCAAGAAAGATCAATCAGATTAGGCAAGATTAGAGTAAGTGGAGACTAAATTTATTGATATATTGCTAATGCTAGCCTTCTTCCTCTCCCCTAACTACATAGGAAAACTACCACCTGAGGCATCTTTCCTCAACAGGATTTAATGCCACCCACAGGCCCCAAAGATAGCGAATCAGTCTTGATTTCAAGAAGGTAACACCAACATCAGCAAGCAAATTTTTTTTCTATTCACAAATAATGTGGTAATTGTACCGTTCATTTCACTGGAACTTCTGGAGGATCTCTAAGCTCCCGAAAAAAAAAAAAAGCCAGGATTCAGAAACAGAGCCCAAAATTTAAGCTCCTGAGCCTTGATTTGGTCTCTTAAATAAATAAGCTGGTTGTCAGAGTGTGTTACACACACCCGCTCCCTGTAGTCATCGGGGGGGGGGAGGTGTGATGAGCACTCCACACTTGGAACATGCCAGCTTGTTTAGGAGCTAACTATGCACTTAGACAGCACACTGTAGGCTGTGTTTCATTTTTTTAAATAAAAGTTGACCTTTATGAATTAAGTATCACAACTCCTGTCAGGTAATAAAGTTGGGGAAACTGAGGCACAGAGGTTTGGGGCCTGGATTTCAGAGGGGTTGTGTATACACAACTGCCATTGATTTCACATGGGAGATTTTGTGCTGAACAGCTCTTCATAGGAGACATCAGTGTATCTTGTGCCTGTCACACAGGAATCCTGTGGCAAAATTAGGAATTCTAATCTCATTTACAGTCTTGTGTTTTAACCACAGTATGGTATCCCACTAACCATAGAAAAATAGGGTCGGAAGGGACCTCAAGATGTCATCTAGTCCAACCCTGCACTCAGGCAGGACCAAGTATACCTAGACCATCCCTGACAGGTGTTTCGCTAACCTGTTCCTAAAAACCTCCAGTGATGGGAATTCCACATCCAATTCAGGGGCAGGTGACAAAATCTCACAGATAGGAATACAAAAAGAGAGGGCTAGATGTTGGGGAGGGGGGTGGAGAATGGAAAATTACAGTAAGGTCATAGCTGCAACACGAGGGAAAACAGTGGGGGGATCTATTCACCATTTTAGAGTGCATAAGCTAAATTATGACTTTATTGGAATCACTGAGACTTGGAGGGATATATTTAAACTAGATTCTGACTAACAGGGAGCAACTGGTTGTGAATCTGAAGGTTGACGGCAATTTGGGTGAAAAGAATCATGACACAATAGATTTCATGATTCTAAGGAAAGTAAGGAGTGAGAGTTGCAGAATAAGGACAGTGGATTTAAAAAAGCAGACTTCAACAAACTCTGAGAACTAGTGGATAAGGTCCCATGGGAAGAAAATCTCAGGGAAAAAAGAGATCAGGAGACCTGGCAGTTTCTCAAAGAGATAAGGTGCAACATCAAACTATCCCAATGTGAAGAAAAGATGGAGAGAATAGTAAGAGGTCAATATGACTTCAGCAGAAACTCTTTGACTTGAAAATCAAAAAGGAATCATACAAAAAGTGAAAATATGGACAAATTGTAAAGGATAAGTACAAAATAGTAGCACAAGACTGTAGGGACAAAATCAGAATGACTAAAGCACAATTTGAATTAGCAAGGTACATAAAAGGCATAAGAAGTTCTATAGATACAAGAGATACAAGAAAAAGATGAAGGAAAGCGTAGGTCCTCTACTATGCAGAGAAGGAGAGCTAATAACAGATGACATCAAGAAGGCTGAGGTGTTTCATGCCTATTTTTCTTCAGTCTTCAGTGTAAAGGTAAATTGGGACCAGATACTTAACATAATTAATATTAACAACAAGGGGAAGGAACACAAAACAGGGAAAAAACAGATTAAAGAATATTTAGATCCGTTACATGTATTCAAGTCATCAGGGCCTGATGAAATTCATCCTAGGGTACTTAAAGAACTAGCTGAAGCAATATCGGAACCAGTAGTGATTATCTTTGAGAACTCATGGAGGACAGAAAAGGTCCTAGAGGATTAGAGAATGGCAAACATAGGTACTACCCGTAAAAAGGACAACAAAGAGGACTCAGGGATTATAGACTGGTTAGGCTAACTTCAATACCCGAAAAGATACTGGAACAAATGATTAAACAATCAATTTGTAGGCACCTAGAGCAGGGGTTCTCAAACTTCATTGCACTGTGACCCCCTTTTGAAAACAAAAATCACTACACAACCCCGAGCCCACCCAAGCCCCACTACCCTGGGTAAGGGGGCCAAAGCTGCCCCAGGGCTTCTGCCCTGGACGGTGCACATGTAAGCTTATCCCCCCATCCAGGGCTGAAGCCCTCATGCTTTGGCTTCAGCCCGGGGCGGTGGGGCTCAGGCTTTGGTTTCAGCCTTGGGACCCAGCAAGTCGAACACCAGTCTTGGTGACCCAATTAAAATGGGGTTCTGACCCACTTTGGGGTCCTGACCCACAGTTTGAGAACCCCGACCTAGAGGATTAGAGTGTTTTAATAGTGATCATAGGTTTGTAAAGAACAAATCATGCCAAACCAATCTAATGTCCTTCTTTTGACAGGATGACTGGTCGAGTGGATTGGGGGAAGTTGTAGATGTGATATATCTTGATTTTTAGTAAAGTTTTTGACACAGTTCCACATGACATTCTCATACACAAACTAGGGAAATGTGATCTAGATGAAATTATTATAAAGGTTGGTGCACAGCTGGTTGAAAGACTGTACTCGGAGAGTATTTATCAATAGCTTGCTGTGAAATTGGGGAGACACATTTAATGGGGTTCTGCAAGGGTCTGTTTGGGGTCCAATGCTATTCAATGTTTTGATTAATGACTTGGATGATGGAGGGGAGTGTACGTGTATAAAATTTGCAGATGCCACCAAGCAGGGAGGGGTTGCAAGCACTTTGTATAACAGGAGTCAAATTCAACTTTACCTTCACAATTTGGGGAATTGATCTGAAATCAACAAGATAAATTCAGTAAAGACAAATGCAAAGCATTGCACTTAGGAATTAAAAATCAAATGCACAACTACAAAATGGGATTATAGGCAGTAGTACTGGTGAAAAGACTCTGGAGGTTATAGTGAATCACTAATTGAATATGAGTCAACAATATGATGCAGTTGCAAAAAAAGCTAATATTCTGTATTAAGAGTAGTGTCGTATGTAAGACACGAGAGTTAATAGTCTCACTATACTGGGTACTTGTGAGGACTCAGCTGGAATACTGTGTCCAGTTCTGGGCACCACACTTTAAGAAAGATGTGCATAAATTGGAGAGAGTCCAGAGGATAGCAACAAAAATGATAACCTACATCCTGACCTATGAGGAAAGGTTTAAAACACTGGGCATGTTTGAAAAAAAAAGAATGAGGCCCTGATAAGTCTTCAGATATACTAAGGGCTGTTATAAAGAGGATGGTAATCAATTTTCTACATGTCCACAAAAGTAGGACAACAAATATTGGGCTTAATCTGCAGCAAGGGAGATTTAGATTAGATATTAGGAGCACTTTCTAACTATAAGGATAGTTAAGAACTGGCTTCCAGTGGAGGTTGTGGAATCCCCATCATTGGAGGTTTTAAGAACAGGTTGGATAAACTCCTGTCAGGGATGGTCTAGGTATACTTTCCTCCTGCCTCAGGTCTGGGGGCTGGACTAGATGACCTCTTGTGATCCTTTCCAGCTCTGCATTTCTATGATTCTATGATTACAACGCACACAAATCAGATTTATAGGTTCCGCTGCTGGAACTGCAGTGCCTTTCTGATAACACTGAAAGTTGGAGGGGATGGGGATGGATTGTTCTTGTGTAGGTATGTTCCTGGGTGCTGCTGTTGGACTGGCTTTTTGTATGTATGTTCTGTGTGAAATATGTCATTCTCCCTGTTGGTATGCACTTGAGCCTCAGAGTGTCTAGAAGTTAAGCTGGGGTAAGGGGATTTTATTTATCCTTTCTAAAGGCTGTTCTAACTTTTTAGTACTTTTTAGCTGGACAAAAAAGGCAGAAAACAATTCATAAAAAGATTGAATGTTTTGTGAAAACTTTTTGTCATAATCTAAAAGTTTTGAAAAATTAAAGCCTCTCTAACTTGCCCTCCGCCCCCCATAAATAAGGAACATTTTTGTGGGAAAATTTTACTGAAACTTTGAAAAAAATGTCCACCAGATCTAATTCTCAGTAAACATAGCCGATGAGTATCTCAAAGCCTTTACTGAATTCACCTCTGTGAGGTAGGGAAATATCTTTATCCTTGTTTTACAGAGGCATAGAGAGGAAGTGATTTTTCCAAGGTTACACAAGAAGAATGTGGCAGAGCTCAGAAATAAATCATATTTTCTTGATCCCAGTCAAGTGCCTTAGCCACAAGCCCAACTTTTCTCACTCCATTCTCTATTCTCCATTATTGCGTTTGAAGCAGTTAGACAACTGGAGACCTACCCCTGAACAAATTACAACAGGGTCAGTTCAAAAAGCTTCACCAGTAACATTTTTTTCAGCTTTCCAAAGCCTACTATCTCTAAATTTGATTGATTAAATCAAAGATGGATCTGCTCTCATCAGACATGTTAGATCTGGAACAAAGACCCCTTAAACTGTTCAAAAAACAATTGAAAGGTCTAGGAGACAAGATTAATGAAGCACAGGTGCAAAACTTTCCAGTACTAAATCTGTAATAGGGTTTGACTAAAGGACACAGCTTTTGTACATGGCAAGATTAATATAATTGAAAACTTTATAAAATCTCTAGCCCACGCTGAAGTCAATGACAAAACACTCATTGACTTCAGTGGGCCAGGATTTTACTCTAAAACTTTACCCAACATAAGGTATTCTGGGATCTTAAAAAAAAAAAGAACTATTGGGGGCGGGGACCTATTTATTTAATCCCTTACTAAATTTGATCCTCTTATTTTCCTCACCTTTTCTAAAGATATTTCAAATACTTCTTAAATATCCCACATTAAATTATTGTCTCCTTCCTCTCTATTAATTTTGAAGGTAACAGTGACGTTAGCATTGTTGTGAGGCCAGGAATGTCTCATCACCATACACCAAATGTAATGGAATACACCGTTTAAAATTTTATTTTTTACATACATATATTGTTACAGAGTCAGGCCAGATGGCTACAGGAGAGTGATAGAAGACAGATATATTAGCCCCAGGTTAAGTAGGTCCCTTTTCCCTAGGTAAGGTAACAGGAAAGTTTCCAGAACAATCAGGAACTTTCTGGAAACAATTATGGCAGATTGGCTGATTAGAACAACTACAGCCAGTCAAGAAGCTGTTAGAATCAATTAAGACAGGCAGGCTAATCAAGGCACCTGGGTTTTTAAAAAGGAGCTCACTACAGTTTGTGGTGTGTGCGGGAGGGGCTGGGAGCAAGAAGCGCAAGAAGCTGAGAGTGAGCAGGCGTACTACTGGAAGACTGAGAAGTACAAGCATTATCAGACATCAGGAGGAAAGTCCTGTGGTGAGAATAAAGAAGGTGTTGGGAGGAGGCCATGGGGAAGTAGCCCAGGGAGTCGTAGCTGTCCCGCAGCTGTTACAGGAGCCACTGTAGACAGCTGCAATTCACAGGGCCCTGGGCTGGAACCTGGAGTAGAGGGCGGGCTCAGGCTCCCCCCATCTCTCCATCCTCCCAACTTGATACCGGAGGAGTTGAACTGGACTGTGGGTTCCACCAGAGGGGAAGGTCTCTGGATTGTTCCCCGATCTACTAGGTGGATCAGCAGAGACTGTGGGGATTGTTCTTCTTCCTTTTCCCCATGGTGGCCAGTGATGAGACTAACTGAGTGAACGGCAGATTTGAGCCTCAAAAGTGGCCAAACTGATGGCTGCCATGAACTTCTGAGATAAGCAAATCTGCCAATAAGCACGAGACCCACCGAGGCAGAGGAGGAACTTTGTCACAACTGGTGTCAGGATTGGGATCTGGTGTGCACAGCTCGGCAGAAGAAGGAGGGTGTTATTATTTTTTTAAAAAAAAGGAGAGGGTTTTTTTTCCCACCACAATGTAGGAGGTAGTGCAAGCACTGATACAAGCCATGGCTGCCCAGCAGGAGGCTACCCGTGTCCAGGTAGCCACCCAACAGGTGGCAGGGCAGCTGCAGCAAGAGACTAATCACCTGCTGATGGACCAGGCTGCTCAAGACTGTGCTGTGTTGTGGGAACTGGTAAACCAGGTAGGCAGACCCGAGCAGCTGAACAGGAGGCCATCCAGGAGGGAGAAGCACCCGAGTCTGACCCCACCCTAACGCCTCTGAACCAGTAGAGGCAACAGAGACTGGCCCCCTAGAACTTGGGCAGATTAGCCCTGGGAGAGGAAATTTTGGACAGGACCAGGCTGAAGACCCAAGGTATGACAACATTAAGAAGGAGGTGATAGAAATAGATGGGGTTCCTGTGGAAGGGAAAACCCAGGGACAAGGACCCTACTTCATATTGAAAAAGGATCTCTTATACCAGGTTGCACCAGTACAGGGATAGAAGGTACAGCAGATCCTAGTACCTCAAAAACACCAAAATATGCTGTATTAAGTCTTGCCCATAGTCATCTTTTTGGGGGGTATCTGGGGGAGAGAAGACCCTGGCATGGGTACTACGATGGTTCTTCTGGCCCGGAGTACATAAAGAAGTATGGAGGTACTGTGCGTTCTGCCCAGAGTGTCAGCTGAACAGTCCCCGTCCCCACTTGAGGGCACCTTTATTACTCCTTCCCATCACAGAGTTCCCCTTCGAGCGAATAGCCATGGACCTGGTGGGACCCCTGGAGAAGATGGCGCGGGGGCCACCTATACATACTTGTTTGTTTTGGACTATGCTACTAGCTACCCAGAAGCTGTCCCCCTGCGGAACACAGCCTTTAAAATGATAGCCAAAGAGCTGGTGGGGATTATTGCCTGAGTGGGGCTACCAAAGGAGATATGAACAGACCAAGGAACCCTATTTATGTCAAAGCTAATGAAGGATCTCTGTATGCTGCTCCATATACATACCATGAGGACTTCGGTCTATCATCCACAGACCTATGGGCTGGTAGAAAGGTTTAACCAAACCCTCAAGGCTATGATAAGGGAGGTGGTAAGTCAGGATGGGAAGGATTGGGGCACCCTACTACCTTACCTTATGTTCACCATCTGGGAGGTACCTCAGGCCTCAACTGGGTTTTCCCCCTTTGAGTTATTATACGGGCGTCACCCCCGTGGCATCCTAGATATCACAAAAGAAATGTGGGAAGAGGAACCCAATGAGGGGAGAAATATAATTGACCATGTGTTGCAGATGCAAGACCAGATAGCCCGGGTCACCCCTATTGTACGGGAACATTTGGAAAAGGCTCAGGAGGCCCAGCGAATCCATTACAATCACCAGGCAAAAGTCCGACAGTTCCAACCAGGGGATCCGGTGATGGTGTTGGTACCCACAGAACAAAGCAAGCTTTTGGCCCAATGGCAGGGGCCCTATGAGGTGGTTGAACCCGTAGGGGAAGTAACCTACAAGGTGCGGCAGCCAGGACGCCAAAAACAAGAACAGATTTATCACATTAACCTCTTGTAACCTTGACACGAGCGAGAGACGTGTAGTGGCCCAAGAGGCCCCGATCTAGGGAAATAACCTACATGAGCAGATCAGGATATTCCCCGATCTGACAGCGAACCAGAATAAGGAGGTAACTGAGATGATCAACTGATACCAAGACGTGTTTTCAAGCAAACCAGGCCGGAACACCGAAGCATATTATCACATGTCACAGATCCTGGGGGAAAGGTAACTTTAAGACCCTACCGGGTCTGTGCGACAAAAAGGGAGGAGATCAAGGCGGAGGTAAAAAGGATGTTGGAACTGGGAGTGATAGAAGAGTCCCACAATCAGTGGTCGAGCCCAATTGTGTTGGTGCCCAAGCCTGATAGCACCACTAGGTTTTGTAATGACTTTCGCCGGCTGAACAAGATATCCAAATTTGATGCATACCCCATACCCCCTATTGATGAGTTACTGGACCGCCTGGGCAATGCCCAATTTTTGACCACCCTTGATTTAACACAGGGATACTTGCAGATTCCCCTTGCCAAAGAGGTGAAAGAAAAGATGGCATTCTCTACACCAGAGGGTCTGTTTCAATATACTGTTCTTCCTTTTGGACTGCATGGGGCACCTGCCACCTTCCAGCATTTTATGGACAAGCTCCTGATGCCCCATACCAGTTATGCAGCTGTGTACCTGGATGATGTGATTATTCACACCCCTGACTGGGAGACCCACTTGGAAAAGTGGAAGCGGTTCTGGATACGCCAAGACGGGCCGGCCTCACAGCCAACCCAGTCAAGTGTGCTATAGGGCTAGCTGAGGCTAAATACCTTGGCTACATTGTAGGAAAGGGCATGGTGAAGCCCAACTAAACAAACTAGAGGCTATCCAAAATTGGCCCTGGCCAAATCGGAAAAAGCAAGTCCGGGCATTCCTGGGTGTGGTGGGGTACTACCGGCGATTTATTCTCTATTTCGCTACCAGAGCAAGTCCCCTGAAAAACCTGATAAAAGCCCGGAGTCCGGACATGGTGAAGTGGATTGATGCTGCGGAGAAAGCATTCATGGATCTTCGGACAGCCATCTGCAGTAACCCCATGTTTATAGCCCGAGACTTCAACAAAGAATTCATTTTGCAAACAGATGCATCTGAAGTAGGATTGGGAGCTATCCTATCGCAGATGGTTGGAGACGAAGAACACCCAATCCTCTATCTCAGCAGGAAACTCCTCCTGAGAGAGCAGAAGTATGCCGTGGTTGACAGAGAGTGCCTTGCTGTGAAATGGGCTATGGAAACACTACGTTATTACCTGCTGGGACAACAGTTTACCCTTGTGACCGACCATGCACCTCTCCAGTGGATGCAGTGAAATAAAGAGAAGAACACAAGGGTGACCAGATGGTTTCTGTCCCTACAACCTTTCCAATTCACAATACAACACCGGGCTGGAAGCCACCATGGCAATGCAGATGGCTTGTCACGGGTACACTGCCTGACGTCCCAAGTTGCCCAACCCCGTGGTGTTGAGCGAGGTGGGGGGAGGATGATATGTGACAGGGTCAGGCCGGATAGCTACAGGAGAGTGATAGAAGGCAGATATATTAGCCCCAGGTTAAGTAGGTCCCTTTTCCCTAGGTAAGGTAACAGGGAAGGTTTCAGAACAATCAGGAACTTTCTGGAAACAATTAAGACAGACGGACTGATTAGAACACCTACAGCCAATCAAGAAGCTGCTAGAATCAATTAAGACAGGCAGGCTAGTCAGGGCACCTGGGTTTTTTAAAAGGAGCTCACTTCAGTTTGTGGTGTGTGTGCGAGGCGCGAGAAGCAAGAGTGCAAGAAGCTGAGAGTGAGCAGGCGTACTACTGGAAGACTGAGAAGTACAAGCATTATCAGACATCAGGAGGAAAGTCCTGTGGTGAGAATAAAGAAGGTGTTGGGAGGAGGCCATGGGGAAGTAGCCCAGGGAGTCGTAGCTGTCCTGCAGCTGTTACAGGAGCCACTGTAGACAGCTGCAATCCACAGGGCTCTGGGTTGGAACCCGGAGTAGAGGGCAGGCCTGGGTTCCCCACATCCCTCCTTCCCCCCAACTCTCTACTTGATACTGGAGGAGTTGAACTGGTCTGTGGGTTCCACCACCAGAGGGGAAGGTCTCTGGTCTGTTCCCCGATCTACTGGATCAGCAGAGACTGCGGGGTTTGTTCTTCTTCCTTTTCCCCATGGTGGCCAGTGATGAGGCTAACTGAGTGAACGGCAGATTTGAGCCATGAAAGTGGCCAGACTGAGGGCTGCCGTGAACCTCTGAGGCGAGCAAATCTGCCAATAAGCACAGGACCCTCCAAGGCAGAGGAGGAACTTTGTCGCAATATTTATTTCCTGATGTAAGCAAAACTAAAAAATATGGGCAGTGCTCCCAGAATTCTTGTCATGGGGTTTCCAAGCTTCTCTGGATTTTTTGTTTTGTTTTGTTTTAAGAAAGTGACACTTATTAAAGACATTAATAATAATAATAGACCACACCCTTTCAAATTTGTGACAATGTCATATTCTAACACAGGACTATACTGGCATCAATGAGGATTTCTACTTAAAACCGGATGGCACAATCTGACCCAGAGTTAGGCCAAAAGGCATCTCATTTAAATGACATTAGTGCTGACTCCTGATGAAGATGTTTTAAACAATTATCTGCTACCAGACTATGAATCGTCCTGTTTCCATCCTCTCTCTCTTTTTTGACATGCTTGGTATTAAATTAACTGTGTGCTAATCATTGTATATGTTGAAATGATAGGGTTTTTTTATATTTGATCTGAATTGCTAAGGTTTTTCTGTTGTTTCTAATTGTTCCTGTGGTGTTTTAGTCCTGGATACTAAGACAATGTTGTTGTTTCCTCTGCTGTTTTTTTTTTTTTTCTGGTGCCTCCTTGTGACTGCAATGCAGGAATAAGTGCTCTGCAGAAATATGGAGTAAGTATTCTGCAGTCATGGAGTCACTTCATAGTACTTCATTTTGTATCCAGCAGGCTATCTCTAGGGATTCCTCTGATTTCAGTTCTAATATAACTATGTTCTAGTATTTTTAGCTGTTGCAGTGTTATTGTTATTGTTTATGTGTTATAGTAATGACAGTATAACATTCCTCCAATGTAAAGTTAGCTTTGTGGTACAGTTCCACAAAAAAACAAAGATAAATTGGCACTTTAGAATTTCAAACAAGGATTTCCATAATTTTTAAATGTGTGTGTCTGAGTTAGGCAACTGAACCATTTAAGAACCTAAAATGAATGTCTTTGTTTTCAGAAGTTGGCTGCAATAGGAATTATGGGTGCTCAGAATTTCTGAATGTCGGGCAAATTTCACACAGCAGCCTAAATTCGGATTTAGGGGCCTAACTTTGGTCACCCAAATGTGAAGAAGTAGGCTCGAAGGTGTCCTTCGCAGGCACAATGGAAAGTAATTGGTTAATATATTGGCTGTGACTTGCATGTAGTTACTATTATGCTGACATTGTAAACCCCTGAAATGTGCAGTTATTAGTGTAAATATTTATGCATTTCAGCTCTGCATGATGCTACCATTAACCATGCACACTGTCTTTTGTAGAGTCCACCTGAAATTGTTCCTTTTCCTTCTAATTGTTCTGCAAAACTGATGTAAGCCTATGGCACTCTGAAGCTCTAGGGAAGGAGATTTCTGCTAATGGTGAACTGGAGGAAGAGAGAGAATGTGTGGCCTTATCTGCATATTTACTACCAAACATCCCAGTGTCAATATTTTGGGCATTTTGGTTAAGACTAATTTAAATTTTGGATGTAGGGAGTAATGAAATATTATAATCCTTACTGTGTGACAAAAGGGCAACAAACTATGCTTAGTATGCCCTAAGTGCAGAGTTGTCATAACCAAAACCTCACTCTTGCATGCTTGGGCAGTGGGGCTGGATGCTTAGGAGGGGGGAGAGAAAGGTCTCTATTTTCTGTACCCAGAAAGATAATAGAGGAAATAATTAAGCAATCATTTTGCAGACATTTAGAAGATAATAAGGTGACAAATAACAGCATGGATTTGTCAAGAACAAATCATGTCAAACCAACCTGATAGCCTTCTTTGATAGGGTAACAAGCCTTGTGGATGGGGGGAAGCAGTAGACATCATATATCTTGACTTTAGTAAAGCTTTTGCTACTGTCTTGCATGATCTTCTCATAAACAAACTAGGAAATGCAACCTAGATGGAGCTACCATAAGGTGGGTGCATAACTGGTTGGAAAACCATTCCCAGAGAGGAGTTATCAGTGGTTCACAGTCATGCTGGAAGGGCATAATGAGTGGGGTCCTGCAGGAATCAGTTCTGGGTCTGGTTCTGGTCAATATCTTCATCAATGATTTATAAGTGTACCCTGTATGCCATTATCTACAGTTTGCAGACAATACCTCGTTGGGAGGGGTTGCAAATGTTTTGGAGGATAGGATTATAATTCAAAATGATCTGGACAAACTGGATAAATGGTCTGAAGTAAACAGGATGAAATTCAATAAGGACAAATGCAAAGTACTCCACTTAGGAAGGAAGAATCAGTTGCACACATACAAAATGGGAAATGACTGCCTAGGAAGGAGTACTGCGGAAAGAGATCTGGGGGTCAAAGTGGACAACAACCTAAATATGAATAACTGTTGCAAAAAAAGCAAACACCATTCTGGGATGTATTAGCAGGCGTGTTGTAAGCAAGACACGAGAAGTAATTCTTCCACTCTACTCTGCACTGATTAGGCCTCAACTGGAGTATTGTGTCCAGTTCTGGGCATCACATTTCAAGAAAGATGTGGACAAATTGGAGAAAGTCCAGAGAAGAGCAACAAAAATGATTAAAGGTCTAGAAAACACGACCTATGAGGGAAGATTGAAAAAATTGGGTTTGTTTAGTCTGGAAAAGAGATGACTGAGAGGGGACATAACAGTTTTCAAGTACGTAAAAGGTTGTTACAAGGAGGAGGGAGAAAAATTATTGTTCTTAACCTCTGAGGATAGGACAAGAAGCAATGGGCTTAAATTGCAGCAAGGAAAGTTTAGGTTGGACATTTAGGAAGAAATTCCTAACTGTCAGGGTGGTTAAGCACTGGAATAAATTGCCCAGGAAGGTTGTGGAATCTCCATCATTGGAGATTTTTAAGAGCAAATTAGACAAACACCTGTCAGGGGTGGTCTAGATAATACTTAGTCCTGCCATGAGTGCAGGGGACTGAACTAGATGACGTCTCAAGGTCCCTTCCAGTCCTATGATTCTATGATCTTGTGGTTAGACTGGAAATCTTTGGCATCAAGCACTCTGCTCAAGGGTTGTATATGCTATTTAACCCTCTCCATACTCTAATATCAGCGCTGAGTGAATTCTGGTAAGGACCTGGATCTGGGTTGTAGAGGTAACGGTAAGGTCCCCTAGCCAACACCCTTAGTGGTTTAAAGGTGATGTGTGGAGATATTGGTGCAGTGAGCGATGAGGCAGTGGAAAGATGTCTCTCTACAAAAGCCAGAAAGCACTTCCTCTTAGGAGCAGGAGATGGACCTGCCCAAGTGCTTTTCTGGGCTCAGGACGTCATTGTCCACTGACTGCTAATTATGAGTGGGGTGCACAGAAAAGGAAGGAGGGAATGCCGCATGGAAAAGGGACATTTTGTCCACCAGATGTTCATGTTGGCAGGTGGGGAAACTGAGACGAAGGACAACTCCCAAAGATACTGAGTAGTAGGTGTTTTGCTTATTATTTTGTAAAAACATATTGTTGATTTATGATTGTTATGTTTTCCCAAATTAATGCTGTGTTCCTTAAACTTTTCCTTGTGAGAGGGGAAGTATTGCTTGTCAAGGCAGTCCAGGGAAGATATCTAATTTTTCCCAGGTTTCTGGGAAGAATACCCTGGATATTTGACTCTTTTTGCTGCCAATAACTCATGGGTTACACTTAGAACAATGCATATATCACAAGTGTATTTATGCTTGTTGAGAATAGGCTGATTATATTATCTTCATCTGTGTGGTTACAACTGAACGTTACTTAAAGCAGCACCAAGTACAGCAGGCATAATATACACCAGTCTCCCACAGGGTTTCCTGGTACTAACTGTGTGGATTAAACTTTAAAAGCAATGACGGATATTGATGAAAAACCGATAATTGAAAAATTGACACAACGTAATTTGAAAGGGTTATACCATCACAAGCCCCGTACATGCGTAGTTCAAAATAGTACACATCTTGTCCCTTTAACTCCAGGTGTGTGTGTCTTGCCTTTTCTTGGAAGTGACTGTGTACAGGCAGAACATAATTGGCAGCCTGTGACATCCCTGTCTGCAAGTGTCTCTCTAAATGGAGCATATTTCAGCCTTTATCTAGTGATGGCTGTTACCTGAGAGAAGCCCAGGGCCATCTCAAAGGGCTTGTAGCGGCTAATTGTGCCTGTTAGGACTAGCAATTAGCTGGGGATCTCTCGACTAGGCAGCTCCGACACCCACTAGCTTTCAGCTCTTTTCACTTCCTTTCAGTTAACTAGCTGTGCCTAATAAAAGAGACAAGGGACAGGTAGGCAAGTGTACAGTCACACGGAGGGAGGAAGAACAGGGAGAGATACAAAAGCATTGAGGAAAAAATAGACAGTTATAATAACACAAAAAGTATGCTTTGCTTATTACAGAAACAACACAGTACAGTACAGTGGCCTATCCCTTATTAATAGGTATCAGAAACTACCACTGCACAAGCATAGTTTATGCTTTAGCTTTAAGATAACAATAAAATCTAATTAGGTATAGGTCATAAAAGAGATCACATACATATGGTGGTTGCCGGTTACCATGGTGCAAACAATGGTTTCAATGGAAACATGAAGCAGAACATCTGAGAATTAAGATAATAAATCAGTTTCATTGAATAATAAAGCCTTGCACTTACCCATTAATTAAGGATAATCGTATGCCATAAGCTTTTGTGTGCTATAAGTAATTTGTTACTCTTTACCATAAATATATAGCTGATTAAAAATTCAATACACCTTACAGGTAGTGAATTCACACAATCTCTGTTTATGTTACAAAAGAAAGATGTGAGCATTCTTCTTACACTTCTTATTTTTGTAGGGGGGGGAGAATGCTTCCATTATCCAACAGAATTTGAGTTTTCAATAGCAACCGAAAGAACTGAGAAAATCAGGTGCTGTTTGAGATCTTTGTGACAATCGTTAAACATTACTGAGATAATTCCAAGGTGCCTACAATTGTTCATAAAATAGGCCAGATTTGTGTGATATGTTGGGTTCCCAGGAGTGAATTGAGGCATATTGTATAATGTGATGGCCAATATAAGAGCAATGTGTATTGTGTTACTGTACATTTCACACGATGTATCCGAAGGTGCTTTACAATCCCTAACAAATACACCTTAACATCCCATTGAACTGTGCATGCAACTGAGAACAAATGTCTTAAGACTAGCCTTCAAACCAAAAATAGCATCTGTCTCTTGGCCAAATAAGAGAGAATATTCCACATCCATAGGGTGTCAAAACTAAGGAATCAAGATGTGCAGTTTGGAGCCTATGCCTGGGAATCAAGGGCAGGTATTACTCAGAGCCAAGCCCACAGCAGTGGCGAAGGAGTCATTTATGTACTATTCCTTTTTTAAAACGTATTCTGACTTTCATTAAAATCCAGTATTGTTTAAGAAATTCTTTTTGCCATAATTTTTATAAACATATTTATTAAAAGCCACCTTTTATGTGGACTAATAATAATACCTAGCACTTAGCTCTTTTCATCCATAGCACTTTAAAAAGGAGGTAAGCATCATTATCCCCACTTTACAGATTAGGAAACTGAGATACAGGGAGGTAACATGACTTGCCCAACATCATCCAGCAAGCTAGAAACAGAGCTGGGAATAGAAGCCAGGTCTCTTGTGTCCCAGTCCAGTGCTCTGTCCACTAGGTCTCATTGTCTAACATACTTTCTTAGCACCAAAGTAAATGTGCAGCAACATACACCGGTAATTTTTTTTTCTTTTTTAATTTTAGAAAAAATCAGTTAAGGACTTGGCAATTCTCAACCTTCTAACAAAGTGATTTATTTGCCTTTAATTCTCTGTCTCTGCCTCTCTCTGTTACCACCCTCTCAATGCATCCTTTCAGCTGACAAATATTCATTTTTTATTACAATTTTGGGAAAATACTGAGTAAAGGGTGGCCTAAATTTCACACAATACATCAACGGTTGAACCATTTCAGGCTGCCTCTTATAAAGTATATAAAGCCAGCAAACAGATGGGCTGAGTAGCTTACTGGACAGAGCCCTGACATTTTAGCTCGGGGATCACAGTTTGAGTCCAACTTACAGCACTAAGAAAAATGAATCTGGTGATCTGAGTTCAGCTCCTCTTGCACAAAACTATCATACATAATTCAGTAGAAATTTGGCTTTTTACTATGAAAACCTTTCCTTAGAAGAACCCTAGCTGGTTTTACATACATCCTGAATTCCCTCTTAGCCCCTATGAAGGTAGGGTAACCAGATAGCAAGTGTGAAAACTCGGGATAGGGGGTGTAAGGTAATAGGCACCTATATAAGACAAAGCCCCGAATATCGGGATGGTCCCTATAAAATCGGGACATCTGGTCACCCTTGGGTTCCCAATAGTGAAGGTATCTCCTCCATGTTTATGATAATGTGTGGGAGCTTGTGTTGCTGACTGCACACTGAACCTCACCAGGTGATGAAGGAATGTAAATCCTTTAATGCTTATCAATACACAAGTAGTTCTCTCCCAAAGTACTAACAAGAATCCCAATGAAGTGTACCATAGCATGTGATGTACACACAATACAAAAGAAAATTAAAGCCTTTTGTGAATTTTAAAAGGAGGTCTGGAAAAAATATTTCTAATAGAAACAAGTCCAAATCCTCCAAACTAAACTTAATGTTGTACCTGACCTTTGGATTTAAGAACCACAAATTTTCACAGGAAGTTGAAGACACACTGAATGAGGGAACAAAAGAACAGCAGGAACAGATGCCATTATTTGGCACACAGTAGGGAGAGAAGCATGGAAAAGGCATTCTCTGCAGAAGACATTTTCCTTTAACTCTCTTTGTTTTCTCTTGGGGAGATAAGTATAGACACCTCATGGGCTTTTCTCCTTACTTCAAGGGGGGGGGGGACGTTTTTTTAAAAATGAACCTGTTGGCAAAAATGTTCAGTTATCTGTTTTATGATACTAGACTGTGTAGTTTGTGAAGAGGGGAAAATGCTGAGCAGAGCGATTGAGAGGAATTTCTTTAGGGTAACTATCGCTGCCACTTACTATCAGCAAGGTATTCAAAAACTCGGGGAAGGCGAGGGAGTGGAGGGGAAAATTAAGTTTTAGTCTTTATCACTAACGTGGTCTATGTTCATGGCAGGTACACTTTTAAGACTATGGAATGTAGCGTTTATGAAAGGAGCTGGACTGACAGCCCTCTATATTCTCGTCTCATATCTTGGGACTAACATGGCCACAACAACTCTACAAACAGCCTTCTACAGGATAGTCATCTTTAGCAGCCACAGCCCAGATTCAAACAGTGTGAGTCTGTCTATGCTCTTCTCTCCAGAATAGCATTGAGGCAGACTACCTGTAAGAGGGAGTTGTGCAGTGTAGTTATAGCTGTGTAGGTCCCAGAGATACGGTGGGTGAGGTAATACATTTTATTGGACCAACTTCTGTTGGTGAGAGAGACAAGCTTTCGAGCCATACAGAGCTCTTCTTCAGGTCTGGGAGGAGGGAGAGGCAGAGGATAATTCAGTTTCCATGCTCACTTAGACCCAACCATGCACACGTGGGACTATGCTGCATCCGGCGAAGTGGGTTTTCACCCACGAAAGCTTATGCTCCAATATGTCTGTTAGTCTATAAGGTGCAACAGGATTCTTTGCTGCTTTTACAGATCCAGACTAACATGGCTACTCCTCTGATACTTCATTTCATGTAAGCCATCAAATACAAATGATTTTTGGTGATTTTTTAAAAAAAAATCTGCAGTAGCAGAAAGTTAAAAAATTGGTATTAGCTGATATTTGTTCAAGATGTAACAACTATAGTTTGAGATTCATAAGCTATTAATTAAATGAAATCGTAGCTCATAATGCTTTGTAATCCCTAATCTACTTTGTGGCTTGTGTGTGAGAGGCTGAGTACTTCTGCTGGGGTGCTATTGAACTTGTTCACAGCATTGTCTGCTTCTTGGCATTAGGAACAGAGAATCCTCAGTTAGTGCTATTTATTTTTACTGGGCCTTCAGTTTTCAAGATAACGTGGCATCCTATCTTTGAGAGCACTGTCAGTATACAATATTAAGGATTTAATGACCCAATAAGCATTCCTAGTTCAAAGCAGGGCCCCAAGGAGGTAAAGATAATGTGGAGGGGACAGGAGCAAGGGAAGTAAAGGGAGATTATCACTAAAGCAAACAAAACATCAATCAGATTATCTATTAAACCAGTAATAAGACTGTCTCCTCACTTTCCACATTCCTGACGCTTCAGCATGTGACACTTGCGGGCTTCTGGTAGGTGCCTGAATGGTTAACAGTTATGGTTGCTACACTTTTCCTGAGCCCAGCAAACTGGCATGCTGTGCTCTGTCAATATCTTGGTAAGAGGAAAAATCTGTACAATTGGGCAGAGCTAGGCAAATCGCCATTCCCATTTCTAAATGCATGTTCTTTAGCTTTATATAAAGGGGCCAGAGCAACCTTGGTCCCTGCATTTTGTGGAGATCATAGTCTTTTTTTTAAACTATTCTTCATATTTTCTTCTGAACGTTCTCCCTCACTGGCAAGTGTAGGGATTTAGATTGCAGAGGAGCCTGTGAAAGCTACAAACACATCTCTAACACATAAAAAAGTAAATCTGAATATGAAAATTGGGTAAATGCATGCATGCCTATCCCTTCATGTGCACAACTGTCTTTCCAAGAGCAGGATTTTTGCATACAGATCCTGATGAAGCAAAGCATTTAAGCATATAAGCACAAGTAGTTCCATTGAAATCAATGGCATTACTCACCTAAAATTAAACACATGCTTTAGGTGCTTTGCTGGCTCTGGGAGCTCCAGTGGGACTTAAGTCATATGCAGTCTTTACTCTGGCAGCTGATATAGGGATGAATGTCACCCACATAAAAGAATAAATCATGCAAGTAACTTTACTCACAGGGGTTTTCCCATTTTATTCAATGGACTGCCTGTGATTCAGAGTTTGCAAACAATTATATGTGCTTTTCACTTTAAGCATGACTGTAGTCTCAGTGCGATTGATTCTCGTTTACAGTAAGGCCATTTTATACCACATGTGGCAGACAGGATAAAGAAGCTTCAGCATGGCCTCTGCTCACTTTGGAAAGCCCCTTTACATTGCCAGAGCAGCGTGAAGCAGCAGTAGAATCAGGCCCATAGAATTCAATGTGACAATACACATGAGTTATGTCAGGCACCAGCAAAAACATTAGCCTATGTGAGTAAAGTTATTCATGTGCATAAGGATTTGCCGGACTATGTGTGGTCATATATTTTTTACAGGCACATCATGTTCGACAGTTGAAAATTTTGCCCAAACTGTTTAATCCCTTTCTCATATGAAAATATTTGCATAGAGATGGTTTCAGTCATTTCCTTGATTTGCTGGAACTCAAAATGGCTTGTTTGAAAAACTGAAACTTTGTAGTCACTGAATGGTTACTATGGGCTGGTGCTATTTGCCTTTTAAGAAAAAAAAAACTTAACAAAAGCTATTCTGATAATGTTTTTATCTATTCTGCGACTGACATCAATAACACATAACTGTTCCATTGACATTGCCTCCTGTCCAATGGACCCACTGACCTGATTCAATGTCAACTCAAATGCCTCATATATCATAAACACATATGAATTGTAACAGATCCATTACCATCATGTCAGGTCAGAAAGTGCCCGAGACCTGATGATAAGTCAATGGGATTTTAATTTTTTTTTAAATGCGTACGTTCTTTCAAACATCTACGTAGAGGAGCAATGTGATGCTCAATATAATGTCACTAGAAGACCCCTAAGCATTGTATGAATACATGAATTGTAATTACGTCAATAGTTGTTCAGATCCTACGTTGATAAAGCATAGTATAAAAACCCAGATAAATATGTTATACCTTGTCAGGAGAGCCTGCAAACCTGAAATGTCATTCTCTTATAATGTGAGAATATATGAATTATAATATTCCCATTAACACTGTAAAGTCTGAAGTAGCTGCTGGTTGGATCCATTGACAATAGAACTTTTAACGTATATTGATATGCATTTTTAAGAGTGTCATCCTGCATCACTGGGAGTGTCTAGTCTTATGTTTCTTTCACTGCCCTTAAAAACAAAGAAAACTGGAATGAAAAGGTTTTCAAGGCTTTAAGTTAGATCCTCTTAACAGTATATAAACAGTTTTTCCACTGCTGAGCCTGCTTAATAGTCAAAACCGTAGGAAATGGAATATACATGTACTGTATAAAAATGATATGCTTGGTTAGTGATAGTTTAGAAGAAATAAGTACATCAATCATAGAGTAGCAGGTTGTCAGCTCTTTATGTGTAGGAAAAACATTGAACAAAGAATGTGATGGATGTTGGGCACCATTTACAAAAGTTTCATGCCAAAGTTGATTTACAGGAAGCTCTTCCCTCCCTCCCCAAAAAATTCTTCAAAAGAAATGTTCAAGAAAATCTAAGCAGACTATCATGCTCCCTGTTCTGACGTGTGTAATTACAAGCTCATCCTCATTGTGAATTTTCTGTTTGACTGGTAAAAAATGTATATTCTTAATGATATTCTGCCATTCAAACATAGCAGGGTAATTTTCACCAGTAGTTGATGACAAAAGGCAGGCTGGAAAAATTAGCATGGTGTGTAGAGGGTCAAATCTTAGACACGGATCAAATCCTGCATCTAAGGCCTTTGCTCTCAGAGAGAGAGAGAGAGAGAGAGAGAGAGATTGGGAGCTGTGAGAGTGAGTGCATCCTCAGGCATAACTAGAAAGCCTGTCCATTCAGTCTGTGGACTGGAGGAATGGATGTGGATTATAGCTGTCCCATGCAGTGTTTCAGCCCAGAGTCCCTCTTACTGCAATGGATCACTGGCCATACCTTGGGCCTGCCCTGAATTTCCCCTCAGGATGATACTGCTGGAGACCTGACACAATATTCAGGTTCATCTGAAAAGGTGTGAAGACCTGCAAACTAAAACTGCCAAACCTAAACAATAGAGTTTTGCACAGGTCTACTCTGACCCAGATTCAGAAGCACACAAGATAAGGATGCTAGTTCCAAAAACTACTCAATATCTTTCCTTATGAAATATCATAACAGTTCGGCTAGTACAGAGATTCTTACTTTTCCAGCTCAGCAGGGTTTTTTTTTTTTCCATATTCTCTATCTCTTCTTTAAGGCAGCCGTTCACTCTCCCATGCATGGCTCCTTTCATTATATGGATTTATGCTGCACGCATGTGAGTCTACTTAATCTGACAATAGCTCTCCTTCCCTATTAAGGGTTCAGTGATGGAGGGGTAACCATACATTGCAATACAATACTGCACAAAGACAGGAGAGATCCTTTTATTTCAGCATTGCACAAAGACATCTTTTGAACTGCACCTTAGATTTATTTGGTATTGATATAGCCCCCATACACACCAAATAATTGCAATTCATTTTTGCACTTGGCCAAAAATAGTTACAATCTTTAAAGATTTCATGTCCAAATGAGTAGTGAAGTACTACCATGGTTGGCATGTGCAGGCAACCCATATTCCCTCCTAGGTAAAACCAGAGAAAATGTGCATACTGATTGGCATATCACACACCCATTGAAAGTGGTGAAGTGCCCACTTAGAGCTCATTAATGCCTCCTGCTCTCTACCATGCCTAAAATTCTCAGCTTGAGATGCCATCTTTGATGAGCTACTGGAGAATTCTACAGTGTCAGGCAGTTCCCTTTCCCCTGTAGGGTGGAACGGGGAAAAGACTGGATCATTCCCTCCTATGGGAGACACTCAATGGAAGAAAATTCCCATGGGGTTCCCATCCTAGAAATTCATCCATATCATTCCATTTGAGGGCAGGAGGCAATGGTATTTATAACATGCAAGCTGACCCGTCGTTAGTCCCCGGAGCGCCAAGTGGCCTAGTGGAGAGCGCACCTAATTTCCAGTCTCTCACCTCCTGGCAGGAAGGGCCTTCAGTCCAGTTCCTAACCCTTGTATGTGGCTTATCCTTGCCTCAGAGATCTCAGCATCCTTACCCTCTCCTTACTAAAGTGGGAGGTGGGGTGGAAATAAGGCATGTCTCCCTCCTATAACAGGGCAGTTGGTAGGAGATCTCAGGCCCTCCCACTCAACTGGGCTATGACCAAGGACGCTATGAGAGACTACAATGTTGGGCATTCTGGAGTGCCCCAGAGCTGGCTTCCTGGGTCGCTTCCTGTCATCTGTCTCCCCCAGAGTCTTCAAGGCCAATATAAGTAAGCAAAAGAAAAGAAAAACAACTAAACCATCAGCCCCACTTGGCTTAGCAGGCAGTCTTCTTCCTCAAAGGGAGGCTTCTTCAGCACCCTTGTTCAGGAGCCGCCAGGAAATGTTTGTCTTCCTTCACCCTCCTGACCTGAATGGCTCCCTTTTAAGCTCCCTATCCAGTTGGAGCATGCTCTGCAGGCCTGGAGGTGTGGGGCTACCTGGTCACAGTCTTGTTCTTTACCCCCTTTTCCTTTAACCCAAGGAGGGGTTTGTAAACCCCATCACATGACCCCAAACCCCTTGGTTCCCTGGGATCTATGGGGAGCCATGGCTATCTGCATAGAAACCCTCTGCCTCTGTGGCAGTTCTGGTCCCAGTGTTTCCCCCAATAAATGATACTGATTGATATATCCAGGAAGTTTTTTGAAAGCGTAGGGGACAATTTCCTGGTGCAAGTGCTAGAGGAGCCAATTAGTGGGGGAGCTTTTCTTGACCTGCTGCTCACAAACCGGGAAGAATTAGTAGGGGAAGCAAAAGTGGATGGGAATCTGGGAGGCAGCGACCATGAGTTGGTTGAGTTCAGGATCCTGACACAGGGAAGAAAGGTAAGCAGCAGGATACGGACCCTGGACTTCAGGAAAGCAGACTTCGACTCCCTCAGGGAATGGATGGGTAGGATCCCCTGGGGGACTAACATGAAGGGGAAAGGAGTCCAGGAGAGCTGGCTGTATTTCAAGGAATCCCTGTTGAGGTTACAGGGACAAACCATCCCGATGTGTCGAAAGAATAGTAAATATGGCAGGTGACCAGCTTGGCTTAATGGTGAAATCCTAGCAGATCTTAAACATAAAAAAGAAGCTTACAAGAAGTGGAAGGTTGGACATATGACCAGGGAAGAGTATAAAAATATTGCTCGAGCATGTAGGAATGAAATCAGGAGGGCCAAATCGCACCTGGAGCTGCAGCTAGCGAGAGATGTCAAGAATAACAAGAAGGGTTTCTTCAGGTATGTTGGCAACAAGAAGAAAGCCAAGGAAAGTGTGGGCCCCTTAATGAATGAGGGAGGCAACCTAGTGACAGAGGAGGTGGAAAAAGCTAATGTACTCAATGCTTTTTTTGCCTCTGTCTTCACTAACAAGGTCAGCTCCCAGACTGCTGCGCTGGGCATCATAACATGGGGAATAGATGGTCAGCCCTCTGTGGAGAAAGAGGTGGTTAGGGACTATTTAGAAAAGCTGGACGTGCACAAGTCCATGGGGCCGGACGAGTTGCATCCAAGAGTGCTAAAGGAATTGGCGGCTGTGATTGCAGAGCCATTGGCCATTATCTTTGAAAACTCGTGGCGAACGGGGGAAGTCCCGGATGACTGGAAAAAGGCTAATGTAGTGCCAATCTTTAAAAAAGGGAAGAAGGAGGATCCTGGGAACTACAGGCCAGTCAGCCTCACCTCAGTCCCCGGAAAAATCATGGAGCAGGTCCTCAAAAAATCAATCCTGAAGCACTTACATGAGAGGAAAGTGATCAGGAACAGTCAGCATGGATTCACCAAGGGAAGGTCATGCCTGTCTAATCTAATAGCCTTCTATGATGAGATTACTGGTTCTGTGGATGAAGGGAAAGCAGTGGATGTATTGTTTCTTGACTTTAGCAAAGCTTTTGACACGGTCTCCCACAGTATTCTTGTCAGCAAGTTAAAGTAGTATGGGCTGGATGAATGCACTATAAGGTGGGTAGAAAGTAGGCTAGATTGTCGGGTTCAACGGGTGGTGATCAATGGCTCCATGTCTAGTTGGCAGCCGGTGTCAAGTGGAGTGCCCCAGGGGTCGGTCCTGGGGCCGGTTTTGTTCAATGTCTTCATAAATGTTCTGGAGGATGGTGTGGATTGCACCCTCAGCAAATTTGCGGATGATACTAAACTGGGAGGAGTGGTAGATACGCTGGAGGGCAGGGATAGGATACAGAGGGACCTGGACAAATGGGAGGATTGGGCCAAAAGAAATCTGATGAGGTTCAATAAGGATAAGTGCAGGGTCCTGCACTTAGGATGGAAGAACCCAATGCACAGCTACACATTAGGGACCGAATGGCTAGGCAGCAGTTCTGCGGAAAAGGACCTGGGGTGACAGTGGACAAGAAGCTGGATATGAGTCAGCAGTGTGCCCTTGTTGTCAAGAAGGCCAATGGCATTTTGGGATGTATAAGTAGGGGCATTGCCAGCAGATCGAGGGACGTGATCGTCCCCCTCTATTCGACATTGGTGAGGCCTCATCTGGAATAATGTGTCCAGTTTAGGGCCCCACACTACAAGAAGGATGTAGAGAAATTGGAGAGAGTCCAGCAAAGGGCAACAAAAATGATTAGGGTCTGGAACACATGAGTTATGAGGAGAGGCTGAGAGAACTGGGATTGTTTAGTCTGCAGAAGAGGAGAATGAGGGGGGATTTGATAGCTGCTTTCAGCTACCTGAGAGGTGGTTCCAGAGAGGATGGTTCTAGACTATTCTCAGTGGTAGAAGAGGACAGGACAAGGAGTAATGGTCTCAAGTTGCAGTGGGGGAGGTTTAGGTTGGATATTAGGAAAAACCTTTTCACTAGGAGGGTGGTGAAACACTGGAATGCGTTACCTAGGGAGGTGGTAGAATCTCCTTCCTTAGAAGTTTTTAAGGTCAGGCTTGACAAAGCCCTGGCTGGGATGATTTAATTGGGGATTGGTGCTGCTTTCAGCAGGGGGTTGGACTAGATGACCTCCTGAGGTCCCTTCCAACCCTGATATTCTATGATTCTATGATATTAGTCACTCCTAATGGTTCCCCTAGCCACAGATGCTCCTGGGGACTGCCATTTAAAGGAGGATTGCCTACCACAGAGGGGACTTTGCAGAACAGATAATAGTCTGTGGCTACATTATCTTCTCCTTTTAATCTCCACAGAGGATTATTCATCTCCCTCCAAAGCCCCACCTTGCCATTCCTTTCTTGGCCCACCTAGTCCCTGCCCTGTTCCCTCGGCAGAGATCCCTGTGCCTGTGGTGGAGCCATGAGCAGTGGGTATCATAGGTTGTGCCTCCCCAAACAGCCTGGCGTGCCCCCCCATTCTTCGCCCCCAGGAGCAGGCTGCCTAGGCCTGGGACTGTGGCTGGCCGGCCTGCTGGCGCTGGGGCTGCGCTGCCTGCTAGGCACTCAGACCGCCCTGCCAACATATTGGACCCACGTCAGTTATGAAGAGGAATCACAGCAACTGCATAGTCCTTTCAATGTTCTGCAATATAATTAGAACTGACCCCCATAGAAGAGGGAGAAAGGTGTGATAATACATCCTCTCCCTTTAGAACAGAGCAAGGTGCTTGGATTCTGTTAGCATCCTCCCAATTCTTGGCCAGCCCTTTTTACCCAATTGTGCTCCTAATTATTGGCACAATTTCACCATCACATCTTTCACTGGTTGTTCTCCTGTCCCTTACCAACTCCAAATTAAAAATGACAATTTAGAAATGTTGAGAGAGCAGCGTGGGCCTAATTGTCTGAGCATCATGTTATTTACTCTTTTTTTTTAATCTGCCTATAAGCTGATCTAACTTTATACCACAGTGTACTTATGTTCCAGTATGAGTTAAATAAAGAACTAGCTACAGTATCTTGGATGATAATGTGACTACTCTGAATAAAGTCATGACTTTCTCTTTTTGAGTGATCATCTGTAGTTGAGGACCCTCATATCTTTATAATAAGGCTTATATCACTACTGGCTTTTTAAACATCCCTTGCCTTTGTTTGTGAATTTTTGTGAGCTACACAAGAAGTTCTAGTTATCTTGCAATATGAAGTATCATAACCCCAAAGTCATGTGTTCTAGAAAGTGCTGAGCATGAATCAGGCGCCTTTCCAGTGTCCTGAGCCCTCCAAAATCACTAGTCTCTTCTGAAAATCTTGGCCATAGCTCCTATCCTTTGTTCTGGGGCAAATTTCACCCTGGATGAACAGTGTGGACAACATTTTGCCTTGAAAGCAGAGCAAATCAGTTAAGTGTCACAGAAGAAATCAAATGAAAATAATATTAACACTAGCTTAGTATTTTATATAGTGCTTTCCCCCCTGAGGGAAACCAAAGTGTTTCAATACATACAGCACCACAGAAATGCAGACAATTGTCGGGTGGCAAGCTGCACTCACATAGCACTTTTTACATTAGTGGGAAGGAAAATTTTGGTCAAGTACACTAGGCCAACCCAAACTCTTACAAGAAGTGCCTTGGGATCTTTAATATTCATGCAGATGAGATGTGAGCTCAGTTGCTAAGGTGTCCTATAAAAAATCCCCAGACAGTAAACTCATGTTATATACTTCAGAAGGATGAGGAGCTTGGATCTGAATATCTGTTTTTAGGGACCCTAGGTAGTCCAAACTAAGGGCCTATGAGATTTTCTTTTTTACTGTCTCATTATATATAATCAAGCAGCTATTTGCACCTATTAACATTCCACTTTTTTCTATTGTTGAGCTAAAATGTAAATGGGTAAGGTAAAACCAGAAGAGAAATATGGAGAAATGAATAGAGGGGTTAGAAGAAAATTCAAGCCATCTGAGCATGACTGAAGGAACGGGCTGTTTAGTTTGGAAAAGAGGAGATTAAGGGGGGGCATGATGATGGCCTTCAAAGACTTGAAAGGTTGCCATAAAAAGATGGAGAAAATTGTTCTCTCTTGCCACAGAGCGCAGGACAAGAGGTAATGGGTTCCAACTACAGCATAGCAGATTTAGATTAAATCTCAAGAAAAACTTCCTAACTGAAGAACAGTAGGACAATGGAACGAACTTCCCAGAGAAGTCGTGGAAGCTCCTTCACTGGAGGTTTTCAAAGGGAGGCTGGACAGCCATCTGTCTTGGATGGTTTAGACACAACAAATCCTACATCTTGGCAGGTGGTTGGACTAGATGACCCTTGCTGTCCCTTCTAGTCCTACAGTGCTATGATTCTAAGAAAAGGGATGAGGAACCAGAAAGTACCCTTCTCACTGACAACTTCAAAGTTTCTGGTGTAAAAGAACAAGAGTCAGAGTCAGGAGTCAATATTTGAGACATTAGTGGAAAGAGTACTGTAGCATTTGCTTCTATTATGCCCTGAAAATACATGCAGTTTGACCCCCAGTGATTATATTTGGTTTCTGAGCCTGAATGGCACAAGTTTATCAGCTACAGTATTACCTGTCCTAAATCAGCCCAAACTAAATCTGAGCAGTGCCACAAAGCGAGGGAGCAAAGGCAATGGGGAGATGCAGCTGCTACAGAAGCTGAATGTAACGCTGAAATGATATTGATGACATTACTTATTTAGTTGGTAGACAGAATTTAGAATGGGAAGAAGGATTTGTCTGTCATCATCACATCACCCATCAGTTTTATGCTGCTCTAGGCAATGAGCATGCTGTTACTAATTTTAGTTGGTTTTCTTGTCATTCAGCACAGTCCATTTCTGAGGTTCATTTTGAAAGAAAAATATAGAATTATTGGTGTTTTTTAATAGAGAGGATTCTTAGGAAATTACTCCTCAAATCTCAACCCATTCAATATTAGCAAATTAGTGAATGTTGCCTAGAAAAGCTTTCATTATTTCCTTCAGAAATGGGATCAAGAATTCTACTATTCCTTGTGACTCAATGCTTTTCTTTTATAATGGTCTTAGAGGAATCAATGGCATGACCACATCCTGTAGATTTTATCCAGTTTTGGCAGCCTCTCTGCCTAAACATGTCTAAACCTGTTTACAATGATGTTGTCGCCATGTTGATCCCAGGATATGAGAGAGAGGAGGCAGGTGAGTTAATAGCATTTGTTGGACCAACTTCTGCTGGTGAAAGAGACAAGCTTTCGAGCCTACACAGAGCGAATGTGGGAGTTTGCATTATGGTTTCATGCTCTAATCATTCTACATGCATCCTGTCAGCTAAAACTGGCAAATTGCAGTATAGCAAGTTTTCATTTCCCCATGAAATATCTGATCTGAACACTACCAGAGACAAGATACTGGAGTGGATGGGCTACTGTGTTAGGATGATACAAAATGTATTGCCAACAAGAGCACTTAATCTGAGTTTCACATTTCCATGAGTGTGTATGAAGTGACGTATTGCAAATTATATTTTCCCACAAAATCAGCAGATTGAATTGCTATTATATTTTTTATGTAAATGAGAAACACACACTGGTTAGTCTGATTTTCATGTAATCTTTTGGCCACAGCCTCAAGTCCTTACTCAGCTTTTACTTAGTCCTTACTCAGGCAAAACTCCTGCTGAAGACCACACTTAAGCAGAGACATCTAATTCAAGGACCCATCACAGAAGATATTTCAGTGGTTTATATTTCAATCTAAGATTCTTCTCACTCCATGATTAGCACATCCATCAGCTGTTTTTCACTTTGTCTTCTATTTTCTTCACTTTTGCTGACTTTGGAAGGATTTCTGAGAAAATCACTTAAGAGAACCGATGACAGGATTTTCCTAAGTCCCTGAAGTTACTTTTTCTTGACTCTTCCTTCACTGGTTTCATTTGTTCCCACATGGATTACTATCAGTGGAAATTCTCCAGCATTCTTCAGGACATCCATTACATTTCCTGTTTTCTGACAAAATAATAGTAGCATATAGAGAGGAAGGATGAGCTTGTGGCTAAGATGCTGGACTGGGACTCGAGAGAGCTGGGTTCTAATTCCCAGTTCTACCACTAACATACTGTGTGACCTCAGGCAGTTACTTAACAATTCTTTTCTCTCATTCTTTGCCTGTTCTATTTAGATTGTAACCTCTTCTACAGTGTATTTTGTGATTTAAAAAATTATTTTACTCTTTTCTTTATTCACCCCTCTCCATCTTCTTATGCTTGTAGGCTACTATTAAAGATATATATATGCAGTCAGTGGCCCAAAGAAGTCACAGACCTATTCGTGCGGTTGGGATGTGTGCATTTTAATTGGGTAGTACTTTTTTTGCTCTTTTGCATACATGGATATAATATTAGTTGTGTGCAGAATTTTTGCTACTTGCATACGAAAATGATTGTGTGTGTAAAGCTACAGACATATTTAGGCAAGTTGAGACCACTTTGATAATTCATTCCAGTGTATTGGACTATCAGTGCAGAGCACCCCTTCTCCTTGCCCCTTTATGGTTTAATAGTCTAAATTATGAATTATTCTTTCATTTCCAAAAAAAAGTGCTTAAATTTTCCTGATTCCAAATCCAAAAGCTGTAAGACTATTCAAGCTAATATCACTTGGAGACAGCGTGATCTTTAAAACTGATCAAGGTTGGAACGGATTTGAATTCTGGTGGCCACAAAATCCAGAGGAAACTGTATTGATATAACATCTCTATCCCATAGAATTGCTCTGCACTCATTAAAAAACCGTTAGAAGGGTGGAACTCTAAATCTCCTAACTCCAAGTAGTTGGAAAGGTGCATTGCCCCAGCCACATAGGAAGAAAGACAAGATGCTAGGGATGTGGCTTAATTAGGCTGCAATTAATTTCCTCTCTAATGTTGATCAAAAGTGCATCTGCTGTCAGGTCAGAGAGGTGTATACCATCATCCCTGAATAACTCAGGTGACCGTTACTGTATTTTCTGATGAATAATTACTGATACTCATTCACATGC
This sequence comes from Lepidochelys kempii, assembly GCF_965140285.1. Lineage (NCBI taxonomy): Eukaryota > Metazoa > Chordata > Testudines > Cheloniidae > Lepidochelys > Lepidochelys kempii. Next base: position 22,227,007 of record NC_136391.1, read on the forward strand.
AGATTTAGCCACCTTTTGATTCATGCACGTAGGTGTTGTCAACCCATGGCAGCTTGGCGGCTCCGCACCATGCCTTCTGCTGGGTGAAAGGAGACTCTATACAGTGGGAACAGAATATAAATACCTTCCCTTCCTCGGGTGCCTATGGATTTATGGCCTAGCTGAACCACTTCCTGTCAACCCCTGGCTCAGGTGATGCTCCTGTGCCCTCTCCTCTTAACCCAATGGAGCGAGGACCTTTAAAGGAGCCATGACCCCCTTTTGTTCCACTTGGCCAGACAAAGCCCCTCCTCACCCCTTCCCATATTCAAAGTTGTGGGGAGCACATTTCCTTTTGCTCTTTGTGCAATGGCAAGGACCACATGAGGTGCCATATTGTTTGGCAGTAAGACATTTATCATCTGCTGAGACAGAAATCCTATCTGGTGTAATTACTGTATAATAAAATAGATGAAATTTTGATATGGAAGTATAGAATACTGTACATTGCATTAGTCAGAGAACAGGATATTCATCTTTAATTTGTAGACTTCATAACTTTGTTTGCATTCACTAAAAGATAACTACTGTACATTCCTGAAAAATGACATTTTATATGAAAAGTCTAATGAATGCCATAGTGCTGATAATTTTCCTGTGGATCAGGAAGGACAGATCTCTATGTGGTTATAATGACATGAACCAAACCTTGCCTTTTTAATTTTCAATGAGATGTAAAGGATTGAAAGCCATACATTAAAGGAAGTTTCTGTTGATCAAATATTTTAGTTAGTTGAGTGAAATTTGGTTTATTCTCCTAGAGGATACAAATTGTGGTAAATAATCCATTTAGGATGTTTATTTGATAGGAAAAATGCAGTTCTAGAGAAACATTTTGGAAATCTGCTTCTCTGGGTGTCATTTATGAAGTATTAGTTTGTTAGCTGTTGGTTGTGCAGGATTGCAATTTAGGAATTGTATTGGATCCAGATACTACTGGGTGAGTGGGCAGGTAGGTTTTTTGAGTGCTTTTTATCATATGTATTAGACAAGAAGGTTGCAGCCATTTTTTTTACATGGCGCTATCTCCATCTGAGATTTTGGAAGCTGTCTACACAGGACTACACTCTAAGAGCTATAGGGAATTGAACTTATTTTATATAATTTTTATGACATTACAGGTTTGGTTGATAAAGATAATAGTGTTGCTGTAATATACTTCTGTAATACATTTGACTTGGTACTGCACAACATTTGATGAAGAAACTAGAACAATCCAAAATCAATATGGCACACATTAAATTGATGAAAAATTGGCTAACTGATGGGTCTGAAAATGTAATCACAAACGGGTAATCACCATCAAGTGGGTATATTTTTAGTGGGATCCAGCAGGGCTCCATTCTTGATTTTATGCTATTTAACATTTAATTCAATGATCTGGAAGGAAACATAAAATGATTAGTGATAAAGTTTGCAGATAACATATATACTGGGGAAGTTGTAAACAGCAATGAACACAAGTCACTGATACAGAGCAATCTGGATCACTTGGTACACGGCACAAAAAGAAAGGTATGTGTCTTGATATGGCCAAATGTAAAATAATGCATCTAACAATAAAGAATGTAGGACATCTTTATAGATGGGGGAAATCTATTCTGGGAAGCAGTGACTCTGAAAAAGATCTGGGGGTTGCTCATGGTAGATAATCAGCTGAATATGAGTATCCATTTGCAAAATGCTGTGGCTAACAGGCCTGATGCTAGCCTTGGATGTAAAAAATAGTGGACTATCAAGTAGAAGTAGGGAGTTTCTATTATCTCTGTATTTGGCACTGGCGCGGCTGCTGCTGGAATACTATGTCCAGTTCTTCAGTCCACACTTGAAGAAAGATGTTGATAATTTCGAGAGGGTTCAGAGATGAGCCACAGGAATGATTAAAAGATTAGGAAGTCATGCCTTATAGTGAGAGACTCAAGGAGCTCTATCAAAGAGATGGTTAAGGGGTAATTTGATCACAGTCTGTAAGTACCTACATGGGAAACAGAAATTTGATAACAGGTGATTCTTCAATCTATCAGAGAAAGGTATAACAAAATCCAATGGCTGAAAATTGAAGCTAGACAAATTCAGACTACAAATAAAGCATATATTTATAATAATGAGAGTAATTAACCATTGGAATAACTTACCAATTATGGTGGTAGATTCTCTATCACTGACATTTTGAAATTAAGCCCGGATGTTTCTCTAAAAGTTCAACCACAGCTACTGGACTTCAAACAGGAATAAATTCAGGAAAATCCTGTGGCCTGTGTCATACAGGAGGTCAGTCTAAATTATCACAGTGGTCCTTTCTGGCCTTTTAATCCATGAATCTATGATTGCTGGGTGTTCTAAGAGAGAGGTCCTGAAAAGTATTCCCCCTTTTTTCTGCCAAAGTCTTGGTGTTATGACCTTTCATGGCATGCTGCAGGGATCATCTGTTTTCCTAAGCTTTTACTGGATGTGAGGAAGGATGTTGAGTAGGGGTGGGTGTTGGGTAAGGGTGGGTGTTGGGTAAGGTTTGGCCTTACATCTGCCATGGTAGGTCCATTATATTGTCTTTCAATTTTTTTCAAATTTTGTACCTGCACTTTGACTTCTGATTAGAATATGAAATCTTAATAAGTAGAAAGTAAATCAGAGGTTTTTTAATTAAACATTCCCCAGTCTTTTTTGTTACCCAAAGGCTATAGCCTTGTGTGAGTGCATTCATTGTGGTCTAATAGGCAGAGCAGATGCCTGCAGGTTGGGAGGCCTGACTTGCTGTGTGACATTGGGCAAGTCACTTAACATCTTTGTGTTTCACTTACTCTGTCTATGGAAGGGTGATGATAATATTGCCAGCTTTTGTAATGTGCTTTGAGATCCCCAAAGGAAAGGCCTAATTCTGTGAGGCAATGAGCACTCTCAAATAACATTGACGAAGCTAAGAGATCAAAGACCTGACCCAGTGTTCCGGCACATCATTTCAGAAAAATTCTGGAGGAGGCAAAGATGTGTCAGCATCATATCAGAGAATATAATCATAATATGTGGTTATATTTATATGGGAGCAGGGAGAAAAATGTAGATTATATAGGCCTATGAAAATGCTGTTGGGGGGATACCTTTCCCCACACCAAATGATGCCCCTGCCAAAGGTCATAGTGCTAATAGCAGTGGTATGAACCAGAAAATAAAATGAACTATAAAAAGACCAACCTGTTTTCACTGTTGCAGCAGAGGGAATTTGAAAAATTAGTTCAGCTTTTAAAATTATTTCAGCTTTAATTACTAGGGCATTGTAAGGATTTTATTTAATAAATGATATATTTTAATTTTTTTTTTGTAACTTAGTAGTGTCCCTTTAAAATCGACTAAAGGATTAACTTTGTCTCTCCCTGGTGTGATTTACTGCCCCCTTTACACTAAAAATATTTGATTATATACAACCATAAAAGTGTAAAAAGTAAAGCTACATTTACACTAATTTAACTCCTAATTGACTTCAGTGGTTGCTGCTGTACGCGCAGCATTTTTGAAAATTGGAGCATGCATTTAGGAGCCTAACGATGCATTTAGGAGCGTACCTTTAGGCACTCATTTTCCAATCTCAGGTGTGTTTTCTTCTGTGTCTCAAAAATGATTGAGCCATATTTTCAGGCCATTAATGTGCATAACAGCATGTGCAAAATGGGCATGCAGTTGCTTGTTTAATTTTCATAACAGTGTATGCCGATTATATAATTGCACACACAGATATGCCATGTTTACATGATGTGAGTTTTGCACTTTAGAAAAAGTAATAGTTATTTAATTTAAATGCATGTTTTTCCCCATGAAATTCCTTATTTTAAATATTTAAAAGTATGTGTATCTTTTTTTTTTAAATCAAATAGACTTGCTCTTAAGCATGTCATTAGCATTAATTTATGATGCTTTGCTCAATGAGCCACAAACTCAAAATATTTCAACAAAGGAGAGAAAAAAACAACCTTTGTCTCATGCTATAGTAGTTCAAAAGAACAATTTCAGGACTACCAGGGAAACTGAAGATCAATAATCAGATGGAGCCATTACCCTGTAGTAGATTGTGCAAAGTGTAAATTCTCTTATTAATAAGGCAGATTTTTTATTTTATTTTTGCTGTTAATTTTTTCTTCCCTGGCACATATGGTACTTAAGACTTCGTTCAGACCCCTGTAAGAACAGTGTGAGTCAAACACCCAGTATTGACTAGATACGTAGTCTTAACTGTGAATTTCTTTGCTTTGGTACTGTAGGTCAAAGTCAAATTCTTGGTGCTAACTAAACGTAGAATATGTTTTTTTTTTCTCCCTGCAATTGGTTTTTAACATGTTCTAAACTTGACTGCTATAAAATGAATAATTATCTTAAAAATATTTGAGGGTTTTTAAAAAATTTCCATTTGTGCCTTTGATTCAGTAAAGGCCGTTGTTTGGCATTTTATTCTTGGGTAGTGACTTTGATCTGTGTTTGGCTCGAACACAGATACCCTGCACCAAAACATTTCAGTTCCAACAAATCATAACTGGTTTGGAAATGAATAGATTTGCAAGGTAAGTTGTCAGAGGTCAAGTTTGCAATTACATGGTAATTTTAAGGTGCAATTCAGAACACATTTCTGAATGATGTGTGTATTTTTCCCTGCTCTTCCTTGCCTCCTTCAGTATAACAAACATCTTTCCTCTAGCCCTGGAAGGAAAACAAGTGTCTTTGCCATTCCTTGGCTAGCTCACAGCAGGATCCCCTCCCCTCAGGGTAATGAAGTCCCTTCACCCAGAGTAACAGATTTCCCTGACTAGAAATGAACATATGTGAACTCTGCTGGCCAAGTGAATGGGGACTGTATATCATATCTCATTCTAAACTCCTGGATTTCCAATCAAACCAAGAAGGAATACATTTTAAGAGTGATTAAAAGAGATTCCATAAAACAATCTGAGCACAAAGACAAAAAAGTTGTTTCTAAAAGTCTGTATTTTACTGTAGCATGGGAGTAGACTCTCTTTGCATGAAAATGGTATCTTGTTGAATGCTTGGGGGGTCAAGGAAGAGGAAGCCAGCAAACAAACTTTCTAACCCACTCTATGTTCACTACCTCCCTGCCATTCTCTCCTTGTTCATAGTGCCCTTAGAGTGAGTTAGTTAGTTAGAGGAATTGTTACTGGGGATGGGTGAGAACTGAAGCCTTGCATCTGACACTCACAAAATTTCAGAGGTCAAAGTGCTGAGTCTGATAGACTCTTCCTCTAGGAGCCAAACCAAAATGCTGGATCCAAACATCCCAGAATTTGGGGGAGATGGAAAATCCAAATCAGAAAGTTGCAGCTCAATATGACCTCAAGTTTTTATGCTGGAAAGTGTCCACTCCATTTTCCATGCTGCTTTGTGAAGACTGTGCTCTGATGTTGCAATGAAGCAGCACCGAAAAGGGAGCTGGCATACTTTAGTGCCAGATACAAAAAATGCTGCTCTCATTTGGCACAAACCTCCACAGCAACATTAATAGTCAAAACCTGATTAACAAACTGGTCAGTTTAAAATGAAAATAATGATCTTCCTTTGCCTTCCTGCTCCCATCCGGATGATCACGAAAGATGATATGTTTTAATAAATCAATTAGACTCAACAAGGTGGCTTATTTACCAAGCAAGTACAATCCAACCGTGCAGTTTTCACCCATGAGTTCTGATTTTCCCCAGTTCCTGGGACCAGGTTCCCCTCCTTGAAGCCAATCTCAGTTTCTTTCTTCAGCAGGGGACTAGGCTTGATGGTGATCACTGCAGTACCGTGTTTGTAGCACCCATCTGAGGCAACTAGATAAATTCAATCATCATGAAAGACGAAGGTGAACTGGGCATGCACCTAACAGCAGAAACATTGTAACGTGTGAGCTTGGTGGAAACTCGACATTGTCCAAATTCTAATGAAGGTTTAATTTTTATTAATTGAGGATTTGATTTTTGTTATCCAGCAGAAACAGGTCAATGCTGCTCTCAGCACTGCATAATCCTGTATCTTTCGTACATGTTGAATATAGGCTAGTGCTACAGCCTTTGCAGTACTGGAATGCCTTGCTTCCTAGTCTAGTGGAGACCAAGTGTTTTACTAACTCCTATTCGGTCCCCAGAGGTAGCATATTAGCTGCATTGCTCCTGGAACATCCTCGCCAGCCTGTCAGGGACCGACCTTGAGTGCGGTCTGCAATTTCTTCCTTTCCAACCAGAAAGAAATGTTCTCTTTGTGGCTGAAATCTAATGGGGAGAAATCAGCTGCTGCTATCCCAGCCAACTGCTGTACAGTGTGGCCTTGTCTACACTACCGGGGTAAGTTGACTAAGTGATGCTACTCCAGCTACGTGAATTATGTAGCTTAGGTTGACTTACCGTGGTGTCTTCACTGTGCTGTGTCGATGGGAGACGCTCTGTGGTCGACTTACCTTACTCTTCTTGGGGAGCTGGAGTAGTGGAATCAACCGGAGAGCACTCTGCCATCGACTTAACGGGTCAATCTCCCAGTCTATCTTGATGTGGAGTGGAGAAAAATGAAGAGATGGGTATTATCTCACAGTCACCTTGACCACCTGCCACTCTAAGCACCAAAAATTATTATTCTCTTATGGTTCAGTGGAGGTAGAATTTATGAAATTAAAAGCCAATGAAAAACAGGAATATTCCCTTCTTTAAAGAAAGTCTTGTTTTAAATCTATAATTTGAGGAAAACTGTACAAATGAAACCAGGTTTGTTTGTTTGTACAATTTTACATATACGGTTCTTTCTTTCTTTCTTTACTGTTTTTGTGCAAGGGCCAGGTCACTGCTTTTGAACCTCTCTCTCAAGAGCTGATACTTAAAGTGCAAATGAAGCTAATGACAAGAGACAATATTTTAATGTTAATTAGATATTTCATGTGTCTTAGTTCATCGGAGCAATGTTGCTCTTTTATGTATTACATGAAAGCAGAGCTTTAGCTTGGAGGAAAACAGGGAACACAGTCAGTTATAGAAAAAAGTATTCTCAGTTTTGTAATTATTAAAATTATTGTTACATTTAGGAAACCCAGGAAACTGTGAAAGGAGGATATTTAATAATAATAACACAGCTATTGCACTATAGGAATCCCTGGCAAAGCCTTTACATCTTTTTTTCCTGCCTACAAGAGCTGGAATTAAAATATCTGTAGTCTCCAATGATATTGCTAAGCACAGTAGACTTGGTTTTCATTCAGTTTAAATCAATATGATGCAGGCAGGGTGTTTTTCACCTGGCTAGATTTTTTCCCCCTAATTTCATCATTTTAAGAGTTTTGTTAAAACAGTGATATTGGCTAAAAATAATGTATACTACAGCAAAATATTCCAGTAATGCTGCTCACCACAGCTAGGCACATAATGAACATTTTCTGTGAATGCTTCAAGAACAGACTCCAAGGAGAAACTGCTGAACTAGAATTAATTTGCAAACTAGATACCATTAACTTGGGCTTGAATAGAGACTGGGAGTGGCTGGGTCATTACACAAATTGAATCTATTTCCCCATGTTAAGTATCCTCACACCTTCTTGTCAACTGTCTGAAATGGACCATCTTGATTATCACTACAAAAGTTTTTTTCTCCTGCTGATAACAGCTCATCTTAATTAGCCTCTTACAGTTTGTATAGCAACTTCCACTTTTTCATGTTCTCTGTATGTATGTATATATTCTTGCTATATGTTCCATTCTATGCATCTGATTAAGTGGGCTGTAGCCCACAAAAGCTTATGCTCAAATAAATTTGTTAGTCTCTAATATGCCACAAATACTCCTGTTCTTTTTGTGGATGCAGACTAACACAGATGCTAATCTGAAACCTGAACTCGGTGTGTGTGTGTGTGTGTGTGTGTGTGTATAAAATTGGGCCTTGTATGTTTATATATAATTAGTAAACATAGTTGTTTTGAATGTAACTGTGTCTGTGTCGTTTCCCCATGTTCCTAATGTTGTGTGGAGAGCAAAGACACAACAGAGACTAAATGCATCGAATAAATTATTTGTTGTAAATTTTTCACTCAGCTGAGATCATCATTGCTTTCATTTGCACAGTATTACACAGCATAATACATCATCGAGGGGAATATTTTTAACTTAAAAAGTTTAGTGTAAAATATTGGAGTTGAAATGGTAAGGTTTCTTAATTATGCAAACTCAAAAATAATATTTAATATTAGTAGAGAATATTTCATATAAAATAGGGCAAAAGATTAAACTAGAAGTTCAGAGCCACAAAGGCTGGTTATGCTGTACTGAATTCAAAAGAGGTTCAAGTCCTGTCACCACTACTCTGATTGGGAAGCTCAGTTGGTAGGCTCCCCACTGGCTGAGGTTTGAAGTGAGTCTGACACTTGAAGTAAAGAAAAGCTAGTAAGTGAGAAAGATCTTGCAGCGTGTAATCAGTCCATCCACATTGCAGGATCAATGGGTAGCACTGGAATTATCTCCAGAATGCCCTGTGTTTCATTTTCTATCCCTAGACATATATTAGCATCAGAGACGAAACACGACAGTGATGCCAGGATGAGGGTTTTTTTAAATAAAAATTAAACATCATTCTCTCTCTCACACACACACACACACACACACACCCTTGGTTCTACAGTTGTTTGGTTGTTCACATTTAAGAATGAAACTTGGGTGTGTGGTTTGTTCTGCCTGATAAAAAGCTGTTTGCTTTTCTACTGCTTGCTTTTTGCCTTTAAATCCATGGTTTCTGCCCTTTTGGGACATGCAGTGGACAAATCAAATGCACTGATAGAAGGGTATAAGTACTTTAAGTTATATTTAACTAAAATAAACAGGCAGATCCAGACACTTCTGCTCTGCTATAAAAAGGCTGCATATGCTCAGTGCAGGTTTTCTTAAGGTAAGGGACAGAGCTTAGGAAGCTCTAAGGCAGTTAGATTTGCCCATATGGGAAGGCGGTCTTTCACTGATGATTTTGCAGACAGAAATTGCCCATCTGCACTGTTTGCAGGTGTTTTGAATGATTATATTATTAGCTCTGTCTGTTCAACTTTGCTTTTTTATAGTGGCTTTAGTATTGCAGTAAATAAAAAAAGGAAATATATAAGCAGCCATCTGGTTCCCAATTTTTGGCTAGCGCTTTTTGTCAAGAAAGAGAAAAGAATTCTCAGATATTATTTCCTTGTTCTAAAATACTAGTAAATGAGTAGAACAAATCTCCAAATTCTGACCTGCATATAAAATGGGTGCAGAAATTTTCAGCTCATTTATTTTTGTGTGATTTAACTTGCTCTGATTAATCCATTTAAATGCACTATCCTGGGTTCTGCTCTCATATATACTGATGTGAGACCAATGGAGCTGTTCTGTACTTACATCAGTGTATCTGAGAGCAGAATCTGCTCCAGTTTAAATTAGAGTGAAACAAATTAAAGTGAAAGTAATCATTGCTAAGCCATTTTCTATGTTTCTAAATGTGCAGTGACAGCTGGAAAGTTGTCCTTTCCTGCAAAATCTTGCAGGGATGATTTGCAGTTCCCGTGGAATTCTTTTGCAATACAATGGTGATGAAACTTTGCAAAATCTGTCGGAATGGGGAGTAATTTGTTAGCCATCTCAGCAATAAGTCCTTGATTTTTGCATTGCAGTTGGGTTTCACTCAGTACAATATTTGACTGTTAGTGATACATTTTCAGTTAAATGTTTCATTATAGAGGACAAAGGCTTCTTCTGGACACTGCTCTCTGGCAATTTAAAGTCTTATGGAAACAGCATACTTGTAGCACACTCATATTTATGCAGGGCTGATGAGACCAGTGGGGAGAGAGGGGACTCCAACTCAGGCCCCCCCAAAAAAATCTTCTGTGTAAATAATATGCAATGGAAAGGGAGGGCAGAGAATATAATGTACTACAGGCCTAAATTCTTTCAACGGGCCAGTATTTAGTCAGTGTCAGAATATCGTTTTCTACAGATTTTTTCAAAGTGGAATTTTGGGTCAGGTGACCCTTTAATGCTATTTATCTTTTCATGGAATCAGTTATATGTAGGAAGAGAGAGATTCATTTGGATACCGGAACACACCAGCAGAGCTTCTTTGTGGAGATGGGGACTAAACCTCACAATTCTGTTCCCAATCCAAATGTTCAGAGGTGTTTGGACCTGTTCTTCCAGTTTTACCCATTTTTCAGTCTTTATTGAAGGTATCATAGAAAGAAAACAGTATTGCTATATGTACAAACCAGTGGACCTTGCACTCAGGCAGAGCCCTGTTGATTTCAGTGAAGCTCTACGTGGTCATAAGGATACTCAGATCCAATTGCAAGACTGACATTGTTATGTGTGCAAAGTTTGGGCCATGTTCTGCCACCATTACTCATGTTGGGAGCTATCTTACTAAACACGTAATTCCACTGAAATGGGTGGGACTATTTGCAAGGTAACCGGTAATTGGTATATTGCAAGGTAATATTTGCATTATAACCAATGGGTAGCAGAATTGGTCTCAGCAATAGTAATAGGAGAGTATGGTAATTTTCATTGAGCTAGATTCTGTCACCCATGTACTCCTTTGAATACCTTATGATGTTATTGATGTTATTTATTATTTGTATTACTGTAGATCCTAGGTGCAATTTTTCAGCTAAAATTTTTGTGGTGAAGAATGCAGATTTGGCAACTCCAAATTGTTTATATAAAAACAATTTCTGAAAAGGTAAAAATGTTTCTTTTTGACATTTTCTAAATGACATGCTTCAATTTTTTTTATTTGAAACAGATTATCATTTAGAAACTTCATTCAATTTCATTTTTAAAATGCAAAAACATTTCAAAAAGCTTGAAATAAAAATGAAACATCTTGTTTTTGGTCGAATGAAACAAAACGTATATTTACTTTTCAATTTGCCAAAAAAATTGACAACGTTTGTTTTCGGTTTGATCCCAAATGATTTTTTCCAATCTTTCAGACTTGCCAATGAACCAAAAAGTATATTATTTGCATAGCTCACCTTAGTCATGGAGCAGAGCCTCAGTGTGCAAGGTGCTATACAAATACTGAACAAAAAGACGGTCCTTGACCCAGAGAACTTACAGTTGAGAATATGGTTAGATACAATGCCTGGATACAGACTGATAGAGGATTACAAGGAAACAATGGTCCTAGCTATTGATGAGGGTTGGGTTTTTTTGTAAGTATCGTGGAAAATGTAGAGATGTGAAGGATGTTTACAGGGAGTTCCTCCCAACCATGAGGGGCAGCAGAGGAAAAAGTATAAGGCGCTTCTTTGAAAATGTAACAAGTGCACAGTGGAGGCTTGCATCATGGGCCAATCAGAGGCAGCAGTTGACATCTTGATAGTGGTGTTGGCCATGGAGAGCCCAGAATGCTATGAATAGTTCTCTTGAAATCAATGGGACTACTCACAGAGTAAACATGAGCTGGAGTGGCAGAATCTAGTCCAAAGTGAGTGTCATGGTTACAGGGATAGTAACACATTTGACCCCTTTCTGCTCTCTCTAAGTGCAGCCCCTTAAGGTCATAGGCCTTGAGCCTTTACCTCCTTGGGGTGGAATCCCCAGATTTTTGTTAGTCATTCAAATAATTTGGGAACTATGCAGTGAAAAACAATGGCTTGTGGTCCAAAGATGATAGTCTTTTGGCATATAAAATCTGCCTCTTGGACCCTGAGATCCTTTTTGCCTTGGTTGCAAACTGTCTCTATCTCCATAGCCTACTTGATCAGTAGAAAATGACTAAAACCTGAAATATGGATTTATTTTTAACTAATGCAAATAATAATGTGGCTTATAATTGTTATTACTGATCCTTTGGGAATCAGTTGTTACAAGCTCTCAACCCTTTTGTCTCTCCTTTGGGTCTCCAGGCTACATGGCAATTTATAACAATACCAGACCTTGGGCTAAATCAATGTCCTTAGGGTTATGAGAAGTTGCTAAATATCAAAACAAACTCCCAGTGTTCCAGTTCTTCAATTTCACTCGGTTTAATTAGCCATTCCAATTAACCTTCTCTTTTGTGTTCCCTCATGTTTAAAGGGTTATATTAAAAGTACTGTAGAATTAAAATAATTTTAAAATGTGCTGAGTATATTTCAAGGAAATCAGAAAGCATCTTACATGGAGCTGTCCTCATTTCAGTTTCACTGGTGACTAGACATTACGGGCAAATTTTCAGAGCTCTGCACCTAAGTTGCAACAACAAAAACTTTACGTGGACATATGCAGCCAGACAACCATGGGTGCAAATGGGTAATTGTTTTTGCATATATTTTACGTACTTTGTACATGCAAATACATAACTTGCACATTCATGTTTGCAAGCTAAATTTAGGTGAAAATATGTGAATACTTCTCCAGTACTTATTGGGCAAGTCAGGTCCAGTTTGTAAAACATTTCTGGTGCCCCCTGAGTGGCCAAGAAAAAAAAACACAACCCCCCCCCCAAAACAGAAGGCCAAACACTTGAATGATGTGCAGTGTGCCTTCACACCCAGAAGTTGAGTTGGTGTGCCCGGAAGTTGGCATCTGGGCAACTTTCCTGATCTCCATCCTTTCCTTGCCCTCCCCCTCCCACCCAGGCCTTCCCTGTAGGCATGTAGACAATATTTAGTTAGTTATCATAGAATCATAGAATATCAGAGATGGAAGGGACCTCTGGAGGTCATCTAGTCCAACCCCCTGCTCAGAGCAGGACCAATCCCCAACTAAATCATCCCAGCCAGGGCTTTGTCAAGCCTGACCTTAAAAACTTCTAAGGAAGGGGAAAAAGAAAAGGAGTACTTGTGGCACCTTAGAGACTAACCAATTTATTTCGTGAGCTACAGCTCGCTTCATCGGACATCCTAAGGTGCCACAAGTACTCCTTTTCTTTTTGCGAATACAGACTAACACGGCTGTTACTCTGAAACCTGTAAGGAAGGGGATTCCCTAGGTAACGTATTCCAGTGTTTCACTACCCTCCTAGTGAAAAAGTTTTTCCTAATATCCAACCTAAATCTCCCCCACTGCAACTTGAGACCATTACTCCTTGTCCTGTCATCTGCTATCACTGAGAATAGTCTAGATCCATCCTCTTTGGATCCACCTTTCAGGCAGTTAAAAGCAGCTATCAAATCCCCCCTCATTCTTCTCTTCCGCAGACTAAACAATCCCAGTTCCCTCAGCCTCTCCTCATAACTCATGTGTTCCAGACCCCTAATCATTTTTGTTGCCCTTCTCTGGACTCTCTCCAATTTCTCCACATCCTTCTTGTAGCGTGGGGCCCAAAACTGGACACAGTACTCCAGATGAGGCCTCACCAATGTCAAATAGAGGGGAACGATCATGTCCCTCGATCTGCTGGCAATGCCCCTACTTATACATCCCAAAATGCCATTGGCCTCCTTGGCAACAAGGGCACACTATTGACTAATATCCAGCTTCTCGTCCACTGTCACCCCTAGGTCCTTCTCTGCAGAACTGCTGCCTAGCCATTCGGTCCCTAGTCTGTAGCGATGCATTGGATTCTTCCGTCCTAAGTGCAGGACTCTGCACTTGTCCTTGTTGAACCTCATCAGATTTCTTTTGACCCAATCTTCCAGTTTGTCTAGGTCCCTCTGTATCCTATCCCTACCCTCCAGCATATCTACCACTCCTCCCAGTTTAGTGTCATCTGCAAACTTGCTGCGGGTGCAATCCACACCATCCTCCAGATCATTAATGAAGATATTGAACAAAACCGGGACCAGGACTGACCCTTGGGGCACTCCGCTAGATACCGGCTGCCAACTAGACATGGAGCCATTGATCACTAGTTAGTTGTTCTGGTTAGTTAGTTATCTAATTAGTTATTCAGTTTATCCTGGTCCTAATTAAAAAGTGAACACCAATCAAAGATCACTGTGCTTTATAAGATACTGTAGTATTTCCCTAAACTTTGAATCCGAAATAACTGTGATATGACAGATGTGTGGCAACAGTTTATAAATGTTGACCTTTTTAGTGGTGGCTGCTATGTGTGGCATGCTTGACAAGTTTCTGTAAATGTCTAAATGGTAAAGATTTAAAAGCCCAAACAAAAGTAATAATCCACTACAATATATTTGTACACCTACATGTCACACCAGAGGTAGATAATGTAAGGATGTATCCTGAATGAAATGGTGTAAGGTGCTGTCTAGCTAGTTGTACGGCTCTATCAATGCAGTATCTAAACACCTTCCACATATTTATGGGTCTATCCCAATAACGCCCCTGTGAGGTAGGGAAGTACTATTATGCTCATTTTAGGGATGGGGAACTGAGGCACAGTAAAGCTAAGTGACTTGACTAAGATTACACAGGAAGTCTATGGCAGAGCCAGGAATTGAAGCTAGTCAATTTACTTAACCACAAACCATAATTTCTTCCCCATGTGATCTTTCATCCCATCGCTATGTCAAAAGAGCCATATGACAGTTTTATTTTATAGTGTTTGCTCATCCAAGGATCCGTATGTTTCAAGGCTGAGGTAGGATGACATGAGAACGTCTGTTTAAATCTTGCTTAATTTGGCATGAGCAGGGATCTTTCTAATGCCATCCTGTGCTGTTATTTTAGGCAAATTTGGTCCATCAGGGAGTTTGTCTTTTTTAGCCTTTTCTTTGCTCTTTGCGGAATAAAGGAAAAACAACAGGGATGTTTATTTTAGTTGAAGCTGTGATATGAGAGGCTTTTACTTAGGAAATCTGTTGGAGTCTGTCTTTGTTTTCTAAGATAATGCCAGTTAAACATATATTATGTTTTGTGTTAAACTGTTTGATGGCATACGTTCAACAAAGACATTGTCTAGTGTGATCACTGTATAAGTCTTATAAGTTTTTTTTTAAAAAAAAAACCTCCCTAAGGAAAGCAAAAATCCTTTTCCTCCTTCCCCTCCTCTCCTTTTCATTGGTAACAGGAAAGTTCAATTCCAAGGCACGTGATTGTAATATAATCAAATAACCTGCTGGTGTCTCATAAAGAATTACTCGTTATTTAAATGACTATTCATAAACAGACTTAGATGTTTCATAGCCGGCGATGGTTTAAGAATCAGATAACATCAAATCAGTGAGAGTAAGAGCTTAAGCCCCTTTGAAAATGTACAAAGAACAAAGATGACAGCATTACTGATGACTGACTAGTTGGGAAGAGACAAAAACAATGACTATATTTAGGATTTTCATCAAGCTTAAAGACGAATCTGTAGAGGGGAGCAGCAGAACAGGCATGTGATAGACACCGTAGACATTACAACTATTCAGAGATGAAAGAGATATAGGCAATTTTGTGTTTCTAGCTTAATTTTTATACCACCTAATCTCCAGTAATGGAGAATCCACACTAAGGGAGAAAAGTTCAAATATATATTATTCTCCAAGCATCTCATGATGCTTCTAGGCATAAGACTATGCCTAGAACGTAAGAAATATCTATTAACTGCATGGTCATTTTATTCTTTACATTGACCTTATTGTCACCTACTTATTGATATTAAAGTTTCATCACAGGAAGAAAAGTGGAAATCCAAAGAGACTAAACAATCCATTTCAGTGAGTGAACAGAAAGGAAAAGACAACTAGAGGATAAGAGGCTATAAACTTAATGAAGAACAAAAGGAGCAAGTAGAATTTAGGATGGAGATTAAAAGGACTGAGACTGTTTTAAAGAACATTTTCTTTAAAAACACCAAAACACCAAACAGCTTTCTGAAGGAAAGAATACATGAGTTCTTGAACTCTGAAATAACAAAGACAGAGCACAATGCTCTCTTTGCACGGCACGTTAAAGTGAGTTATTAACAAAATGATATAGTTTAAACTATTTTTAGTTTTGGCTGTTGGTTAACTTTGCAAAACCTTCACCTCAAAATCTCAAAAGAAGAATGATGGTAACTGGAAAACTGAGATTAACAATCAGTGAGATGATGTAGACAAATAAAAGACCAAGGGTCTGATTCATCTCTGCATTACTCCAGGTTTTTGCTGATGTAATTTCACTTTCAATGGAATTATACCACCATTACCTTGGAGTAACACAGTGGTGAACCAGATTCCAGGTCCCAGAGTGGATTTTCCTAAAATGTTGGGGTTTTTCATTGGAAATGTTTCCCTTTACTGTGGCAGGTTTATAAAGAGATTTTATTTTTAATACAGTATTATCCTGAGTGATATGAAGACAGCTTTGAATGTCTTATTGAATATGCAGTGCAACATTTTTATCAATTTCCCTCCTATCTTCTAGATTTAGGATCCAATTCTGCTGCCATTGAAGTCACTATGAGCTTTCAGTTACTCCAATCAGTCAGAATCAATAGTATTTATAGTAGGTGAGCTGTTGGGATGACCTTTCATCTTATGAACCACACATAGTTATGAGAACATTCTACTGATCCTCTCTTGGTGATGCCAAGAAGGCTTTTGATTGTGTTGAGTGGCTTTGAACCAAACTCTGTCAACTTGTTCAAGATCTTGTATGATTCACCTCTTTGTTAGATACATATAGAAGGAATTATATTGTCTCCTTCTGAATTAAGAAGAGGAACCAAGCAGAAAAGTGAAAAGCTGCAATTATTCTTCAACATAGCTGTCAACAGTCTCTAAAATTTAATATTAATATTAGATTTTTTCATCAAAATTACCAATTTTTACAAACAATGGATAAAAAATTAAACATCCCAATTTTTTTCTCTTATTTTTCAATCAGCTCTACTCCTCAATTTCTTTCTAAAACTTCTTGTGTCTATCAAATTCTTCAAGGAAAAAAATATGGACACAAATACACACACACAGTGTCAGATCTAATAGCCTAGCCCTGTACAATGAAAAATATATGAGCAGTGACTCTCCAAACATGGTGGTACTGCACAAAGCTGATGAAGGAAGTGCCATTTTGTATCTTTACGCAACCCTTTCTTGCTGGAATTCCCACTCCCCACAAGAGATGCTAATGCTTTAACTTGATTCCAAGGAATAATCCCAGAAAGCAATACTTCTCGGAATAACATAACAGCACTGCAGGACAGTCTGCATTATGGAGTAAAATACAAGTACATCTCTGGCTATGAAAATTTTTTATTATAAAGTAACATTTTTAAGACCCATTTAGTAGCCACTACATTTGCTAAACTCCCACTGAGCTAACTCTAAGTTCCACATGTGGAGTGGCTAAGAATCAGTTCTTTAAATGACAATATCTGACATTTGTGTGTGACACTAATCTTTGAAGATCCATCATTCGCTTTTATCAGCAAAGGTATATTCTGAAATCAGACCTTTGTCACTGAGAGTGTGACATAAAGCAAACTAAAGATTTCTTTGCTCCAGGCTTCTGGATGCACTGGATTAAGTTCGTTGCTAATTAGACACAATTTTGAAGCACAATTATTTATGACCCTTCAATGGGCTGAATTAATGAAAGGGATAACGAGTATATATTTTTCTTTTGTGGAATTTTAATGAAGAAATGGCATTAGTATTCATTATTTATCCATTTTTAAATTGTAATAATTCTACTGGCAAATACCAAATTTCTATATTTTTAGAGAAAGGCAGCACATGTGTAGATAATAGTATAGTTCAGAATGTATGAAGTGCTGTTTTTCTATAAGTATAGAAATTTGATAATTCTCAGTAAGACTTTTCAGTAAAATTTGAAATTAGTACATAATAAATAAGAATGTCATTTAATTCATTAAAATCCTAGTTTCATAAATTTCGTTCAGTGGTCCTCCCAAACAAGATGGGTTTTGTGATGCTTTTCTTTTACTTTTTGACACTGCTTCTCCTTACATGCAGCTTTTATTCCAAACATATTTTAAATCACATTAATCTCTTAAAAAGAAAAGGAGGACTTGTGGCACCTTAGAGACTAACAAATTTATTTGAGCATAAGCTTTCGTGAGCTACAGCTCACTTCATCGGATGCATTCAGTGGAAAATACAGTGGGGAGAGTTATATACACAGAGAACATGAAACAATGGGTGTTACCATACACACTGTAACAAGAGTGATCAGGTAAGGTGAGCTATTACCAGCAGGAGAGCGGGGTAGGGGGCGGAACCTGTTGTAGTATTAATCAAGGTGGGCCATTTCCAGCAGTTGACAAAAATATCTGAGGAACAGTGGGGGGTGGGAATAAACATGGGGAAATAGTTTTACTTTGTGTAATGACCCATCCACTCCCAGTCTTTATTCAAGCCTACAAGTTAATTGTACCCAGTTTGCAAATTAATTCCAATTCAGCAGTCTCTCATTAGAGTCTGTTTTTGAAGTTTTTTTGTTGAAGAATTGCAACTTTTAGGTCTGTAATCGAGTGACCAAAGAGATTGAAACCTGTCATTAATCTCTTAGTTACACTTTCAGAAACATTTTCACTAATTTGAGATGCCATAATAAAATGTATATAGTACTCACACAGTGGGCCTTATTGATACTGAAGTCCCTTTATACTGCTCTGACCTTGAATATCTGGACCTTAAAGTGGGCAGAAGTTGTGCTTACACAGACTTTAAGGCCTCTTTACGCTATCAAAGTGGCACAACAGGGCCCTAGTGTAAATCAGAATTGTGACCATGAAGAGGAGAGTACAAATGCAGGGCTACTCTGTGCGATCCTTATACTGAACACACACCCCCAGGAATAGCTCTAAGTGAAGTCAGTGCATAATTGATGCACAGCAGGATATCCCTTGAGGAGTAAGCTGCACTTAACATATGTAAGGGTGGAAAAATCTAGCCAATGAAAGTGCTCAACAACATGAATAAGGGAGGTACATTTTATCCGTGATAGGTTTTAACCTGCACACAAAAAAATATAAGTAACACAATAGTCAACTGAAACTCATAAATAATACATGAAAAAAATGAAAGCTAATAGTAAAATAAAGGGAAATGTAAGTTGAGAGTGAGTCTGGTGCATCTTTACACAAAATAGTGATACCTGTGCAGTTTATACACTAGATCCAGTCCTCCAGCCCAAACTCTCACTTTCAAGTTTGCCCACTGATGTCTGTTAAGTGACTTGTCTTGTACGAAAGGACTACTTAAATGAGTAAGGGTCACTGGATTGGATCTGCTATCCTCAGTACTGTGTGGATTTCAGGTCAATTTTTGAGTCAGCCTTAATATGATCCCAGAAATGTATACTCTGGTAGTTCACGTTGTGTTGTATGAATTAATCTTCAAAAAGATGCAGCTTCAGTTATGGTTAAGGACTGGAGTTGCATTTGTACAACATCTTTGAACTTGTTAGAACTGTGACTTTTGGCACTTTTTGAACCCCGATAGACTGGAGGATATATAAAGTCCCACAGAATGACTAATTGTGCATTTTGGGATAAGTAGAAATTCCAGAACATGTAAATAATAATTTATATTTTGACCCAGGACAATGAAACCTTGAGGCACGACCAGAATGAGTCAAGCTCGCCTCAGAATGTTGTTATTGCTGCATATAAGAATTGTTATCAAAACTTTATCGCCTGGTGATATATGTGATCATTAGATAGGAATACTTGCTCACATTATAACCAAGAATCAGAGACCCTGATAAATCTCACAGAGTTTAAGATTAATACAGAGGAAATTTAATTTGTTAGTCATGACTTGTTTTATTAGTACCCTGCAGTTTGCTTGAGACTGGGAAATGGAGAGAGAGAATACACAGTTTGCCAATAGACAGAGGGAAAAAATACCTGGTTTTAGTACCTTAGAACAATTGTTTTATGGGAAATTTCTGTAAAGATTCATCAAAATCAGAGAAAAGGTTGAATGAATGGCAAACACAGCACATTCTATCAGCATGAGTATGAATTCTATAGCTTTTGTACGACTCTCAATAAGGTCTTCTTCGGAAGACAAATCTGCCAGATTTTTTTCAATAGCCTTAACTGCAATTTAAAGTCTCTGGAGAAACGAGATGACTTACAGCCCATCCCAGGATGAGTTGTTGAATAACCCAATGTGATTTGATATTTGAAATAGGGTTGATTACCAATAAGGTATGGCAACTTTTACTTCGATTCAAGGGTAATTAAAGATGGTGAATATCTTTATGTCCTCACACATTTATAATACTTTGTCCTTCTTTTAGTGTCACACTTGCAAATCACAATGTAGTTTACCAATGTAGTTTGTTACTGTAAAATCTGTTACAATTACACGTTAAACATGTGACCTGAAACCTAAGGTTTCTTTCTTCAAAAATATTTACGGAGATTTAGCCACATTTTGCTAATGTGCCAGAGAATCACAATTATTTTAATGACAAGCCATGCCCTATTATAGCCATCCTTGTTGCTGGTAGCAAAGATTACCCTTTTTGCTCTGCTTTGTCTTAAATGTAATGTCTCAGTGCTGCAAAGATTTATGTGCACGATTAACTTTATGAAATGTGATACTTCCTTTGACTTAGTGAGACTATTTACAAGGCATAAAGTTAAGTATGTGCCTAAATCTTTGCAGAATTGGGGCCTAATCTAGTCTGTTTAGAGGGCTCCAGGGGGCATACTGGCACTACTGTCATATGACAATAGATAGGCTGAAGCAAAGCATCTGAGGAAGGTAATGGATTGGCTGGAGCCAGTTAATTTTTTATTATACCTATGGAGCCAAATTTATTCTGAACGGAGCCCTAATTTATTTCAACAAAATTTGTAATGAAGAAATATATTATAAAAGGGGATGCAATAAATAGAATGTTACTTTTTTGTAACTTTCCTTAGGATAAACTTTAGCGCTGTGCTCCTTTGAAGGATTAAGAAGTAGTGCTATGCACCAATATTTTAAATCACTATCTCTAGAAAATATATGGGGAATACATGTAGCACATGGTACCTTCCTGAAGCCAGCATGGCTACAGAAACCAGCGGACTTACACGTAGATTAATTTCTATTGCAGTATGCAGCGCTGTACCTTGGCACCTTGGTCGCTCTTTTTCTCTCCCTGTGGCACATAGTTTAATTTCCTGAGGACTGAAAGTAAGTGGTGTAACTAAAGTCTTTGGACTTTCTGGATGAAATTTAATGGCCTGTGATATATAGGAGGCCAGAGTAGGGATCTGATTGTCCCTTATGGCCACAAACTCTATGGATCAATAACATGGAAATCTGCATGGGAACTGAAATATATAGATTCTTGCTTTAAAATTAATGGGCCAGATTCTCAACGGGTGTAACTCCACTATGCCTATCATCTAGAGACGTAGAATCCTTTTAAAGACCCAACACTAGTGGCTGAATTTAGAGCAGCCCTGAAGCTGCTCTATATATTTCCAAGGCTATTACAGATGAAAGACAACTCCCCTTCTCTTGCACTGAGCAGAGAGAATCAGACTATATAAAGTATGTGCTTAAAAGTGTAGAAAGCTTATATAGTTCTTTAAAAAGTATGACCATTTGCACAGTACCAATTTGATGTTTACTCACCTTATTGGTATAGTTGCACTACAGTCCTACAGCTACCTTGGTGGATCAAGTACAGTACATTAAGTTACAGCTTACTGAACATGTGCATAATGACATGCCATCTGAAAATCTAGCCTAGCAAACTGCAGAAATTGACAGAGCTCTTTGAAATAGTGTACTTGAACAATGATTTAAGAGTTACCTAAATAGTTTATCATTTGTTGACGATAATTGTTTAATAGTCATACTGCTCCTTTGCAACACGAAGATGAAAATTGGCAGACCTTTCTGCAGTGCTCTGTACTGCACCTGATAAAGTGAAAAGCTGGTTCTGTAGTCTAGTGAGCCACAATATACTGAAGGGGCCTTTACAGTAATGCCCTTTTGCACTTCTGCCAATGTGAAGATGCCTTATATTGGCTGGAAAGCACTCCCACTTTAAGTCCCCCTTTATATTTTACATACAGAGTATCTTGTAATCTGTATGATGTTGCAATTATTTAATCAGATCACATCTCCCAGTCCTCCTTTTTCTGAGATCATCATTGTATAAGCTCTCACTTCACTTCCATCAATTTAAAAACATCCTTTTAGTTTTGGTATTTTTAACATCTCTGGAGTAAGCTGATTTCAGCACTTCCCCAAGTTTGCTTCCCTGTATGTAACATTTCACACGTGGTCTAAAAACCAATTTTACCCTTAATAAAGTTTAACTATTCAAAATTTTTCATTTCAAAACTAAATAACAGGCATTTAAGAGAATATTTCTTTTTTAATGACACACATGATACTATTTTAAAAAGCTGAATGATAGCAGCAGTGGCTTCTTAGTTCTTTCACTCTATCAGTGAAGTTTGCTCATATTTACAAGATTTTTGTTCAGATGTTTTACTGTTATCAGTAGAACTAACATCTGCTTTTCCAGGGATTCTCTCATTTTACAACAATTGGAATTGCTGTTTTTGAAAACTATCTGAATTAACTCATTCTTCTCAGATGTGGTTCCACAGTAGCTCTGTGCAGTTTTTCCGGGTGCTGTTTGGCAGAATTGTGAGGAAAAAAATTGCTTTCAGCTAGTAATCCCTCTTGAATCTGATATATGATATGGTATCATAGGATTATTAGCAATACAGTGACATATACATGTAAAATAATGTTTGGTGAAATCAGGTCCGATAAAGGAATATTTTTGATAAAAAAAGAATTAGAATTTCAGTATTTTCATTCAGACATCTCAGAAATATCACTCGTCCAATATTACGGCTGACCTGTAATTTCAAAAGTTAAGGCATGCAGAGGTTGAGTAAGTTGCCCAAGGTCACATGGAGAGTAAACAGCAGAGTTGGGAAAAGCATACAGGTCTCCAGACTTATAGACTTGTGCCCTTTCTTCTGGAGAGAAAAACCCACTGATGTTCATGGCTTGGCTTTTTAGCTGTACAAATACTGCTGGACTTGCTCTGGGAAAAACTAAACAGAGCTATTTTCTGTAAAAGATTGAGAAAGCTCAGTGCTATAACAGGGAAAACTTTTGAACTGTATGGAATGTTTTCAGAAAGGGGCTGCCCTGTAACTTATAGGGAAAACAGTCAAAAGACCCGCATTGAGGCTCTGCAGAGGGAAAGTAGATGCAGCAGTCATAGAAGGGTGCTCCTATACCTTCTTCATGCTGCAGAAATGGTCTCTGCAGCAACCCTGCATAGCCCAGTATGAAAGCGCACGATAGAGTGGGCCAGAGGAAGGCTCGTGAGTCCACATCTGCATGGATTCAGTGACTCCAGCGTTCTGTACAACTGGTGTAGTGGAGCAGCAGCTGCTATTCCAGCCCTGCGGGAAGTAAGGCTGTGCAGACTTGCTCAAATGCTTCATGTGGGAAGGATGCATTTTGCCTCCTCATCCTATCCAGATAGACCCCAGTTACCCAGAAGTCATTCAGGAGGGGGTCAATTTCACCCTATGTGAATGCATTTTTTCAATATTTCAGAAATATGTTTGGCAAAGGCTGCCCCTGGCCCTGCTATTTCCTGGATCACATATCCATTTTTGTAAGACATCTGGTATCATGTGGATTATTCCAGGTCCTAAAAGCACTTTCAGCAGCCGATGACACTTCATCATATTCTCTCATTATGTTGGATGATGTTTCAATACAAGGCTACAATGCTGTGATGTATCTGTAGCTTACATCACAGTTTTGAATCATTGTCATCAGGACTGTACCTGTGTGTCACCGACATACACGGGTGGGATGCTGTGAGTAGAATAATTTACCTTGTTGGACAAACTCTAACAAGTTAGCAACCTGTTTGTTGAATCAGGTTGCTTCTAAAAACTTAAATACATGATTGCTTTTAGAAATAAATACCTGCAGTTTGAGCTTATGGAAATCTCGACTCAGAAAATCAATATGTCCTACTTCCTGATTAGTCACTGGCTTAAAAAAATGAAGAGGGTGGGGACAGGAATATGGCAGATCCCCATATTGAGTTAAGGCAGCCTGAGGAGAGCTCTGACTAGCATGACACTAGGACCCCCATTCTCATTCAAGCTAATGCCTCTTTATTTCTGTGGCCCAAGGCTAGCTCCCTCTTTGTTGTGCTTAACCAACAAGCTTCTTGAAGCAGCAGCCTATTTTCCTTCATTATTTGGCCACAGGGAATTTTGCAAGCCCTTCTATTTTCGTCTTCCATTGTAGTAATTGTGAAAAGAAAGACACTGTCACCAAGTGGTTCTCAATTATCACATCAACAGCCTTACTCTTCTGTGTAAATTGTCTTTTTAAAAAACACCCGCAAGTGCAAGAATTCTCTTTGGGATTGTTGCAGATGAAATCTCTTATTTTCTCTAAAGAATGATGGTCCCTAGGGAATAGAATTGCCAATAGTTGGAAGAAAAGCAAGGTGTTGCAATGTAATGTACGTTATGATTTAAACGTGTTATAGTACTTAAGAGAAATGATAACCAGACACTTTGTGCTGCATCTTATTCTGAACAATTTTAAGAATTAAGCCACAAGACAAATCTCCAAAAGGGAGAAGTGATGTTTGTACATTACAGTGATATCCCTGGACATCATACATTCAATTGCAAATATAATTAATTGAAGTGTTTATATTTGTGTGTGTTTTCAATTGTTTTGAAGTATCTAGGTCAAAATATCAAACGAAATCTTCCCGTAAATCCTATCCGGTCTGTTCAAGATGAATTATCTGTGCCACATGCAAAAACCAAAATAGTACATTTTGTTCATATTCCTAAAGTTGATTTAGAGTTGTACAAAATAAGTCATCTATTGACAATAAGAAACATCTTTTTTGATGATAGAAGGATGTATTGAATGTTGAAGGGGTAATGCCTTCTATAGTTTGTCTGAAAGGGCCCTCGTAGGATAGTAAGGTAGTAAAGTAATTATTTACTTTATGCACTATGGGTAAGTTTACACTTCAATGTAAGCACAGGTTTAGTGGTAGTTGAGTCTATGGACCCTGGGTTTTCAAGCCCAAGGTTTGAGCGTCCACACTGCAAATTGACCCTCTGTTTAGGATTTATGGACTCAGGCCCCAATCACGGGGCTCAAGCATCCACACTGCAGTATGCAGACCTGAGGCAAACCACCCAATCCCAGGCTTTCTAGCACCCTCCCCAGCTGCTGTAGCCCTGGTTCATGGTGTAGTGTCAGAAAATGTGACTGTGCACCCTGCATGTTACAGGAACACAGCCAGCAGCATTCTTGGTAAAGGACTTTTTCTTGTCAGTAGCCATTACAAATGCAGAAGAAGGTTCACTCTGCTTGAAGCACAGTGGTCAGAACAAAATGGAAGGCTTAAATGCCAAGCAGCTGTACTTGAACCAGGGGATTGCTTCCATATCCTGGGAGCCAATTGGACAGTTTTGGAATAGAAAGGACAGAGGGCACAGTCCCATGGAATTGTGGGATAGTGTTGGCAGACTCTCAGAACCCAAGTTTGGGGGGCCCGGGCCTGCGCTGCATCCACACTGCAAATGATGGATTATGAACCCTCTACCTTCGCAGGGATTTGGGGCCTGGGCCCAAGTTAGACAGAATAGTGTGTAGATGGAAGGGGTGTTTAGGCTTAAACCAGAGTCTGAGCTGTGCTTACACTGCAGTGTAAGCATACCCGTTATCACCTGTGCTCTTCCTCTGAATGTGGGATATGATCTGTAGTTGAATACTCCACTGACCTATCTGGCAATTGTTGTTTAATTGTTCTTGCAATTAGAAAGATTTCTCATATTCTCCCAGCTAAACTCATTCTCTTTAATACAGCTACACTTCAATTTTATGAACTCTGATTTCATTAACCTCCTCTTATCTGACTTGCCACTGTGTTCTCAGCTTCAGAGTAGGCTATTTATTATTTTTTACTCACTTTTATAAAGTTTGGGGTGTTCCAAGACATCTATAAAGTCAAAGCATATACATAAATCCTAATCCAAGTATTTTTTCTTTAATCTTTACTTGGTGTCCTATATCACTGGAGTGGTCTCAAATAACAAATATTGGAGACCACATATTGGCATTGTGCAAAGAAAGTGCTGACAGAAACATTTTATTCAGATCTGCCCCCTCAGCGTCCTCCATGATCAATCACCCTCCTTTTCCCTTCTCTAATCAACCTCCTCAACAAGGCACAGTCAGTCTCCCTTTCCACTAACCCACAAAGGAAGCAGCACACTTTTCCATTCCCTGCCTCTTTTCCTTCCTACATAATTTAGCTCTTCTGACACCAAGAACCTACCCATCATTCCCATCAGCCTGGTTGTCTTCTTTTAACTTTTCTTATTTTTCCATTTCTTTCTTCCTTTCATCTCCCCTGCTCATGTTTCTTTTCCTTTGACTCTTGTTTTCCTTGCCCTTTTATTACATTCTGTCCACTTTCCCTGTATCTCTCCACTATTGCACTCCCCCTCCTTTTCCTATCTTGACCCCTTTTCCATTTGCTGCTCACCCTGCCCCTCGGTGCTCCAGCCTCTATCCCTCTTTCCTCTACTTTCTCATCTCTCTCTACTCCCCTATCCCCCATTCTCCAGAGTTCCTCCTTGTCCTCCAGTGTCATACTCCTTTTTATCCCCACTCCCATCACTGCCTTGGTCTTTTCTTTCCCTGATCACCCCATCTTATCCTTTGCCACCAATGTCTGTACTCTCACTTCATTTTGTGCTCACTCAGTGTCAGGGGAGAGGTCTCTGCAGGGCACACTGGACCCTTCCTGCACTACCAAGGATAGCATAGAAATCTAAGCTCAATTCAGATTGCTCCCCTCTCACTGGCCAGTGCATTTCCCCACCCTCAACGCTTGAACTTCCAGAAGAGCAGGGATTTCTTCCGATTGCCCATCTCTTCTGTTGTAGTTGGAACCCAGCTGCCTACGTCGGGATCCATGCAGAGAAGTGTTGCTGGTAAAGCTCTCCTGAGGCTTCTCTGCTGAACTGCCTTACTCCACTGTGGCTCATAGCACCACTGACGCTCTGCCATTTGGCTCCCTAGCAGTGGAAGATGGCGTCACAATCCCTGGTCCCCTGTTATTTTTCCCACCACTGATTCATTTCCAGTGTGTCACACGAGAGTCCACAATACAATTAAGAAGCAACAATTTTTTTCTCTCAGCATTATTTTCTTTCTACTTGCTTTTGTTATCTTTTTTTTTCTCTTAATTTTCTTCTGTCTCTTATAACGGTAATAAATGTTGATGGGAAAACAGAACTTGATCCAA
The DNA here is from genome assembly GCF_965140285.1 of Lepidochelys kempii. Classification (NCBI taxonomy): domain Eukaryota; kingdom Metazoa; phylum Chordata; order Testudines; family Cheloniidae; genus Lepidochelys; species Lepidochelys kempii. Next base: position 22,254,198 of record NC_136391.1, read on the forward strand.
CAACTCTGCTGGATGCAGGTGCCGGGTGGTGCTGGTGGGCTGCGATATACAGGAGGTGAGACTAGATGATCTGCTGGCCCCTTATTCTTTATGACTCTAACTCTAAATGAAAGTGGTGGTGTTATCATGGCAAACACCTTCTTTGTACTTTGGTGGGCACCAACTAGGGCCCCGGGTGCTTCTGAAGCCCCCAAAAGCAACATTTTTAGTTCATCATTTGCGTGTATCTCATTATGTTCATTGCCTAGAAGAATAAACTCCCTCTCCCCCAAACACACACACACCACATGCTTGCTCAAATGAGTCTGGGCTGGGATAAACATTGTATCTTACAGAAATCATTTTTGTAGTAATTTTCTGCAGGCGTTAGCACTTTCTACATCCTGTTACTACTAATGGCTGCATAAGGCCTTATAATCCAATTTTAGCTTTCAGTTAAACCAGTCAAATTCACTGAGAGCAGAATTTGGCCCTGTAGCTTAAGATGAAGAAGTAAAGTGGTATGCCATCCATATTCGTGTACAGTGAGGACACGAGTTAATTTGTAGGTTGGTGAGAGAGATCTTGTGACACTGCACTCCATTTCACATCAAGAGACGATAACTTGAAATTACTGTTTCCAAGGGAAACACTTATGACTCAGAGCATTAATTTGCATTAGCCCACGATAAGGCTATCCTGTAAACTTGAGTTATTATTGAAAATAATTCACGTCCACAGTGCCAAGGAAGAATTTAACTAGAAATAGATTTTCTTCTGCACAGCCAACATTTTGCATATGACTCGGGCTTTTAGTGGGTCTATACAAGTTGATTTTTTTAAATGCAAAGGAAGGAAAAAAGATAAATATTTGATATGAGCAAAAATCAGCTAGTGTGGTTCATAAAGGAACCTAGTGTTCAACCAGTATTGGAAGGTGAAGGACTCATTTTGGATAGATTTTTACTCCTTGATTTCCCCACTTTTTGTGGTTCACTTGAAATAAAATCTGAGTTCTTGATTTAAAGTCAAAACCACATGGTTTCTGATGCACTGTAAATCACCACCTTGCATCTTTGGGGGAAGACTCAGTCCAGGTTAATTTGATGTTCTGCCTAAGCTTTCTAGAAGTGTTTATGACTCAGGTCTGTAATTAAGCCTGGACTCAGGCAAATTTCACTCTGGTTTTGTGCTTTCTTGTGAAAGTTTAGCAGATCTCTGGCAAACATGTTCTTTGCCATGTGAATGGTCACTTGATAATGATTTAGTATACTTGGAGCTGGATTAGCCCCTACAGTCTACACTAGGGCAGTTTTTGCAACTTGTTTCTAACATCCATTCCATCCCACTTGTATTTAGCAACAGTAAACTTAGTGCATTACACTTGGTGATCCAACAGTGCTCTGAGCAGGTCTAATCAACATGGTACTTAAAAAACTGGTAGCAACTGATGGCCTGTCCATCCTTGGGCTTCTAACATTGCTCACACTTGTAAAGATGACCCACTAATGGAAAATCCTAGCAAAATTTCCCTGGTGTAGAAAAGGCTTAAATGTTGTCTTTCTTCCATTAACAACTACTCAAAATGACATCCAAGCAGAGAAATGTCATCTCTGCCTCTCCCACATACACACTCCACCTCTCTACTATACACTAATAGCTGTAAAGCCTTACAGTATCAGCTAAGTCCTAGGCAAGTGTTTGGAAGAATGTAAATAAGTAGAAGACACCCACTTACCAGAATGTCACCAACCGCCCTTCCCTATTAATCAGATCTAAAGTTGCCCTGGGAAAAAGGGAGAGAAGAAAATATTGAGGACTAGCACACTTTATTTCTAAATGCTCACTACTAATTGCACCTCAGCAGCCACCTCCCTGCTAATAATAAAACTGCACTCCTTTTGGTTGTTTTTGTTTCCTATTCTTTTTTAACGATAGAATAAGCTTTTAAAGGCAAGCAAATGTTAGTGAGATGATTAAGAAAATGTTGACCATCCATGTTTAGCATAGAAGAGGAACAATATCACTATGTAAAATTATTTCCTTTCTGCCACATTTACATGGTGCTCTGGTTACTGTATGTTTGCTCTTTGAACTCTACAGGTTGGAGGTAGCATACTGTGATACCACAGTAACTGGGGATAAATATATACCTGTACCGCATATACATCTTTTTTAGATTACATACAGGATGCCTGTGTTTTGACTTGCATATATCTCTGTAGCTATAAAAGTCTGATATGTAAAACAGAGGTGATGATGTCACATGTGCAATGAAGGGCATGAGTAAGGTGAGGGAGTAGAATTCTGCAATTTCCTAAATATAATGTGTATTTCTCATAAAGGGGGTTATCCCTCTTCCATATAACACTCGATCTGCCAGCCATGCCCACCCTGGGCACACTGCAGTGTATCTCTCAATTGCTTCTCTTGAGTAAGGACATTATTTTAGATCCAAACGAATATGTAATTATCTATTTTAGAATGTTTTATTAGGAATTAAGACCCTTTTTATATTTTAACCAAACATATTCATTTCACAGCATGTTAAAATCATTTGCTCTCCCCTAACTGTGTTTATCTTTTCCCTGTAATATTTCACAGCTTAAGTCCTTTTCTTGGAGAGCTTAAAATATTGCCTTTTTTTAAAAAAAATTTGAATATATGTAGATAAAAATCTGCCCTTCTCTTTCTTGCCCTTAGAATTCTAAAAGGTACCTGTGTTCAAATATTAAGAAATAAAACAAATATAAATTATGCATTTTCCAAGTTAATTTAAAATGCATTATGCACTGCTTTGTTCTCAGGAATTAGTATTATTAAGGGGACAGATCTTTATGGATTAATTTTGAGTCAGTTTATTCACTTCTTTGTAATTCAGTGGCAAGGATTTCTGTCCCCAGGCGTCAAATTAAAATTTTTACTGTAAGTAACACATACACAATATGGACCTTTTTGTATTGTTTCTTTGTTTTTCTAGCATACAGTGGATTTACATATTATATTATTTCACCAAATTCATCTCTTTCAAAGTAAACAAATAAAACTTTTTTTTTTGTAATGATGTTAAAAGAATGCTCCCATTGTCAACTATAACAGAGTGGTACATAATACCAGTCTATTCTTTTCATCAGTATTCAGATTGTATTTAGCTCTGTGTTGCCTGACTCCATTCTCACAGCATACCTTCATACCACCTACACTCCTTTTCCAATATTTTTGGTGATGTGTGAGCTGTTAACTTTGTGATTTTTTTTTAAAATAGAGGTATCCAATAATCATTTTACACTATTGTTTTAGTGTAATAATTCTTTGTGCTTAGATGCTTTAAATCTTTATTTTTCCCTAATCTGAGCAAGAAAATAGTCTGCATTCTTAATTAGTCTTCTTTAAACAAACTATCTTTTCCTATGCACTAATAAAAACTAAGGATCATTTCTCTCTTGTTTAAATAACTGCTTGCTGTGGTATAAAATTGTAAGAGACATGATGCAGATCAAGATGCTGGCTTGAAGTGGAGAAGAGGAACAAGCAGTGCAATAATAAGCAGATTTTAATGATTTACTATAAATCAGCATTTTTGCCCTGTCAGTGAGATTGAAGAGGCAGACAGCTCCTCACATGTCTGCCTAGCAAATGTCTTCCTGATGAATCATGTGCTCTGAATCACTGATCACAACATTCAAACAGCACATCCAAATAATGAGGAAAACATATACACAGCATTCTTATGGCTAGTCTAAAACTGTGGGAATACGTGGTTTTAGTGGTGTGATAGTTAAACCCCTACATTGTCTGTTCATCAGAGGGTAATATAAGTGTATATTACAGGTTAACTATTGAAGCTATAGCAAGCTATGCCTCTCCTCATTAGATCTAGGATGAAAATCTAATCTTTAAATATTCTGGAGGAAAAAAAAGAAGGCAAACTGGAATATAAGATGATGTATATTTCAAGTGTCTAGTGACAGGAAAATGTTTATCAACTAGTTAGTTCCTTGGTGAAGAGTTATTTGTGTCAGGTAAAATCTAACAAGCTATCATTGTATACACGGTGTACTTCAGATAACCATTGTTAGTAACATCAGTTGGTCAGTAACTAAGAATAAAAGTATCATGGAAACCGTTATGCATTGCATTGCATAATGTACAGTGGTCATCCTTAAAAACTTGTCATTTGCCTTAGATGACTAAATAATTTTCACCTCAGTATAGCAAATAATGCAGGTGGTGATGTAACCATATCTATTTAGCTATTTTATCATATCTATTTTAAGGGTGGCTACTGTATAGTAACAAATCTGTTGTAACACTGTAGGGCTGATAGGGATGAAGTGACAATATCAGGAAAGCTCTGGTGGCTTTAATGAATGGGCTATTTGAGCAGGGGGTTGGACTAGCTGACCTCCTGAGGTCCCTTCCAACCCTGATATTCTATGATTCTATGAATGGACCCCCAGTTTAGGAGTCCATGTTACCTTTGGGACATAAACACAACTCTCATTAGCAATAACAGGAGTTGCATGTGTCACACAAACCTTCCCCTAATAATAATGGAAATTGACCCAGCTCACCCCTCCCCTTGTTCCCTCCTCCCCCTCACCCCCCCCCCCCCAAGTTCTTAAAGGTTGATAATTTACATGTCAATAACTCCTGTGATAATTAAACAAACCTGGCAGTTCCAGCTTGTAAGACATGCATAGAAGCAGTTACATGAAAACTAAGCTAGTTCCTCGTCAAGGTTAAGGCCATTTTGCAGGTCAGTTTGGAGGAACCCATGCTGCAGTCAGCTGTACTTGGCTGTTTGTGGATAAAATGAGGAGTTCATCCTCCAGCACTCTCTGTCCTTTAACCTTTTATTAGCACCAGCATCCATTCAGAAAATAAATTATGATGCAAATAATGGTCTTAGTTAGCGCCTCATACTTAGTGTTTTTTTAAAAGGATTATTGCAAGTTTGGTGGTGGTGATTTTTGAAAGATGGTAACTTCTAATTCCTAGTTTTGCAGACTGTAACTTTTGCATTTACTGCAAATTTCTGTACTGTAATATATATATATATATATATATATATATATATATATATATATATATATATATATATATATATGTGTGTGTGTGTACTGCAGTATACATTTAGTTGAGAATGTGCCTGTGTAAGTTATGCCAATTTATCCTCATGAAGACTTAGTAAAATGGATCCTGGAGAAAAGTTGACACTAGAAACCACTGACTCTTTTTCTTTCTGCCTACATGCCTGTGCCCTGCTATGCGTTTTGTCAACTATCATTTTTGCAAGATGCTAGTGCCCATTGTTTGTGAAATCCAATGTCCTAATCCTTTTGTTTTGCATGCAAGGAAAAAAAATAATAATGGGGTTTTAAAACAATAAAATGACAATGTGTTTTAAACACGACCATGCCAGGCTCAAAGTGTATTTTCAAAAGCATATCCATTTGTTTAATTTGAATAAGAACATACTTAATTTCATGGTCATTTGGTTAAAGCAGTTATTTTTTATTAATGTGTTATTGAGCTAGGAGCTGAGGGGACTGGTCAGTTTGCTTCTGTATAACTCACCAGCTTGGAGAATGAAACTTAAAAATACAAAAAGGAAAACTCATACCTGCTATTTAGGCATCACAATGGTATTGTATTGAGCCTTGTTTTTATTTTATTCAAAGTAAAGGGGGGGGAAGATGCTCAGACTGCTTATTTCTGCAGAAAAAAATCTGCAAATGAACTGTTCTATTAGCACAAATGGAGGAAAGTCTTTAGAACCTCTCTCTTCAAAAGCATAATTAGGTATTTATTTCAGACATACTAACATCTTTGCAGTAGCTAATAAGATGCAGCCCATTTGAATATTAATATAATAAATGATTAAATTAAACAGCAAGATTCAGACTCAGAAATAGCCTTTATAGGTCCCAGGGGGTCACTAAAACTGTATTCCATTTCTTCCAACAGTTAACATAGTACAAGAGACATGAATGCGTAAAGCAATATTTGTCTTATGAAACATGGAGTTTTATATTGTGCTATTCAGTTTTATTACTCCACAGTTTGAAGCTGTGGCCTGTGATGAAGTCACCATGCTGGGACCCAACAGCAACTCTTCCTGTTTTGGTGTTTTTTTGGCATCAACGTGATACATCGTTCCCTTGGCAGAGGCAAAGCTGATGGCAGACTACGTATAAATAGGTTAACAATTTTGGCACATGATAAACTCATAAAAAAAGTTGTCGTAAAGTAAATGGACTAGGAATTTTTCATCTGTACATTACAATGTATTTATTATTAATAATATGTACCAAATGATGTGCAGAATTAATATCAACAGCACTAGGATGATAGGTTGAACTTATTTTTCCCCTACATATGAGATAAAAGAAAAATAGGCAAAGTAGGCAATTATAATTGGCCATTATTCCAATAAAGGTGTTTCTCTTCTCAAATTAGTCCATGAAAACTGCACACTATTGAAATCCCATGAACCTGAGAGGTGTTAATAAACATCTGGTCATGGTTTTTGCTTAATTAGCATTCCTTAGTTTGGACTGAAGTCTGTTTATGTAAAACAAAACACACACGGCTCAGATTTTGTTGTGTGAGCCACAGCCCTTCAGCAATCCAAATCAGCTTCTTGTAAATGCTCGGTGGGAGAATTAGATTTATAAGTCTTATCATTTGTCAACACAGCAAAATAAAAGGAAAGCTTTTTTGGATTTGTCTGCTTTTGTTTATTTTATAGGACTTGTGTCACCTCAATAATAGCTGCAAAACTCTTTGTAATTTGAGAAAAAAATGCTATTTTTAAATGCAAAAAGAAATTGCAAGCTTATTAGCCTACAGGTTACTGAAAATGCCATTTTATTATTCCTAACAGCCAAAATCTTGCAGTCCCATCTCTCCACGGAACAGCAATGGCAGGAAGGTAATGGATAAACATGCAACTGGGCTTGCAAGACTATACTGTCTAAATCAGATAAAAGAAAAGTAGGAAGAAAACTCAAAGATAAGTGGTACAAAGTAAATCAAAACAAATCATCTTACCAAACTTTATTCACATCTGATACCATTTTTAGAAATTAAGGTCAGTTTTGTGGAACTAATAGGGAGTTATACCTATATATCTTGGACACCATGACAATGCTAGAGAGGAAGATTTATACACTATGGTTGCAGATGCAGAAGAAAGATATGAGAGATCAAATGGAAGTGCATGATAACAAATGAAAAATGGTCCCCACAGCCCATAAATTAATTGAGAAAAGAAGGTTGTCATTATTTGAACATGCTTTAAAATAAGGTATGGGGTCCAGATGGCAGAGAATAGATAGGCCAACAAAGTTTGAGTAATTGATGACTTAAAAATAAAACAAGATCTTAAAGAAATGAATCACATTGGGAGAGTAAGAGGAGGAATATTAGATGAAAAAGAACAAAAACTCTAGAAACTTCAGAGCAAAATCAAAGAATAGGAAAACAGACACATCTTCCATAAAGGATCTAAATAAATGTAAGTAATAAATATTTCAGTCAGCAATTGCATTTCCATTACAGCCACTTTTCTTTTGTGATTTCATTAACCTATTCAGCCTTATTATTATTTTATTTTATTTTATTTTTTTGTTTTGGTAGCCTAAGATTTCCAGGGAATATGTCAAAAGAAATTAACAAAAGCTGTGCCATAAAAATCACAATTATAGTGTCTGCTGCCATTACAGTTTTTAGCTCATAATGTCACTCAAAAGAGTCCTGTTGGTAAACAGCTGTATGGGTCCTACCTCTTGTCTGAAGTTATAATATCATATTTCTAGCAAAATTGCTTGTTGCCTGGGTCTAAAACTGATCCCTTCTTTGCTACATTTGCAGGTTAACAGGATCATGTATGTCACTGAGGAAGTGACGACACTCACACAATTTTTATTCCACTTTGTTTATTATTATTGTTAATGCACAAACTGAGACAAGATGTATAACCGGAGCACTTGTCTTTAAACAAAAAGAAAAGGAGTACACGTGTAGCTCACGAAAGCTTATGCTCTAATAAATTGGTTAGTCTCTAAGGTGCCACAAGTACTCCTTTTCTTTTTGCGAATACAGACTAACACGGCTGTTACTCTGAAACCTGTCTTTAAACAATACTTTTGTACTACATAATGCCAGGTGGTCACCAAATCAACTATGAACCATTTTATTTTGTAGCTGCACCACTGCCTTCTGGAATTTCATCCATCTACTAGAAATAGAGGAAATGGAAATAACTATGTGATGTGTGTGTGTGTGTATATATATATATATATTTCATATTTATCACTTTTCAGGACATTAGAGCATTTACTGACTTTGGAAGGCTCTCATCCAAACACAGCTTCATGTGAATGCACTGTATACAAGCCAAGAAAGAACGGCTCCAGGCTGATAGAAACCTCAGAAGTATGCTATATCATACTACTCAACTGTTCCTCATTAGAACACTGCTCACTTCTTTCTGTTTTTCTTCCCCTCCACTTTTTAATTTTTTTCCCCTCAAAGCCACTTATTTCACTGCTGAGCTCTAAGAGCATATTATGAATATTCAGACTGAAAATAGAACACCATCTAACAATGTTGAAAACAAAGGAGCCTTGAAATATATTCAGCCTCTTATTTACATTGTTGTGAGAGACAGTTGCATTAGCATACAATGGCTCTCCTCCACACTGTATCAGTTACCCCTCACATTACACTCCTTGGCAACTTATTATTGATGACAAAAAATGTATCTAATGAGAGAATGTGGGCTTGCTAAACCTATAGGTAAGCTATATTGCATTTAAGAAAGATAGCTCTAAAGGAAAAACATCAAAGTCTGAGAGCGGATTTGTAAAGAAGTGCTACTGAGATGGGAAGAAAGGCAAACTCGGGGACCTTCCCGTCATAGCACACAATGATGTCATTAAAGAACATTAATCTCAAAAAGGATACACACAGAAAAACTGAACTGTAACTCTCAGTGTGGAAGGCAAGCAAGAAGGCTTGAAAATACTCAGAAGACAAAAAATACAGGCTACAAATATTTCAAGGGAAGGATAGTTGCCAGCAGGATTGATCTGAATACTCAAGCTGGTGATTTATTTGTCATGCTTCTCATAAAAAGAAGAGATTTTCCTCCACCCCTCCTCTTTCCCAGACAGTAGAAAAGATGGAATGAGAATCTTGTTGCCCATTGAGCAATGGCTGCCCTTTCACAGACACTACAAATGAATGTGGGATATTGGATAGACCAATTCAAAGACTTTACAAGGAGTATACCAAAAAATGGGATAAGCCACATTCTTTGCATTTGTAATGGAAGAAAAGGAAAAGGACTTTTTCATTAAAAGCCAAAGGACTGTAAAGAGAATGTTAAATAGTTTCACACCCAAAATTCAAATTGATTTGAATGCATGTCTTGTTTTGCCTTTAACTAAAATGAAATTTCTCACATCCAGCTGTACATGTAGCAAGAAAATGAAAGAAAAAATATTTACTTGTGGATTCAATAGTCTCTTGTAAAAACAGGGGCCTAAGCTATGGATTTTTTTAAGCAGTATAAATTTAGAAGATTTCACATGATCCATTACATTCCTTAGGACCATTAAGATGCAGTTTACATGATTTATTCAGTATAAGGTCCACTTTTAGCTATATTTAAGTCTCCTATTTGTTATTTAACATGTGTTTAATGTTTTCTGTCCCTGCTGTGCACAGCTGCAAGCTGCTATTTTTTGGCAATTTTTGTGACTGTGAAGTGATTTGTGTCTTTGAATCTCACCTTTCTATTCTACAGCCTGCTGTTTTGATTTTTTTTGAAACTTTAAGAAATAAGTTACACTGTGTTATGACCTTTGCTTCACTTCACTGAAGTAAACATAAAGTCTTAAAGGCCCACACAAAAAAATCATGATAGTCATCTTTACAGGGTAGTTATGAAGACACATATGTCATTGATTTAGGCAGCCTGCGAAACTGGAACGCAAAGAAGTTCTACAAAAAACCCTAAAACAAATTCAACAATGACATAAGAGCTACTAATTGAGTACTGGCAAACACTTTGTGCACCACTTACAAACATTCAATTCATATAAACATTCTATGGCTGTGAATCTGCTATTAAGATTAACTCAAATGATGTTAGTTAGAGGGAAGCTGCTAGAAAGTAAGTGACCACTCTGAGATACTTTGAAAATACATGATCTTTACACAGAAGAGTTAGAGAGAGTAAAGTAGACATACAAGAGAGAAGTCATTTCAGGAAGTTTTATAATTGGGAATAAGGTCATTTGCATAAGTATTTCTGGCATTGCAATTGGCTTCCTAGCAGTAAAACTTTAGAAGATAGGATTGCTGAGAGTGATGAAAAATAATGGTAGCCATGCAGGTATAAAATGTCTATTTTGTAATATTACTGGACACATAAACATACATAGATAACCAAAGTTTGTTGGCCCAGTTTACCTCATTTCTTAATCACAATCACCATTCAAAGTCTCTACAGAAACCACTTACTGTGTGTATGATTTTATGCATATGTATGCTTCAGCTACTCTAGGAATTCTCATCATTTGCCAACAAGCAGAGTACTGTAAGAAGGTTATAAAGTCCACAACTGTATTGTATGGAAGAAAAATAACTCTCTGGCTTGAGTGGGAGTTGCTCTATGCCATGCAGAATCAGTCTCTGCTAAATGAAGGACTATCCCTGCTTCTGGTCCCACTGAAATCAGTGATAAAACTCCTAGCTATTTCAGTGAGCGCAGAATCAGATTGAAAGCCTCACATTTTCTGGAACCCACTGAAGAGGCCCAGATACTTGGCTGTGGTTGAGGTGTGCACAGTGTAGTTTAGAAGGAGTTGCAAAGGCAGCTTTTGCTGATCTTGCACTAACTGTCTGCTGAGCCAATCTTCCTTTATAACAGAGCTGCTCCAAGCTGCTTGTAGCCCTGAGATGATATGGCAGCTGGGAATCAACAGGGAAGCCCTGACCAGGCCTGTTTTCCTGGCCAACAATGGCAGCAGGAAGAAGGGCTATTATAAGAGCTACCAGGTTGGCTTCATGCCACTGGATGCTCCTCCAATGTTGGGGTGAATTTATATGTGCCGTCGGTGGTGGCACAACATGAATAGACTGTACCCCGAGATATGAGTCCCACTGGCCATATATCACACTGGCAGTAAAAGGAATAGACACTGAAAATGGACTTAATTGCTGAATCTGCATGCCTGTGTCTCTAACTACTTTAGATTTATGAAGCAGTTTTCACACACAAACTGTGCCACCAGGAGCCTGATCTGATTACTTCTTTGAGCACATAGGTTAGTAATCTGGCCTTTCTTCCGTCCCACAAACTGCAGAAAATGGTGTAGCTGCTATGTCTCTCCTCTCATTGGAGTATCTTTCCTTTTCATTTGCTGTTTGTCCTTTGATTCTGAGGAAATTAATCAGTATCATTCTTGCAAACTAAGGCATGCATTTAATTCCTGGACAATGAATGTGCAATGCTCATATAATGACCTAAAAAGACACTCTGCAGGGCATAATGTTTATACTGGTACATATTTATTTTTATATGGATTAAAACAAGTGTGCTCGCCTGTTTGCTAACGTCTCACAGATGCATGCAAGCGATCCCCTCTGTACACGTAGGGCTTGAATTTTACACCTCCTGTAAAAAATGCAAATCAAGTGAAATGCCATTTTAAATATTTCGGGTATGTGTAGTCTATTCTTATGATCCCTCCAGGTAATTTTGGTGCCTTTCCAACTACTACCTTAATTGGTACAAAAGTGTTTAAAAATCTCAAAGGGGAAACAAATATAGTCATGTAAGAGTGGTAAAAGTGTCTGTCAATTTGGGAACATTTACCTATAAATAGAAAACTTTGTAACTTCATTTATCCGATTTCACTGACCATGGAAAATGTATTGGTGCATGTTTTAAAAGAAAAAAATATAAAATATACTGGTTATTACTGCTTGATATATGTTCCCCATCCTTTTGAAGGATCTGTAAGAGAAAGCCATGTTGGAATAGTTTAATGCAATGCCTTTAACTTATCTATAGCACATTCAACTGACTGCACTGGGAAAATTGAATCTTTTCCTCACAATCTTAGTGACATGAAATATATATAATACAGTAAATGATTAATGCAGTTATAAACTATACCTGAGATAAGATTTAAGTATTCATATTTCTATCATGTTAATACAACACGATAAACCTATGAAGCAAACTTGACCATAGCATTTGTTATTCTGTCCAGTGTTCAATTATTCTTTGTCCAAATACAGTTTAGGGGCTTGCTAAAATACATTCGCCTGGTACAAAACATTATGTGCTACAGTGAGATAATCAACAGCAGTGGTCAGCAACTGTAGACCTCGGTCCAGGGCACAGTACTGCAAAATAAAAGTGAACCCAGGGTATAATCACATGCAGGTTTTTATTATAGTTGTCCAAAGGATGTCATTTGCTCTCAAATGCATTATATTTTGTCTTGTGTAACATTTTGCTTGAAGCCTTTATATTAAAGAAAAGCTAACTTGACATAATCACATATGTGCTTAACAATCAGCCAAGCTGTTTAAAAATCACATTGCCTTAATAATCAATCTCTTCTTTTAATAGCTGTATTAGGGGTCAGATTCCGTCCTTGGAAACACATGTGGGTAACAATCAGTGACATTAAGAGAAATATGTAAGGAAAGAGTGAGGACCAGTTTGATGGTTTGTGTTAACTTTATGATGGAAATCTTGGGCCACCCATAAAATTACAACCTATAGTCCTGATAGAGAAGCAGCATGCCGAGCAGTGAAAGCACAGGGCTAGGAGTCAGAGTGTCTGGGTTATATTTCTGGCTCTGCCACAGACTTCCTGCAAGGTCACTTTACTTACTTGTCTCAGTTTACCCATTTGTTATATGAATATAAAACCTAAGTCACAGAGGTTTCATTCTTTCATGCTTTTAGATCCTTCAGTGGAAGGTGATATAAACACATAAAATACCTTATTCTTCTATAGCTCTTGTCAATATTGATTTTAAAATACTCTACCTGCCATTCCCAGCCTTTCTAAAAACATATGATTATAGTAGACTTAAAATTCCAGTCATTAACTCATAGCTCATAGATACTGCGGAATCTATTAAATGTTCCATATATAAGTCGGAATCTACTTGTAAGCTAGTCAGCATTCTGAATTCCCCAGAGTAATAAAGCACCCTGAGATAGTCTTGTCTACTGGTTGGAACAGGGACTGGCAGTTCAGGTCTCCTGGTGTCTCTTTCTAATTCTGCCACTGACTCACCCTGTGACCTTGCAAAAGTCACTTAATTTCTCTCTGCCTCAGCTTCACAATCTCTAAAATGGGTATAAGTACACCTTACCTAGTAGTCTACTATTCTGAATGAACTAATGAATAAGCTTTTTTAAAATATGCTAACAGTAGAGTTTTCAGAAGAAACTCAATTTCCTGAAGTTATAAGCTAGAGGTTCTTCCTAGAGCTGGGCAGAAAATGGTGGGTTTTTTACCGTAGAAAAAAACATTATTTTCATCATCATTTTTCATTAAACATTTCTGACTTTTCATTGAAAAACTGATACCCCCAAAACTTTGCTTTTTCCCCCCCAAAACCATTTTAACTGAAAAGCTTTTGATAAAAACTCAAAATTTCCCACAAAAATACCCTTTTAATGGAAACCCCAATTTTTTGGTTAAATAATAGTTTTGACCAACCCTTGTTCTTCCACATAGGCAGATGATTTGACTCTGTGGATGAGCAGCCTCTCTATATATTATGTATCTAGGAAGCCACAAATAACACTGAGAGAATCACAGACATGCACCATGCAGTCTGGAGGTGCAACTAAAAGGAGAAACACTCAGTGGCCACAAATTTTAAAGAAGCAGTAGCAGGGCCCAGCTGTTACATGCCACCACATTTTATAAAGTATGTAAGTCAGCAGGGAGGTCCAGGCAAGGGAAGTAGAGGAATGTTTGTGGGGGGGAACAAAAAAGACTTTGCTAAACGAATCTGTCAGTATAACAAAGTTTGGCTGCAATTAGGCAAGGGCAAACATTCAGGATGATCTGTATTTTCCCAAAGTGATTTGCCCATCTTAAAAAGCTAAGCTAGGATTTAAACGAATTGTTCAGACTTTTTTTTTTTAATTAAAAAAGCTAAACTGTGTCACATTGTGAACGTTGTGTCCCGTAAGATAAAATGTGATGAAGTCTAGTTGGAACATAATACAACAAATCTTTTCATATTTTGAGACCCAAGAATTCTGTTTCATGATGAAAAAATCAGTGTAACTAGAAATGAAATACTTCCCACTGCTCAAGAAAAGTTTGAGTAAAATAGAATAGTATGTCCTCTATTTTCAGGATAATAAATGTATGCCTGCCTTCACTTTCTGGCTGATCCAAACTGCTGAAGGTAATAGTTGCCAACATTTTAAACTGAAAATCCATACCTCTTTGTAGTTGCAGTTACCAGAAGTACACACCATAGTGACTATGTCTGCACACAGTTGATCTAACACAAAACCAGTTGTGCATATGTTAATACTGTTTTGCACACAAACTTTGTAGCAAGGGCACACACAAAGAAGTGAGTTTACAAATTACACATTCTTTTATATGATAGTCAAGGGAAAATTTTGCAAAAGGAAGACCAAAGGTCTGCACACAATTGTGGCCTTACAATGTATATTTTCCACACTTGCACCAGTAGAACATGTGGTGGTCTACGCCAAAGGTTAGTTAAGTAGTGAAAGAGGCATTTGCCTGCACAGTTACCCATTTGTGCATACATTCATGGTAATTCCACGTGCATTTTTTGGGCAAAGGGCCTATGTTTTTGAATAAAATAAATCCAAAATAAGTATTTTGCTATATATGTAATTGATTAACATAAATTATTATTGGTCTCTTGAGATTCACACTTATTATTGCTGGTGTAGTACAACTGTTAAAATACAATAGTTTCAGCTCTTAAGCTATCTTTCAGTTATGGAACAAGATAAATCAGATATCTTCTCTGCCTTGTAAAAGAGTTACATTTTTCAGGTTTCTTGCTTGTTTTTCTGCTGCCTTTTGTGATGCCAGCTCAACATTTGCTTGAATGGCGCATTATTGTCATCACAACAATTTCAGCCCTTGCCTATGGAGATCCCATTACCATGAAGCTTACAATGACAACATGATTTCTGTGCAAGTCTGTGGTGACCTTCCCCAAGGCGATGCCATTACAACATGAGATTATAAAGGGAAAACAAATTCAGTGACTATATATATATATATATATACTAGTGTTATAGTAGATAGTCCTGATGAAAACGATCAATGCAAGTTTATGTCTATGATGATAGATGTCAGGACAAGATGGGTGGGGGGAAGTTCACCAAATGCACTGCAAGTGCGTTAGACAGTGTTATAGCTTTATACAAATGAAACCCACTGCAAGTGGGGATGATGCGAAGTCAAAAATGAAAATGCAACTGATTTGTGGCAAAAGGCACAATTGGTTTGTGGTTACAGTACTACCAATATAGTAGTATTGGTAGCTAGTCATGGGTAATTTGGGTATCTTCCTGTACTGCAGTCGACTGAGGCAGCTTCACGTGACCCTAGAACAATGACCGCTCATATATCTGTACCCTTTCAACACTTTTGCCCACCTCCTAATGCATTCATGATATTTTAATGAAAACGGCACCAATCACATAAAACAGCACTTCCAACGTATAAAACAGCACTAACAATTCAGTTCAGACCTACTTAAATTCATTGTCATCTTTAAAGTTTCACTAGCTAAGCTACTGATGGGATATCAAATCTGAGCCTTCAGAAATTGAGCAGGATAATCACCATCTCCGTGGAATACAATGGGCCTGATTCTCTTCACATGTGCATTAGCCTAGTAGTGCTACCATAGCTTGGGGAGACAAAGATGGTTTTTTGTGCACTCCTAACCCTGAACCAGCTATACCCAGTGAAAGCTACAGCAGCCTGCTCTAAATTATACCAGCAACTAATGTCCCCAAAAGGCTAATAATGCCAATTGGGAATTGACAGAATGTAAAGTAGGCCTTCCATACCATCCTTCCCCTGACATTCTCCCTCGGAGAGTGATGGAGGCACCACCATCTCAGTTCTACTAGAAGTTTTGCCTGTCTTGGCGAGCTATCCTGCTGGCTTCATCTGTTTTGGACAGCTTTGTGCCAGCAATATATCACTGTATAGCACAACAATTTTACACGAATGGAAAACCCAAATGAGAAGAGACTCAAACCCTGTATTTCCCCTTTGATAATGGAGACGAATAAGATGTTTATTTACAAAATATTCCTTTCTAAAACAATCTCAACAAAACTGTGAAACCATTAAGAATAAAAAGGTGGCTTCCAGGGACAAATTCAGGCTTTCTATCGAGCCCAGACTACATCACTGTTTTACCATGAGACAACAGTTTTCCAGTTTGTGCCTGAGCTGTCTGCAGAAGAGCACTAGAGTGTGAGAGTCCACAGACCTCAAATGCATGAACTTAGAATGATTAAAAGGAAGCCATTGATGTCACATCTCTAGTTAATCCAGTGCATCTATTCTATAGGTGGTGCGGGTTCAAGCCTGTGAGATGCTGTGCAATTCCACATTAAGTCTTCTTAACTCCTACTGAAGTCAAGGAGCACTCAGAATCTGCAGGAGTTGCTCAGCACCTTGAAGCATCAAATTTTAAAGAGTGGGTCAAAGAAAGGTTATGCCTTTCCAGGACCATAGAAATATTTTCTTCACTACTGGTAAGAAACGAGTTCTTTTAGCTATGGAAAGAGACTGGGGTAGGGGAAAAAGAACAGGCGTACTTGTGGCACCTTAGAGACTAACAAATTTATTAGAGCATAAGCTTTTGTGGGCTACAGCCCACTTCATCGGATGCACAGAATGGAACATATAGTAAGAAGCTATATATATACATACAGAGAAGGTAGAAGTTGCCATACAAGCTGTAAGAGGCTAATTAATTAAGATGAGCTATTACCAGCAGGAGAAAAAAACTTTTGTAGTGATAATCAAGATGGCCCATTTCAAATAGTTGACAAGAAGGTGTGAGGATACTGGACAAGGTACTTGATTTTTGAACAATATACCAGAACAAATGCAGATAATTCTTAATTTTCCAACCACCATACTTACAGCAAGAGAAAATGAAGGAAAAGTTTTTGATATTGTTTTAACAAGTGTCTTAAAGTGATTGACAGCATTCATATTCTCATTATGGCACCTGCAGATAATGAGGTATCTAGGCACAAGACTATCCACTGCATGAGCATGCCAGGAATATTATCACTGATGTTTTAGCTAAACATTCAGTTCCACACAGTACCTTTACATCTTGGAAATGTCAAAACACAGCCAGATGCTGGAGCCATAGCTACTCAAATCACATGCTTTTCTAAAACAATGTAAAGACACGAGTAATGTATGTACGTGGTAAGAATTGTGGAGTACTATGAAACTGTCTGATATTTTTATTCACAGGCCTTTATTAATACCTGAAGGGGCTACCCCTCAAACAGAATTTAATGACCACCCTCCCTTTCAAAATCTTCTTAATTCTGAAACTCCTTAAAAGAGGAGTAACAAGGCTCATAAAAAGACTTGAAGAGTCATTAGAATGAGAACCATAATCAAATGTGCTGTACTTCTATCAATGTGATCTATGTCTCCAGTGTATGGCACCTCCTTGGGAGTCAGGAGACTGAGGTTTATGTCTCAGCTCTGTTACTGACCTATTCTTTGCTACTGTATGTCACTTCACCAAACTGTCCCTCTATTGCCCCCCCCCCACACACACACACAGTCATCTTTTCTGTCTTGTCTGTTTAGATTGAAAAGTCTTTGGGGCAGGGACTGACTCTCACTTTGTGTTCACAAAAATAAAGACATTGAAAGAGGGGACATTCTGATAAATCTGTGTTAAGCAATATTAACATACTGTAAAATAGAGCGCAAGGATTGCAAAAATAAGCGTGATGATGAAAGACAGTATTGGTGACTGGCTCAACACACCACCGCACTACAACCCTCCCTCTTGGGCCCTGAGATTGAGTAGAGTAGCAGTGCAGGAGCATTGGATGACAAAAGGAGTCTTCTGACCCAATCTACAAAGAGACTTGCTGGCAGAAGCAGGCCCAGTCCTTCAAGTGTCTCGTGCATCACACCTGTAATTTCTGAGGGATTGGGGGAAGGGGAGAGTGCTCAGTATTTTGCAGGAAATGCCTAACTGATCATGTTGTTGGTTTTCAACTTCCGTGGAACTAGCTGCTCACTAATATAGACCAATCTATACAAGGTCCACCCTAGGGCCAAATTCTATCCTCAGTTACACTGTGCAGTCCATTCATTGCCTGAGAGGTGGGCACCTGGTCTATAGAGCCAAGCTATTATGTTCTGAGTTCTGTTGTTTCAACATTGATCTGGAAAGAGTTTTCTCCATACACATCCTAGGGCTTGCTTCCAGGAAGCTCTGTAGAACAAACCAGCAAAGAAAAGCTGGAACTGATGTGAGAACTGTCTCCCACAGCAGGTCTTGTCTTTTGAGGTTAAGATGGATCATATGGTTCAGGAAAGAGAGAAAATGCGTTGGAAATGCGAACTTAATCTCCCAAACTTATTATGAGTTTGTGTACATGGGGAAGTTAGTGCACAGTAAGCTAGGGAGTGAATTTAAAGCACACTAGCTACTCAGCACTAACTCCCCTTGTAGACACTCTTACCACACACTAAGGATGGCTTAACTTAGCACACTTCCAAAGTGTAGTGAGCTAATGTGCACTTAGGCATGCTTAGCATGCAGTAAGAGTGTCCTCACGCAGAGCTAGTGAAAAGAGAGAGAGAGAGAGAGAGCACACCTGCTACTGTGGGCTTTTTCACCAGGTAGGCAAGCATCTTCTCCATTGTACTTGAGTACATTTACTTCCTTCCATTGGAACAGGACAACATCTTTATCTATATTTGCACATCAGTTTCAGATGGACTAGAGCAGGTAGTGATGCCTGACTTCTCCTCATATGTGTTTTAGTCTAGGCCAAAGCATATATGTTTTAGGTACATGATCATGAGGGAAGTGAGGTTTCTATCTCATTATTCACACTCTCTCTTTCCTCACTATGCATTAGTGCAGCTTTTTTCACTCTCCTCTATTTGAATCTTGTACCCTGCTAAGTTATATCAAGTATAGACTGATAGTCTCTGTTTGTTAATGAGTTGCAATATCCAGGGACACACTGAGGTCCTGTAATTACATAGTCTACAAGCAAATACCTACAAATTAAACACAGAAATGCCTAGTGGGGAAGGCCCCTATACAAAACCATACAGAGACATTTAGCTCAGCTAGTCTTGTGTCATTCTAATTTTGCATATTTAAGTATGTGTTATTATTTGCAGGATGTGTGTGTGTGATGTGTACAATGAACTTATTATTTCTGATTTGTGGTGTAGAGGTTGGTTCTTAGGCTGGATATCATAGAATCATATGAAAAATTGATCCACACAGCTTGTGTAGAGGATGCAAGTTGTAGCATCTCAGTGGCTCATGCTGATGGTATGGTGAAAGCTGGACGTAGTGATTATAGCTTGGGCTTACCCCCATAAGCTAAGTCGCTGCAGGTACATTGAAAGGAAGATGTACACGTGCAGATCAAAACATGGCTCGACACATTCTCATGCAAAAAATCACTTATGGAAAATCATACATGTAAGTATTAAAACATCTGAATGCATTCTCTAAACTTTTCCTGTATAAAAGTCCTAAAGGAAGTTGTATCAACCTCCAGTGTGCTCTAACAGGTTGGAGAACAGCCTGAAATTTAGTAGTTTAGTAAATAAACGACTTCTGAACATGTCAGCTGTAAATACAATGACGGTCTTGTGGTTTAGGCATTGGGGGGTTAACGCAGGAGCCTATGTTCAATCCCTGGCTCTGCCACAGATTCCCCTTTGTGACCTTGGGCAAATTATTTAATCTCCAGTTCCTGATCTGCAAACGAGAGACAAAGTACTCCCTTTCTCTCAGCCTTGATCTGTCATATCTGTTCAGATTGCAAGCCCTTTGAGGCAGGAACTGTTGCTTACAATGTGTTTGTACAGTGCCAGGCACAAATGCTCCCCAATATTATTTGGGCCTCTAGGTGCTAATCATATGAAAAGATAATTTCCCTCATGTTATGGGAGAATTTAGCCATACAACTGCCAGTAGCATTAAACAATTAAACTTCTAGCACTTGTCTGGAAATATACAATCCCCTTGTCAGAATGGCCCTAGTTTATGAAAATAATAAATCCTACATTTTCTTTAAGGTTTCTTCTCCATGGTGCTTATGAGATTTCTGATTATGCTTTGTTGTTCAACACTACTAAATGCTGAGCGCCTTCTTTCATGTAGTAGATAAAAAAGAAGATGCTGAACCCCACAAATGACAGCTTTAGTGGAAATGGGAGTGCTTTTTGGATAAAACCACAATGTTTTCCATGAATAAAATGGTTGACTCAGTTGTTGTTCCTTTTGCATGGCCTAGTCAGTAGCTTGTATACTATGAGTCTACTTTTGCACTGACTAATACAGAGGCAGTGTGGGACAGGCGGTGAGAGACAGAACAGGGCAGCTGCAAATGAAAATCACCCTGGGGAGGGTTACAACTGGATAAAGTTTTCGACAATAAGATTCCAGAGACTGCTGACTGGAGCAAAGCTCAATATTTTAGTCTCAGTACAAATTTGCTTCAATCTTATACAACTCCCATGCAGCCGCCGCCACAGCTGCATGCTGTAAACAACAAACAAATCTATTTCCATCAGCCCTGCTGATGCTATGAGAAAAGTGCCTGAGCATAAGACATGCACAGATGTAGAGTCTCACCTGAGCCTAGTGCTGCCCTCCATTTGGCCCCTCTAACTTAATATCGTTGTTACAAAGCTATTGGTCTCCTGATAGAGAGCTGGCTCAATGCAGAGCCTCTTCTTCCAGCTAATCTGACAACTCCGATCCAAGAAGCATCAAGGGCCCAATTAAGAAGACACATCTTATCAAGGAGCTTATTTTGCATAACAGAATACAAATGACGAATAAAAATTTAATGTTTAATAACTTAGTACAAAGAGGGCTGTTGATATAGAATGCCTGGAATTTTTATGGTGGCTGTCAGACTTGTGATAAAACTGTTATATAGGAACACTTGGCAAAAAACAGCGTAGAATTTTTCAGTAATGGTGTGTGCATGATATTGCATTAATTCTTGATAGGAACGTAACTGTAAGCCTGGGAATCAGCCAGTTTGAGTTTCAGTTTAAGATGCTTTTTTTTAAATTGAAGGACATCTAAATATATTTTAATGAAGAGTTAGCTGAAAGGGTACTTGGTACTTCATAAATGTGTTTGTTGAAGTACAGAAATTATTGGAAAATCACTATAATCCCTCTGGGTTCAAAATAACTTTGTCAGCTTCAGTGATGTGCCTTCAGTTTTCTGGGAACCATTACTAATGGATAATAGGGAGCTGGATTAAAGAGGAAGTGTAGGTTATCTATGCACCTTTGCCCTTGCTGGTCAGAGGCATTTCTTCCATTTACTTATATTGTATGGAGAAGTTGCAGACAGAGCTCTTTCTAAAGCAAAAGATGATAATCTGTAAGAAATTTGACTTGCCTTTGTTTTAACTTGTGCAATTTATATATTGAAGGTCATCTGTGATAATAAATTTTTTTGATTGTTTCTGTGATTTCAGTTCCAGTTCTGTGAGCTAGCTATTGAATGTAGCAGTGACCGGTGAGGCTGTTTGCTCTTAAGTAATTATTGCAAAGTTTTTGCAAGCTCTGTGGCAAATTGGTTCTGTGAATACATCACAATGGATCAGGAAAAAGGTTTCAAATTTCCTTCTAACCATTTTCAGGAGTCTGATGCTGTTGCACAGGTTCGAGACTTTTGTTTCATATTCCAGTGAAGTTGCCATAAGGTCCTAAGCCTTTCTTTAATAATAAAAAAAAAAAGGGCTAGCTATTGAAGTGTAGAAATTAAGTCATCTTTACCAGTACACTTTATTTTAAGTGTCCATTAAATAATGCTAAACTAATGCTGAAATAGAGTGGAACTCTTTTACAAGTACATATCACATCCATATGAATACTAAATGAATTTCTTATTCATTTCATTCTATTGTATTACTGTTATTGCAATGAATACTAAATGAATGCCTAATGATTGGACATTTAAAACAAAGTGTTACCCCTATACAACAGTCATCAAACTTTAAGGACAAATTGAGACTAAAAAGAAATGATGTATCAGTGGAGAAAAAAATGTTGAACCATATAGTTGAGGCTATTGAAAGGTATAATTTATTTGATGATGCTAATATTCAGATGCAATCTTATATTAGAATTAATACTTCAGGAGTGGACCCTTATATGGAGGATTTGTTGCAGAAATAAAATCTCTCGGTAACACTTTCATTGTTCCATCATTATGAACTCATTTGGTATTCACTGTAATAGCACTAATCATAATGAATTTGTTTGATATTCATGTGGCTCTCACATGCATTAACACAGGCTTTCTGTTGTAATTCAATACCCAACAAGCATTAGTTAATGCGGATTTGGGGTTAGAAATGGACCTGTCTGCTGCAAGTTCAGTTTTCTTTCAGTTTTTATAAATAGTTAAAGGCATTTTTCTCTGTCAGATGCCTGATTCATTCATTCTTTGATGAATTATTTGAAAAGCTGCTGGAATGTCCCACACTAGCTTTTCCAGATGAAGATAGGTGTGTGCCATCATATATACTGGGCAGCAAGCCAGCAAGACAAAATTTTATCACTCAGGCACATTACCTCATTATCCCCCTGGCACTGGTGGGCTCTGGCACATCCCAATGCTGGCAATAGGATACAAACTGAGGAATCCCAACTCCTGGTGTTAAAGGGGTTTTGTGGTTTATGCTAACAAACACCACTGCTTCCCTGGGAATGTGGTATTGGGGAACGTTTACTTTGCAAAATGGACTCCAGTCCTTTCTCAACGGAAATAATTCAACACCCTATATGGCAATGGGCGGAGCAAATGTGTGCAAGTTATCCTAAATTAGGGAACACAGCCAGTTTTTCAGCAGTTCTGACTCACAATTACTTGAAAGGGTTCGGACCTTC
The DNA here is from genome assembly GCF_965140285.1 of Lepidochelys kempii. NCBI lineage: Eukaryota > Metazoa > Chordata > Testudines > Cheloniidae > Lepidochelys > Lepidochelys kempii. Next base: position 22,277,411 of record NC_136391.1, read on the forward strand.
ATCACTTAAAGGCTGCCCCATATATGTAATTGTGTTATTCAGTCTTACGTCAGGCTACATTGACTTTTCCTCCATATTAAACCTCACAATAATTATTCTTGTAGTCCCTTTAAACTGCTCAAAAAGCAAATGATGTAATATATGTAATTACTCCTAAAGAGTACTGTAATAATCTTTATTTTATATAGTAATGGTTCAAAACATCATTGGCCAGATCTCCAGCTAATACAATTGGATTCAGCTCATGTAGTCAATGGACCTGCACATAAGTACACCAGAACCTGCTTCAATGTCCTTTAGAGTCAGCGGAAAGACCCTGTTGAGTTCAGTGGGTTGTTGGATCAGCCCACAGTTGAGGATGTAGCCCTAACTCTAACAATAGTAATAGCAAAGTACTTCGCACCATTATTATCACTTTAGAATGTGGTAATATGTTCATAAGGACAAAATAATTGGGAAGATAGGGCCATGGACCCAATTGTTCCATCAATGACATCAATACTATTGTCCCAGAACCACAAGCCTGGAATTTATGAAATAAAGTAGCTTTACTCTAAAGTTGATGTTTTCTTTTGGGAATCTTGTCTCCCATCAAACAGATTTCCCTTTCACCCTCCTGCTTGGTTTATACAAAAATGTCCCCACCCCATCAGTCTCAGGGGTGGGGAGACTTTGTGGGCCTACAAGGAAAAGAAAACCCCTGGGACCAGATCCACAAAGGACTTAGGGTCTAACTCCCACTTTAAATCCAATATTTAGGATCCTCAAAATCCTTGCTCAGCTACTGCCATTCTGCACTGGGAAAAAACACTCCCCTCTCTCTTTGGGATAATTTTGTGGGGATAGGCAGAATTTTTCTCTCACTGCCAAACTATCCTGGGTATTGTTGGTATTTTCGCCTGTCTCTCAGCAGCCCAGGATCATGGTGGTTAGGTTAGGTTGTAAAAATCATATTATCATAACTTGGCCAGTGTCCAATGCAAGTATTCATTCTCTAGGTGGTCTGGTTTCCTGATAAACTCGAGTTGGAAGCGGATTAGGAAGAGGCATCTCAAAAAGATGCTGAGGAATGAGGTTGGTGTTCCTAATGTCGAGTACACTGAGGACACAACCCTCTCTTCCCCACTGCATTAACCTTCATATGAGGGGAGAGAGCAGGATCCCAGCAACAGTGCTGGAATCAAGTTAATGGGGTGAAAAGCTGATGGCAGCCTCCCACCAGGTGGAATGGAGGGCTGATAGTAGATTTCCACCAGGTGTTACATATTACAAAGGAAGGATGACCTGCCCAGGATGAGTTGTTGCCGGATAGTTCCCAGATGTATTACTTAATAAAGTTGCAGTCTAGTTAACCCACATTCCTAGTGTCTTGTCTTTCTTCCAGAATCTCTGGGACAAAGGAGGTAGCCTCTTACTCCAAAATCCCAATCTGGATTCTGGTTGTTTGGGCGAGGCGAGCTCTCTCCTTAACATTTAATCAAATCTTTCTGTTGGTAGTGCAGAATTTGTCAAGACTTCTAGAGCCCTTGGTAAATTGTAAACTATGTTTGATTAAGACACCTTATGATATAGTTGCACCTGCTAGCACCTTTAGAGTTAAGGGTCTTTCAGAATTTCCATTACAAACTTCTATTTTTAGAAGTTTATAACTCAGGTGTAAAAATCAACTTTGGTTTAAATGTTGACAAAAGCTGTGAAGCAAGTTAGGTGCAATAGGGGAATCAGCAAAAAAGGGACCTGCATCCACTGCATCCACAACATCACATGTGAAGATTCAAACTGTCATTTGTAACCATAGATTGGCTAGTCAGGTGACAATTTTACCCAGTTTTTATCCACAAATGCTGCTGTGTGTGCACAAATCAGAGGCCTGTCAGCAGCAAGGAATAGAAATGCATTTTTGCACCAACACTGTAATCAGGGCTGAAAATTTGGCCCACAAGGCTATAGGCAAGAAGTTGTGTTTCCTTCTCACTCTCTTTATTTAAGAACTTTTTAAATAATCCATTTTAGTCCTTTCACAATGAAGAGAGACAAGGAGAATTTTCTTCTTTGTGCAGGTTCTAACTTAAACATATTTCTCTTTTTTAAACTAAAATATTTATGACAGCCTATAACATGAGCTAATGCCTTTGGATATAGAAAAAAGATAAGAAGCTAAAATAACCAGCTACTTCATACTATTCTTTGCTAACAAGCAAAAATAGTGTTGTTTTTCAATACAAAAATAGTGAGTAGAGGTGCCAGTCCACTACAGGCTATCTGTGCCAATACCCTTTCATTACTTCACAGTTACATACGAAGAATGTATGTCATGTCTATGTCCACTGAAACACCTTGGCACGATGACACAGATTTGTGCACAGAATACCCCTAAATCTGAATTTGCTAGTTTTGTGGGTTTGTCAGACTTTATTATTTAACTTGCTTTCTGTGGTGATAGATAGGTACTGAGAACGTTATAAATACTAGCTTGTGTCTGCAAGTTGGGCTGTGAAGCTTTCACCCAGGCTTACGGTGTCTGTGATTTTATAACCAGCTAACAAGTCACTTTCATGGGTTCTGACATCATCTGGAACCTTTGACCGTGTAACAACCAACAGTTATGCTATGCATGCTAGGTGTTGCTTGATTCATATTCTTATGTACATATGCATCAATGTATATTTAATGTTTGGTTGGGTTTTTTTGTTTGTTTGTTTGTTTTATATGAACCAGAGTAGAGAGAGTTCCTTGCTTTCATTTTAAAAATAAAGACCATGGCCCTCTCTAGTGTCTGACCTATCAGGAGTTCATAATGAAAATGAATGTTCATTTTTTTTCTTTAAAAGTGTCTCAAGCTAAATGATACTGACGCTTTCAATTTTTAACATCATAATCAATAAAGGCTGCTTATGCACACTTTGCAAAACCATCAGTTTAGAAGTTTGAAAAAAAAATCTGCATATGGCTGCAGCTTGCTGACTGGAAAGCTCTAGCACTAAATCTTCCGAGTTAAAGTTTTACTGGTGTGTTATGAGTAAAAATGCCTTGTCAGCCATCTGCCAGTTTTTCTCCTAACATCCATATTTTCAACCCTTGCTAAACATTGGGAGCATTTGGCCACAAGAGGCCAGCTCTACAATTAAACAGCCAAGTTCTGCAGCAGAAGCAAGGGCATGTCAAAATAGAACTGTCTGTTATTAATTTTAAAAGTCCATAAAGGAAAGCTATGACCCTGTCAGGGTGATGGACTGGCAGTTAAATGTATTATAAACTGTTAACTCTTAGAGAAACAAAAGAATAGGAAAGGAAAAACAATGCAGCAGTGTCAAAAAGCTTCAATAAATGCTAATCATGGCAGATTAATCAGCCTCTAATTCCACTGATCCAAAAAGGTTAGAGAGTCAATTGTGTAAAATTAGCTCTTTCTCATGTGTCCCTTTGCGTTTGGAGAATCTGTCTGTTCATTTGCATCTTTTGCCTTGTTTACGAAGAATTCAGTTCATTAGCTCTTAAACATGAAATCAGATATTGGAAGGGGGAATCCGTTGCTTTTTCCTGCTTAAAGCAGTGCCTAGAGCAAATAGCATTGTTACAATGTACATTTAAAGATTCTACCAAGCAGCATTAATAATTGTATGTCTCATACCTAGAAATCTCCTTTTGACAGAAAACTTTTCATGTGAAGATTATTTTGTGTTGTAAGGATTTTTTTTTCAATGGGGTTGGGGTAAAACCATTTAATCACGGGATTGACATGAAATAAATGGCACGGAGGGTCTGACAAACCTTGCTTGATTTAGGGACAGATAGAGCACATGTTAAAATGAGATCCCAGGTCCACATGCATTAACTTTTTTAACCAGTGTTTGAAAATCCCAAAACCTGCCAAAGAAATAGGCAGGAGAAGTGAGTGATGATGCAAAACACAGAAAGTCTGATGAACTATCACTTGGTGGCAAATAAAGCAGGGAGTAAGAAAGCATTTTAACCAGAGCTGTGTGAAGAATGCATAACAAAACTCAGACTCTGCCCGAACTAACCTGGTTTCCTTACAAACCCAGAACTCAACCCAGACTTGCTCATTGTTTGCTAAGTTTTGGGCACCATATGACAGATAATATGTTACTTAATGCACTACTGGAAGGTACTCAGATACTATAGCGAAGAGTGAGGTGAAGAATAGAAATAGAACAGAATCACACTCTCAATTATGGGAACTGCCCTTATCTGAGTGGAGTAACATCTGCCCCAATGTTTTCACAGCGTAAGTATTCACACACTACTGGTTGCATTCCCAATGTCCTGTTCCACCATGCATGGTCTCAGGGAATAACCTCAATAAGTTCTCTGTCAGTCTCTTCTCTGGCCATTTGAAAGGCTTGGTCAGGGATATCACCTGCACTTTGAACATTTGCTTCCTGTTGGTTCCAGGAAGGGAATTATGGCTTGGAAAGAACACCATACAAAACCTAGTATTGTCTCATGGCGTCAACGTTCAGGACAACTTTCCCCTGAGTGGTCCAGCAAGGGCACCCACCCTCAGGTTTCCAGCTCCCCTGGTCATCAACTCTCTTGGGTGGAGACCCACGTCTCTCTCCCTCTCAACCAGGGAACTTCCAGGCTGAATAGTACCCTGCTTTCACTGTGTTATCCCCAGCAAAAGGCAGGCTGCCTAAGCAAGCTTCTCCTGTCTTCTGTTCAGAGACTGCTAAAAGTGTGACTCCTCGAAGTTATAACGTACCATACAGCACTTCCTGTGTCAACCTGTTTAGTCTTAAGAACAAAGCGCTACAGATAAAATATTAAAAACAATAAAAGAACCTGCCTGCATGCTAATGAGCTTACCAAGACCACCCCAACACTAACATGGGCTCTGGCAAGAGCAGTCCTTTAAAACCCTACCTAAGGGGAGCCCTTGTGGTTTCAAGTTCATCACAGCTTCCTCTCAGAACAAGCATTCAGTCTTATGGGGCCTCACTAGGCCAAGTCCTTCTAACCCTTCCCTAAGGACTGGAAGAAGGCAGGCCCTTGTCCTGTGTAAAACCAGGCTCTTTATCCAAAAATTCTTTCTTTATCTGTTAGTCCTTGGAGAATCAAGTTTGAACTAGTATATGTGAACTTCTCCAGGGGTGTCTTCAAAAGGGCTGATACCAGAGGAATTACATTAGCACACCCCTCCCCCATGTACACAATTGCTTTTTTTATACAACGGACCCCAAAGGTATTAAACCTAATTCAATAAGGTTTAACTTAAATCAGTAAAGTTTATTTTAATTCCATAAGGTTTGTCCAGGACATGGCAGGCTACTGTCAGTCTGTCATACATGATTTTTTATGGAAAACCTGGCAGTTTGGGGGGGTGAGTTTTGTTTCCATTCTATCCAAAAACTAGAGGTGAATCTCAGGAAGACCTAGAACATATGGAAATGTGAAAAGTGTTTAGGTGAAGACTTTGCAAAGCCGAAGGAAACAGAGAATTGCAAGACTCTAGTTTTCAGGTGACCCATGAGATTTGTATATATTAAAGAATCTTTAAAAGATGTGAAAATATAATATTGAGGTTAACAAGATAACAAAGAGCCCATATAACAAGAAATAGTCAAGAAATATTTTAAAGGGAGTATAGTATAAGTGTATATGGCACAGGGAAGTGGACTGTCAGCAATAGTTCTCTGCGTGTACGTCTTTTGTATTGTAGTGAAGTGTACAACAGCAAGATTTGAATATTGTAAATGTGCCATCTCCCTTTTCTGTCAATCAGATCTTTCCAATTTTGAACATGCCAAGTTGAACTACGTTAACTTCTTTGTCACAGAAAAGTGAATACAGTGAAATTTATATATTCACTGGTTTCATGAAAATGAGAAAATTCTGTCTATTTTCAAGAACAGCTTTGGGCTAGGTTTCAATGGCTGCATTTCATCTGTGCAATTTCCCTCCCCACAACTGTTATGATGTGAAAAGTGCCCTAGGCCAGGGACTTGTAGGCCCAAGTCCACTAAAATTAATTGTAATGGGGGGGGGGGGGAGGATGGAACCCTCCACCACCTTCTGCTGTAGTTTATCCAACCAGTCATACTATACATTCCAGTCCTTCTCATTGCTCTTCAGTTGCTGTGTGTAATTTGATTCCACCTGATCATTCCTTTTTTTGCAAGTGAATCTAATGTGATCCTACCAGTTAGAAAAATATATCAGACAGCTGTCCCAGTGTTTTTCAAATGCTCAAGACTATAATAAGCTTTGTGTTACTATTCCCACTTCCATAAAGTTTTGGTTTTAATACTGTCAAAAGGATTTGAACATTGTTCCTTTTGTCTGGAACAGCCCCATAGAATGGATGCTTTCCTGGACCTAGGCTCAAGCTCTGGTGTCTGACTGCATCAGAGGTAGTCTTTTGCATTGTGGAGTGGGAGGGGGCAGAAGAGTTTGCAGTCAACGCAATTTTTGCTGGCTGTCCTGTGTATCTAAAGTTCTCATGAGATAAACCCTCTCACCAAAGCGAACTAGAGGTGCCACAAAGTGTAGATCTGAGTCTGAACTTCCCATAAGTTCTGTGCTGTTTGGGTCTGGGGTATGGTGTTCATCTCATTGCAGAAATAGTACTCTCTCTAAAGTTCAGCTCGGGATCCAATCTGTCATAATATTTAGGATGATCTTCAGATCTATGCACTCACAGTGAGACACAATAGTAGAAGCACCTTATTATTCCCTACATTATAAATTCACTTATCCTGGTAATAAGCAAAGTTTTCATTTAGCAAATGAGCCCTATGTAGTAGAGACTGATCAGAGTTTTGTTATATGGCTATGAGGGGATTGGAGAGCTCTGACTCAGAAAACCTTTAAGGTTTTCAGACCCTGTAAGAACTCAGAAACTAAGCAGTGTCAAGCTCAGTCAAGATTTGGATGGAACTCCTCCACAAAGCACCTAAATGATCCTGGAAGTTGTGAGGATGATTTAATGGGTTGTATGCTTCTCTCTGAGTCCACACTGAGCAAACAACCCTGCTTGGTGTGTGAGGAGGCACTCTTCTGCTAGAAGAGTGATCTCTCAGATGAGATGTAAAGCAGAATTCCTGCCCATTTGCAGTGAACCTCAGCATCCTGGCCACATGCCAGCTCCATTCTGCCTACCTACACTTTAAACTGAATACAGTTGTTCTTCATTTCCTGCCCCAAGCTGTTCAGTAGTGCGCTATTAAAAGAGCAGCTACATGTCAGTGATGGGTGAAGAGAGCCTTTACCTCTTTCACAAGGATGTTGTGAGCTTTAATGAATGAATTCATATTGGGAAACACACTTTAAGACAAAATGTGCCTCTTCAGAGATATAGATAAAGGGGAGGAGAATCATAGGGTTCAAAGGGACTGCAACAGTCATCCAGTCTAGCCCCCTGCCAGAAAACAGGATTTGTTGTGTCTAACCATGCATGAAGATGGCTAACCAGCCTCCTTTCGAAAAGCTCCAGTGAAGGAGCTTCTATGACCTCCCTAGGCAGTCTCTTCCAGGGTCCTACCGTTCTTACAGTTAGAAAGTTTTCACTGAGATTTAAACTAAACCTTCTGTGCATGCTTTAGTTTGAACTGTAGTAGCACTAGTAGAAGAATGTTCTCTCTGTGGCAAACGAGAACAACTTTTCTCCATCTTTCCATGGAAGCCTTTCAAGTATTTGAAGACTGCTATCATGCCCCCTCCCCCCCCCCCAAATCTCTTTTCCAAACTAAACACCCTCAGTTCCTTCAGTCATTGTTCATACGGCTTGCATTCCATCCCTTTGATAATCTTTGTCACTCGCTTCTGGATTCTTTCCAGTTCCTCCTCATCCTTTCTATATAGTGGTGACCAAACTTGCCTAACCAGCGCCGAGTAGAGCAGTACTATCACCTCCTGGGACTTACATGCTATGCCTCTGTTAATGCAACTTAAAATTTCATTTGCCTTTTTTTTTTTTTTTGGTAATCGCATTGCTGACTCATGTTGAGGTTGTGATCCACCACAACTCCCAGATCCTTCTCCGCAGTGCTGTTGCCAAGCCAGTTATCCCCCATTTTGTATTTGTGCGTTTGTTTTTTCTTCCCTAAGTGTAGCACCTTACACTTGTCTTTGATGCATTTCATTTTGTTGTCTATAGCTGAGTTCTCCCACTTATCAAGATCCCTCTGAATTTTAGCTCTATCACCCAAAGTGTTGGCAAGCCTCCCTAGCTTTGTGTCATCTGCAGATTTTCTCAGTATGCTCTCTATTCCTACATCTAGTCAGACAGATATCAAACAACACAAGACCCAGAACAGATCCCTGTGGAACCCCACTTGAAACCTCCTTGCAATCTGACATCATTCCATTAACACTTACTCTTTGTTTGTGTTTGTTTAACCAATTATGTATCCACTTAATGGCAGTTCCACCAAGCCCACATTTCTCCAGCTTACCTATCAGAATGTCATGTGGAACTGTGTCAAAAGCCTTGCTGGAGTCCTGGTATATTATGTCCACCCCATTCCCCCATCCACCAAACCAGTTACCCTGTCAATGAAGGAAATCACTCTGGTTTGGCATGATTTGTTCTTAGTAAATCCATGCTGGCTGCTAATGATTACCCCTTCATTCTCCAGGTAGTAGACAAGGAGATGAACAAGGTAAGTGGCAGTGTCTGGAGACATTTTGTCAGCCAGACATGACTGGGCATGATTCTCCATTGCCTTGACACCTTGGACAGCCATTTACACAGTGCAAAGTCATTCTAAAATAGTATCAAATCAAAATGGCACCATTTTCATTCACTTTGCATTGGTGTAAATGATTACATTAGGTGTGGAACAGACCGATAAGCCGACTGCCACCTAGGATCTTTGGAGGGAAAGTACCACACAGTTGCCCTCACGCTAGCCCTGCCAATGCACGACTAGGGAGTTGGGATGGGGAGAGACTGTGTGAATCATGGCTCTAGCCCCACCCAGACACAATTTACTGGTAGCTCTAACTGCCCCCTTCCCTCCCCTCCCACCCATGCACACGCACACGAGCACTCACTGACCATCATATACACATTCCTTGCAAACTTTTGTACCAATGATTTTAGTTTCTTGTAGCCAATGGTTTTAGTTTATTATGTGATGTTATACTTAATTAACATGTTATATAAAATTTCTGTTGCCCTTCTTTTCCAAATCCTATATAAGAGCGGAGCTTTGGGGAGTCCCGAGCCCCAATGCCCTCCTCCCCGACCTGGGGCAGAAGCCAGAATGAAGCTGTGGGACTGAAGCCACAAGCCCCAGCACTCCCCCCACATCTAAAGCCCTGAGCCCTGGTGTTCCCAAGGGTCAGAAGCCCTGACCACCACCCCGCACCTTCCCCACCCCCAGAGTGATAACACACACACACACATAGATCCCGTGGTTGAAGTCCATAATGTTTGTTCGGAGTTACGAGTATTTCGGATTTATGGCCAACCTCCATTACTGATGTGTCCATAACTCTCAGGTTCTACTGTAGAAGAATATTGCTCTGAAAATACTTTAAGGGATTGGAGAGTGGGATGATCAAAGACTTTATTTATCTTTTCCATGATCAGGAGTGTAAGATTTTCCATTCAGTGTAGAATGTTTCCAATAGAGAACTACATACATTTTTCTTAACACAAAATTTTAATACCTACCCTTTGACATTGGCAGGATGCAAGCTTTTGACAAGATATAGAATCTCCTTATAGTTCCATTGCTTTCTCAGAACCAGAAAAATTTGAACAAATTCCTAACTTGTGTAAATTTCAGTGGAGCTATGCCAATTTATACCAGCTGATGATTTGGCTCTTGGTTTTGTGTTGTTCCATTACTTTCTCACCTTTTGATATGCGCTTTCCTTTGTTTGAAGGTTTTTATCCACTAGCAGGGAGGGACTGCCTTATAGACGTGGCTTCTCTTGAGGCTTGTTTTTATATCAAATTTAGTGTTAGGTGATTTCTTTTTTTTTGTTTGTAGCTATATCTTGTTCATGTATAAATGAAAAAGCATAAAAGGTGTAGATTATGCACTATATTTCCTGTAACATTCATTAATAACTGTAAAACACTGACATATATTGCACTCTACTTAAAAATCTGTTTGCTTTAGAAAATACAGTCAAGTATTTAATTCACCTGCGTAACTAAATGTATACACCTAAACAATGTAGAAAAATATATTAATATGATAATATACCCTGGTCCAGATTCAGCTCTAAATTTCACTGGTGTAAATCCAAAATAACTCCACTGACTTCCATGGAGTAATGACTACCTCATTTACAACTGGTGTATTTGAAACCCCACTCTAGTCCAATCTCTTTCTTATTAACTGATGTAAGCCAGATGTTCACAATTTCTCTTAGCTTCAACCACATATTAACAGACAAATTTATGTCCTAAACATTTCCCTTCCCATTGATGGTCACTTGGACAACCTCCCCTTCCCAGTCACAAAGACCATCTCCACTCCCGTGTACAGTCAAATAATGTTTCTTGGGCAACTTCAGCAATTTTTTAATTGGGGAAGTAGCGTTAGGAATCTATTTTTAATTAGCTTCCAATACAGTTTAGCAGCTGGAAAACAGGTAGAGAGCCAGCACCATGGGCTTGATCTCACACTCATTGAAATCAATAGGAAAGCTTCCATTGATTTTAATAGTGCAGGATGAGGGTCCATGCGACCATCTAGCTGTCCACATGCTACCAGCAAGTAGTGCCTAGCACAATGAGGTCCTGCTCCACCACTACAGCTCCTAGATATTACAGCAATAATAATAATAATAATTAATAATAATTAATTAATAATTAAGTGCTTCACAGTCCTGACCTAATACAGAGAAATACTGTTCTGGTTTAGAAAGTTACAGATTATCTCATTATTCAGTTAGTTGGCTGGAATTTGTTGAATTGATTTATAAATTATAAAATGTGGACATGAAGAAACACTACCTGTTTCTTGTAGAAAAACACAACAAAACCCGAACATTTGCTAATTTATGGAATTTACATACACACATCTATATACATATACATCTGATGCTTTTTTAGATTTGTGAAGATAACTACAAGAAAGGATGCAGAGAGACGTATTTATATCCTTTGGAGACCTGTGTTCCTATTATAAAGCTTTCCCTACAGAAGTCTTTAAATTAAAAATATTTTTTAAGCTTGAGCCTAAAACATCGAACACAAATCACAGTTTGAGTGCATAGTGTGATTCCCACTGGAAAATGGAAGACATTTTCAGACACCAGGTGATTTCTGTGTCAGTAAGAAAGAAGTGTTTATCTTCATGGAAGAAGAGAGATCCAGTTTTTGATGTAGGACTCATTTGTATTTGCTGTGAGTTACCCATTGGAAAATTACTGAGATTAAGTTGAACATTATTTTTGTTTCCAAGGCTTCATGTATTCTGAGCAGAGACTAAGCACTGCACTGAACTGGGCTATATTGTGTCTGAAGAGTCCACAGTATGGACTCCTGTAATAGCAACATGCTGACTTTATGAAAGATTTTACAGCATGTCCTGCTATTGAGCTTTATGTAGGACTTCCTATTGACTCCAGTGTATGCATGTGCCCAAAGATTCAACTTGAACCTATGCCTTGTGAGAAAAAGATGTGACCAGCTTTAAGATTATAGACATTCAAGTTCCCCTTCACACATTATGGAGAGCTCAATTAAAAAGTTAACGTGTTTTTATGAACTGTATGATATATTATTAATTAATTAATATTATTTTTTATTTTATTTTGTCATCGACATTCATATTATTAATTCAGTGACGATTTCTGAAAAACCCTTCCCTAGAAGACTCTTCAGACAGTAATCTAGCTGCCATTCTGCCATCTCCCCATTCTCACCCCAAAACACCCAAAAGTATTTTTTTTTTAAAATTCTGTGGATTCTCCAAATAGATTTTGTGAAATTCCCAAAACCTTTTCTTAACATGAGGCCTTATTATCTAAAGAGGCTTCCGGGAAGGTGTTTTTAGATAATTATCTGAGAATTAATCGTAAAAATGCAAAACAATCATACATACTAAAGTTCTTACATACTCAAGTCATTTTAAGGTATGTTACCAATTTTCATAAGGGGGCCATTGTCAGAAACGCAACTTCATCTAACCAAATAGGGGCATCTTCTGCATTATAAATCTGTAACTGCTTTCATTGCACTTAACAACTGCTTATGCAAAGAACTGTGTGAAACACTATTAAAAACCACAGGTCTCTGTGAAGAGGGTTTAAAAAAAAACCCCAAACCTCCCAGTAATGCTGCATTAGATCCACTCACTCTGTAGGGCTACAGCCAACAAACAGTTAACATTACGAGGAAGGTAATTCCATCATGCTATTAATGTCCTGCAATTCAGCTGTGACTGTGTTCTGTTCACTTGGTTTTCCTCTTCAAGTGCTGTTCTGTTTTTAAAGCTGCTTTGAAGGAATGCTCTCCAGTGGACTGCAGCCTGTCACTGCTCCCTGTCATGTGTCCGATAATTAAAATCTGACTGATTTACTGACTGGCATCAACCATCACAGCTCAAGAGTTAGATGATGTTCATCCTTCCCAAGGCTAAATTTACTTGGTGAAAAGGGGCCGCTTGCTTCCAGCCTGAGCTGTCATTCAGCTGCCGTGGAAACCATAAAGATAGCTAACAGAGCCCCAGCCAGCAGTCTTTAGTTTATTTTATTCTAATATTTATTGCCACCCAGAAAATGAACATAATACAGACAAGTTAGTGAGAGCACTGCACCAGTGATTTGTGAGGCTGGTGTGGAGTGAGATCAAAACACTCCTGCAGTACTGAAATAAAATAGAACAGCGGTGTTTCCCAAAAGTATGGCTGGGCTGTAGCTATGTTTATATTAACCCTAATGGGGTACAATTTATTATTGCATTGTAAGTAGATGCTCTTTTGGAGAAGGTTTTTTTTAAAAAAAAAAAAACACCCCCTGTTCAGGCAGTACAATAAATAAATAAATAAAATAAGGACCCCCTGAGTCAGGGTGAATAATCTAGCGATATTAATGGAACCGCTAGGATCTACTGAAAACAGCAACTTTGATAGCTCAGGGTCATGGTATCAGTCCCATTGCTGGGACAAGATGTTTACAAAAGATTTAAACTCTGGTGAGCAAGCCCTCACTGGCTCACTCTCCTCAGACTTTAGGGTTGTGCCCTGCTCATCTTGCTCCGTACAGTTTATTTCTTATCTCACGCTGGGTGTGACAGATGCCAGCAATCGCCAATCCCCTGCCCCCACTAGCAGCTTCACCCCCAACCTGAAGCACAGCAGGAGCTCATAATTCTGGCCCAATTTCCAAACCAGTCTTTCTCTGTCCTTAAAAAAACAAAAACAAAACAGATTTTAGTCCACATCCCTCATTTTCCTGTAGAGTACTTGTCCTCTTCTGTTACACATAAATAAAGCAGAACCTTAAACACATACTGCCTGGTAAGAAACTCAAATATCTTTCCAGCATGGATAAGATATTAATCACACATACTATTTACAGTATTAAACAAAACAATTATAACATCGTATATACTCAGTTGAACAAACACAGTGACAGTACTTTTAGAAAACATACGGAAAAAGCAAATGAAAATCCACATCAGGAAAGATGAACTTTCCATGAGTCTGGATCCCCTAATATCCTTTGGGCTCACAAAATTCAGGTACAGTTTGGCTCCACTCTTCTGGAAACATCATCTCTTCTGTAAGAGAAAGACCCATAAGGCCTGATACACCACTGCCTTACTCTAGATTCCCCCTGGTGTTAACTCCACTTCTTGCTATGCAGTTACTATGGTGTACACCTGGAAAAACTCAGCAATGAATCAGCCCCAGAGAGTGACATTTTCAAAAGTAGGATCATGTAAAATAACAAAAGAAACCCATATTTGTACTTAATTATAAAAGCAGTTAGGCATTTGCTGGTGCCATTATCCATCATGAATGCAAATGTGGGTGCATGTGGACAAGCCAACCTCAGGCTCTGCTTTTTGAAAATTTGGCCCATTTTGCATTTGGCTTCTGGAGAGTTAAAAGTGTGCACAGGACAAAGAGGGGACTAGTGCCTTGCCCTCAATGAGTTTACAAACAGAGGACCCAAGCCTGCATATCATTACTCAGATGAGTCTTATGCATATGAGTAGTGCCATGAAGGCCAACAGACTTTTTTGCTTGACTAAGAACTAATCGCATGAGTAAGGATTTGCATATTGATTTGGTGCCTGATCCTGCGCAGGGAGTGCACTGGCTTACAGAGGACAGAAATACCCTGATTAAAAAATCACTGTGACATTCTATAGTAATGGTCCAAATTAGTGCTACTGCAATACCGATGTTATTACTGAAGAATACTCTGATATATGTTTATATGCAGTGAGGGTATTTTTGTGTCAAAGACAGTTCCTTGTTGAGGGGAATAGGCTATTCAGGCTGCCAATTCAGAATTGCAGCCTAAACAAACTGGAATACAGACTAACACGCATTATGCAAGGTGTTGTCTGATCAGCCATGGATTTGATGTGCTCTAACACACTGTAAAGGGAGCTCAAAAATCATCCATACTGAACAGCTTCATCATTCACTTTCAAAAATATTTCATCTTCCCTTGTCTTCTTGCCTTCAGGAATTTCTATCAACTCAATATTTCTTAATCAGAACTTATCTTTTACAGGTCATCAATTTGATTTCTGTATGTCTTTGTGCTTTGTCGTTTCATTGGGAACAGCAATCAGTTGTGCCCATCGATCTTTAGCACCCTATATTCAATTTTTGTGCAGCTGTTTGCCGTGGTGGAACTAAAAACTTTCTGGCAAGTAGAAGTTTCATGGCGTATCTCAGACTATTTTGTTCATAACTATCATTTTATTATTTTAATGGGCATGTAAAAATGAAAGCCATGAAACTGCAAAAATAACAAAACCAGAAAAAATTAAAGAGTACAGGAACAAGCACACTGTCTGCCACCTTGGACTGTCTCTGGGATCAATTTCCTTACTGGCCAGCTCAGAGTTCATCTTGGGCGCTGTACTTGAGTTGTGGCTAGGATACACTTATCTTAGCAAGTATAACTATGAATGGTATTATTTGGTCATAAACTTATCCAGCTCTTTTCCTGCTACAATTCTGGTCCTTATGACCTGCTGTGCAAGTGAATTCCAGAGGCAGGTGACATGCTGGGTGAAGAAACAGATCCTTTCATTTGTTCTAAATTTACCTGCCATTAATTTTATCAAGCGACAAGTTGTTGCTGTACTGTGAGATAGAGGAGGAAGGACTGATCAGTTTTCACTACATATTTCATAGTCTTAAATACCTCAGTTAAGTTCCTTTTAATTCTCCTACTTGCCGAGTTCTTGCTCCCCTTAAGCCAGTAACAAAACAGGATGAAAACTGATTTCCAGTGTGATTAATACTGAGCAAAACTTTCACCTCAAAAGCAGAGGAAGATCTTGTGGTTTTGATGTAAAAGCAACTCTCTCTAGGGATGCACAAACCTCAGATAATTTCAGCCAGCCCTGGTTTGACTCAGGACCTTTAACTCTCCCCTATACATCCTTCCTTCCCCTCAACCACAAAGGAGCACATCTCTACCTAATTGACTCCAGGAGCCCTCACACAAACCCCTCTCCACATACCTCTAGGTATCATTTGGGGGAGGGGTGTAAAAAAGGTCTTTTTCATTACTCCCCAACATCTTTGGTGACAGGTGGCTGACCCAATCCCCATTTTCTGTGCCAGGCTGGCAGTTAGGGGATGAACAGAGGTTTTAGGCAAACCTAAGGCAAACCTACTGCCCTTTCAGTTCATAGAGTCATCAGGGGAGCCTGCTACCTTCTCACTTCTCACCCATTGAGATGTGGCACAAGGACATGGTCTTGCCCTTGTTGTGGTCAATGTGCCATTGAGCCTTACTACAGTCCATACTACAGGGTTATAGGGCAAGCTATGCTTTAGATCACTTTTAGTCCCTGTAAGGTGCTTCCCTCTGGTGACAGGCCTGACTTCCTTCCCCTCTCTCAAGGGTGAACCCATATCGCCCAACCGCTCTGAGACTGACTTTCTGGGCTGCACCCCCCTGTTTTCCAACAATATCAATATAACAGGCCCAACTGAGTGTGGTTCCTGTAAGCGCTTTTCCCTCCTGGAATCTGTGACCAAGGGGCTGATTACAGTGATTCAAAAACAGCTTCTTTAGACCAAAGGATTATTTATTTACCCAAAGGTACAGAGCATGCAGAGCAAAGAGTTAGAATGAAAAAGGTTTATGCACATAACTCTTACCTACACCATCATTTTTGCTTTCAAGCTTTTGTAAATTCCCTTCAGCCCAGTTACCTCCATCCCTAGGTTGAGGGATAGCCCTCTTGCTGCAGTTTCTCCTTCTCTTTCTCCTGAGCAACTGCTGACAAGTTCAGTCACTTCTCTCTCCTCCCCATACCTCCTTCTTCCCTAGCCCGCATCTTTAAGGTTTCAGCACCTCCTTTGATCCTAGGGTCCACCTGGGAAGAGTAAACTTTGCCAGCCTGGTTGAAGCCAGGTTGAGGGTATTCCCCAATTAATAGTTTCCCTATTGTTTCCCCAAGGACCCTTAGTATTCCCTATGATAGTACCTTATGTCTGCCATTGTTTAGTTTTCTAGTGGTTTTCCCTTACAGCCTTCTTTGATTTAACTCATAGTCAGGCAGGATAATATCAGACAGGTAAACTGAGGTGCATATGATATTAACAAAATATTTATAGATGTTGCCTTTCTTGTCCATTCTGAGTCATGAAGGTCACATGGCAGTAATGTGAAGAATTTCATTATATCCCCTATCACCATGGGACAGTCTCAGTCCTCACCTTATGGTAATACCCAGGAAAGCACTGGCTGCAGTGGAAGCAGGATTGTTTTCACTCCTGCTGCTAAATGGGGGTAGCAAATCATCTACTTCTCTAGAAAGTCTTGCTATAGAATGGAGGCTCTGGCCCCATTTTTAGTCTCCCGGAAGACTGAGTTTGGTGGGACCAAACCAACAGGTCATTCTTTACAAAGTCCATGAGGAATAGAACTTGCTAATCACCCTCTGTAGCCTTTGAGAAGGAAGGCCTCCAAATCCCACCTGTCGCTCTCTGAGGGTTCAGAACTTATGGACGGAGGAGCAACAAAACTCACCCGTTTCATTAGGAAACTAACTAGGTTAGCCAAGGTTTGTTGAGATTGTTTTGGAGTTTTGGGGCTTTTGCACAAGTTTTAAACTCTGAATCAACATCAGAAGATGGAAAACCTGGTAAACTGAACACAATGGTTTGGTTCACTGAAGCCACCTGGAACCCATACAGGAAAGTATTGCTCTATTTACCACTCCACTGGTGTCACAAAGTGGGTTACTCTCAGCCCCACGGCTACCACCGATGGACTTAGAAATATTGGATCTCATACTGATGTAACACTGGTACAGGGCTAACTCTATTGACTTCAGTGAAATGACTCCCGACTCACTCTGATATAAGTGAGAGGAAAACCAGATCCATCAATTACAGGGCCAGCTCCTTGGGTGCATGGGAGCTATGGTCTGCACACGTGAGTGGCAAATGGGTGGCTTTCAACCCTCCGCTGCCCCCTGAATCCTGAGGCCTGTTTGGCCTCAGGGTAGCTCTAATTTGTGCTGGCTGGAACAGCCTTTTGGAGATTGTTCCACCAACTCTGGATCGCACTCACAGACCCTTGGGTCCCAGTTATGTGAGGGAGGATTGAGTGGAGTAGAACCGGTTCCTTTTGACGTCATCTGACCCGGGGGCTCCTCAATGCAAGGGTGGTGCACAGGTGTGAAGAGCTGACCCACAAACTGTATTGTGGGCTGTTTTCACTTAATTACATTCAATTGTTAACTAAGGATTAGCACAGATTCTGTAGCTGTGAGAGAAAGAGCAAAGTCACATCGTTATTACTGTTTTAAATAAATGAGTTCAATAGAAATAATGTAGCAAGATTATACTATACAATGAAAATAAATAAAAAAGGTAGCATCAGAGTATATTTCATCATGACGGATACAAAGTAAAACTTTACAAGTTATTTATGTACAGGAATCACTTCATCCATCGTGGAACTGCACCCACTTCTGAGGTGTACTGAAGCAGATATTTAACAGCGCCCAGCAACACTACCTAAATTTAAGATGGTAAGTGAAGAACTCATAGTACAGCATCCAGATAAAATTGCAAATGTCAAGTGTAATTCACCAACTGGAAGGAGAAGAGCAAAAGGGAGATTACTATTTTTATGTAAAATAAATCAGTTTGCTAATCGGGCTGAGATTTTGCTGCTGGGACTTGAGGAGGGCAAAAGGAGAACAGTAATTTTTAGAGTTGCTACTTTAAAATACAGCCCTTCTTGTTTCAACATTGCTTTGATGCAGTATCAGAGCAGGAGCCTCTTGAAGTACTGTAATGTTAAGCTCAAATGGGCATATTTTAAAGTAACAGGAAGTAAATTAAGCTAATTAAACACTCAGTGCTTTGAATTTTTTTAAGCATGTTTGCTTGCCAAGCAAATTTTTCCAAGCTTTCGCAGCTATGATCATAACCTACATTTTAGGAGGTAACTATTTCTCAGAGTTGTGGGCGTAAATCTAAAACTTAGTGACATTGGTTTGGTTTTAAGCACTGGATTCATGGGTGTAACAGTGACTGCTCAATAAAGGGAAAATTGCCTGTAAGATCTATTGTATTAATTGCATGAAATCTTCACCTCCAGTCTGGACCCTTTACACTCAGAAAAGGGCTAGAGCAATGTAAAGGATCTCTGAAAGCCCCAGTTCTTTCTGTGGCAATGCAGAAGACAGCTTGCTGTTCTCTGAGGACTCCCACCCTACATAAGTCCCAGTACAGGAGTATAAAGGGGGTGGGGCTGTGGCTGGAAGAGGTCTGTGTCCAGGGCAGGGCCACACCACTCAGTGGTGTGGCTATTCCAGGCCATGTTGCAGCTCATCGGAAAACCCAGAAAGACTGCTGTAATTTTGACAGCCCTCCCCAAATTGTCTACATTATACCAAAGGCCTCTCCAGCCCCCAAAGTAGCCCATGACCAGGAGCAAAGGTGTGTCTTAAAGCCACAGTAGCCCCTTTCTTGTGGGCTGCAAGTGCTGTGCTGTGCCTCAGCAAGGGTAGACAGACATGGGCTAGCTCTGCTGGAGATAGCAGTGTACCTGGGGGTATCGTGGGTGGCAGCTCTGGCTAGCCAATCCACCTGGGTACAAACCTACCCGGACTCCCGGGGTATCGACACAGGAGGCCAGCCCGAGCCACCACCCATGCTACTCCCGGCCACACTACTATTTTTAGCGTGCTAGCTCAAGCTCACTCCCAACTGAAGTGCAGACGTCCCCGAAGAAGTGCCGTATGGAATCTCACCCCCAGTATGATTTTTGTCCCGTTATTCCTGGTACTCCAACTGTTCTGTGCATTTCAGAGCTTTAAAAAGACAACAAACATGAGAACACTTGATTTCCTTTTCTTCCTTCTCCCTGCTTTTCCATTCTGAATATATGATTTATAGGCTCAGACCTGATAGACCTGCCTAAGGGCAAGTAGCGTTCTGATCTCTCTCACATTGCCATCACAGTGCTACGCACAGCCTAGGTCAAGCGCTGATCCTACCATGCAAGTTCATACCAACTATCACCAACTCACAAACAGTGTCTGATCTTTCTTGTTGGTTTCTGCTTGGTTTTATTGCATATTGTGAACATTTGAATGCAATTTTAACTATTTAAAGACAAAACAAAACTTTGCAAGAATTATAAAAAAAAAACACATCTTGTAGAAAACTTATTATACTGTGAGTTGTGCTTTCAGGGCCTGATCTAAATTCCATTTAAGTCAATGGGAGGCTTTCCCTTACTTTAATGGACTTCGGCTCAAACACACGTAGCCTTGGATGTATAAGAAATGTTTGGCATCCACCTGAAGGAATATAGGAATTTCCAAACAGGATCAGTCCCATGATCTGTCTAGTCAGTGTCATACCGCTGACAGTGTCCGGCAACAGAAGTTTCAGAGAAATGTGCAAGAAACCACACAATAGGCCAATGTGGAATACTCTGTCCTCATAAAGGGCTGTCTTTTCCTAGACCCAAATAGTTAGAGATTGGTACCTGATGCCTGAGACTGTATATCTATTCCAAACGTCTCCATTTTTAAAAATATTAACGATTATATTTCTGGATATTCTTGTTATCTGTATAAATGTCTAACCCTCCCCCCCCCACACACACACACCCTTGACACTTGCTAGGTGATTGGCCTTAAGTAGGAAATCACCTCTCATCAAATAATCAGATATGCTGGTCAATAATTTGCGCCTGGGGGAACAATGATTTCACTGAACACTGTTGTGGTATCATTAGAATGTGTCACCCCAGCATTCCCAAACAAGAGATCCAATTCAGCTCTCACATCTTGGAGTCAATTTCACCCAGGTTTACCTGGGTGAAATTGACTCCAAGACCATTAGCCCAAGAGTCCGTCAGCTTCAGCAAAAAGCCTGGTAAAGATTCTAATCGATACTACCCATAATGTCTTACATTCTTCTTGCAACTAAAACAGCCCTTGTCCATGAGCTCTCTCACATGGTGGGTCTTTACCCTAGGCTGCAAGCTGGGCATCAAATGCTGCATGATATTTTCTAAGAACCAGGATCGGCCACCACACAGCTCACTAAATAAATGAGCATATTGTGCTTGCCAATTAAGAGATTAATTTATGGGGAGAAGGCAAAGGGGAACTAGAATTTCAGATCCTTCAGCATTTTCAGGCAAGTGAGCTGCCAATTGAAGGAGCAACTCCAACAGCTGAAACCTGTGAAGGCTTCTGTACCTGTAACTCTGAATGTTCCACACAGCCATCATGTCAACTGAGGTTATTGCAAAGTTAAAAGTGTACTGGCAGTGTAAATAACTCCTCTATTGTTGTGCCTACTGTACAAACAGAAAGATGAGTGAGAGAGGGAATACATGCTAGTGCCATGTAGTTAAAAAGGTTTATCAGCATGAGTTTCAGAAGGCCATATGACTCATGAGTTCCAAAGTCATGTGATATGCAATTTATCTCAAATAAGTACTAAAAAAAACCATTTATAGTGTACCACACAACCCTAGCATGCAGTCTGTATGTGCTATATATGGTGCTGAACACAAATAGCAAACAATAGAAAGGTTTCAGAGTAGCAGCCGTGTTAGTCTGTATCCGCAAAAGGAAAAGGAGTAGTCTCTAAGGTGCCACAAGTACTCCTTTTCTTTTTAATAGAAAGGTTTGTTATAGTTCTTATAGTTTGTTTCCATCCATCTATAAAGCCATGCTTTCATATGAGGCCAACTGTTCAGTCCTTGAAGTCAGAGGAAAATTATAACCAGGGTATATTAAAAACCACTAACATGACCCTTTTTCATACATAATAACGTTATAGTTTGAGGGTCTTACATGGTATCTTGTGATATAACCAGGCTAGAAACAAAACCAAATACCAATGGAAAGAGGAGATTACTGTCTATTAAAGCACCAGTTATTACAGTTGATGGTTTGTGAGATATTAAACCTGCTGCTGGACCAGGTTTGACTATTGCCCAGGCCCCAGGCAGTGAAATTTTGCTGAAAAATTCAGCATTTCAGTGAAAGCAAGAAACTTTGTCTGTTTTGTTTGTTTGGATTTTACAGGAGGAAACGTTCAACTTCAGAAGGTCATACACGTAAATCTGGATTGTAACCGTGCTTTCCAGCCCACATAAGGAGCATCACGTAACTGTGCTGTCTGAGGGTCAGGCTAGGAACCAAACTGGGTCTCAATCTCACTCTGAACTCTATTCCTTCCCTGGCCACCAGGGGTCAGGAATTTGCACATGCCCTTTTGCTGTCACATCTTATTTTTCTTTTTGCATCAGCTCAGCTGCACTTGCTGGAGCATTGGGTAGAACCAAAGCTCCACCTACTTGCTGCCTGTACCACGCACTCTACCTATCTGCACAAGAATGCAGCTACACTCCCCTCCTCTACCCCCCAACTCTGGTGATGCAAGGAGCCTACACTGATGGTTAAAGGGGTTTCTTATGCCCCCTCACTCTCCTAAGGGCTTGTCTGCACAATGAAGGGTGTCAATTCTAATGTGCACTAACATGGTGCACACTAAGGGGCCCTTGTGGCTCCTGATGGTGTTTCTAAAAGTTCCCTAGTGACTATTAATGTAGTACTGTTTGAATTTACACCCCTCTAGTGCATCATGTAGACAAACCTGTAGTCAGTGGAAGAGAGGAAGTGAAGAAGATATACCCTGTACAACAGGAACTGCAAACGTTAGAGTGGGCGGCTCCATTTCAGAGGAGGATTTTGTATTTTGTTTTCCTCTCTGTTCCTCTCTGTTTCCTAATGCCATTTATTTAAAGGGTTAAATAAATGTTTACAGCTCCTTAACAAAATTGTACACAATCAAATAAAGCCAGCAGCACCCACTTTTACAGTAGTGAGTGTCTACTGAAAATGAGCATATTCTTTGCTAATTGTCGCAGTCAAGGTCTCCATGGGCAGTATATTAAACTGCAGGATTTTACCTTTACACACAGATGAAATTTTATATTTCATGTACACAAAAATGAGCATTTTGGCACAGACAATGTGACCAAAACAGTTTCCACCCTCAGCCATAAAATTTGATAGCTTCCTTGAATTTAGTTATCCACAGAAACATACTGTACGTGAAACAAACAGTTTTAACTTGAAAGCTCACTCCCACCAAATGCCTGCATTTTTTTGAAAGAGACAAGAAAGACCTCAACTCAACTATAACATATTTCCAGGAAAAAGTCTTTGCTGTTATTGTGTCAGGCATAATTTGCTTCCCAACCAATGATGATATTTAATCAAAACTCACACTAGCATTCTTAAAAGCATTTAAAAAACAAAACAAGCATTAACTGTGCCATAGTTTGGTCCTTAATCATCTAATCAAACCCCATAAATTTTCCACTCTCTCCCAAAATGAATTCTTGGCAGCCTTGACTGAAATAAAAAAAAAGTTAATGTAGAAGTTCAAAGCTCCAATTTATGTTTCTGATAGTTCTAAATTAACTCTTAATCTATGAAGAATAAAGAAACAATGTTTGAGATTCAGCCTGCATCCAACCATATGGTTTAAGGAGACAGTCTCTGTGATGTGTGGCTACAGATCTTTCTGTCCCTGGCACACACACCTGAAGTTCATGCCCCCTAATGTAATTGGACAGTTTTGTTTGTGGAAATGGCCTGTTCTGCCAAATACTGAAGTCCTTGCTTTGACAGATATATCACTTTCCCATTGTGAGTGTATTTTGAAGAGAGCTGACACATGATCAAGTTCTCTTTAATATCCTTCAGCAAACCTGACAGTTGTCCAGCAGGGTCTTGTGCTGTATCCAACTGTCAGCTATCACTGAAGCATTATGGGAGAATATACTGAGGAAAACAGCAGTAAGGGCGGGGGGTGGATGTGATTTATGCTTTCCCTACGTAATTTAGTTATTTTCAAACCAAGTACTCTGTATGTATTTTAACAGCATGGGTTTAATGAGATTCTGGTAGTATTAAACAGCAATATTTTTTGGACTTTGGGGATTCAATGAATTTTATGTTGAAAAGCACCCAAAACCTTTTGTGTGCATGTTTCTGAGATTAGGACCATTTATTTGAAAGCAAAATGATAACAGTGTTGAGGACCAAATGTTCTCATATTAAGATCTTTTCCTCAAATTTGAGCCATGATGTAAATTAAATATCAATAACTAAATACACAATGTACAGCTATACAGTGTACCTCCTATTCAAATTATTTCTAAGAGGGACTTTCACATCAGGAAAAGTGGGCACAAACACATTTGTACACAAACACATTTAATTGGTTAGTATTTTTGTTTACCTTTTGTTACTATTAAAGATGTTTGTGCTTCAATAAGGGCTTCAGCAATTTCTGTCAGGCAGCTTCTACTATCTAACTTGCCCTCAGGGCCAGACTTGTAGTCCTTTCATATTAAAATTCCCCCTTTTTAGCCACCATTGTAGTTGCACTGGGGCAAACCCCTAGTGTAGACATGGTTTACAGTAGCGCAGCATGATGTGCATTGGTTTGAAACTGAAATAAGCAGCACTGGTCTACACAAATGGTTGGCACTGGTGCACTACACCCTTGGCTAAAATCCCAGTGTAGACAAGACCTAAGACACAAAGGTATCCACTTCATACGCAGAAGCTGCAGCAAAACCCAGAGTGGAATACAGGTGCTATTGAAGTTCTGCAGCCACAGACGAGATGTTCAGAACTGGAGTACTGGTGAGTGACCATGGCTGCCCATGTTATTCTAGTCTCCCTTTAAATATAGTGCCTAGGTAACTGCCTACTTAGCCTGGGCCTAAGGCCACACTTGGGAAGTGAAGTGCCATAATCTTGGTTTATTGCACCACATCTATTGTATTTGCTCAGTCTTTTGCCTGAGGGAGTGGTTGTGGGCAATGTATCGCTTCCCACCCTCCACCCCAGCCTGGGAGACTATCAGGCTGACATTTGTCAGTAATTTACATGTATTGTTCTACGTTTTGCTGTGGTAGCAGCATTCAGAAATTGTGGGATGAGCACGTTTTAGCAATCTCACGACACATTTTTTACAAAGCCTTCTGCTGTAGAAGTGACTGGAATGTCACAGATTCAGCATGACCTGATTGCTTAGTCAAACAAGAGACAAACAAAATGGCTTTTGACTCTAGCCACTGCTCCAGGAAACATTTGGAGAAGGCTGCTTCTAGCTGCTTTCCCTCCCCAAGCTCTGCAGACAGCAAGAGTAGATAGAAATGTAATGTGGCCCTCTGTTCCCCATAAAGCCCATAAATCTTGCACAATCAAGACAATTCAAACATTCCTCAGCTCTGTCTGTTACATTTTTCTCTTAATGGGCTAAGCTGCTAAAAGCCACTCCCTCCCCTCATATTAACTTTTTTGTTTGTTTCAAAGTAGCACCATAAAGCACCTATAATCAAGATCAGATCAGTTTACCCTCTTCTCAGATCAGTGCAACCCTTCCTCGTGCATTATATTTAGATTTTCTCTTTAAAAAAATGCATTTGCTCCAAACACAAACAAATCATTTGTCTTCAGATTTCATCTGTCAAAGCCTGGACAGGTTAATTCTATAGTATTTTTTAAATCTCTAAATGCTCCGAAGTTTGCTTCTCCCATGCTATTGTCCTCATTAGTTGCACCTGCATATCTGGATTCTTTCAAAATACCACTGCTCAGACAACATAATGGAGGCTTCTAGTCATTTTAGCAGGAGACATAAGGTTAGAGTGATGGAAAAAACCAGGAGAGGGAACCAATGCATGTATGGCTACCTATTCCCTACTGCAGGTTAGAATTCTTTAGTTTGACCGGTTTAGACTAAAGATGAGCACATATGGGGAAAATCAGTTATGAACAGTTCAGTAAGTTTGAGATGGAATTTAACTTCAGCTGTGCTCACATCTCTGTTTACTTTTTGTAAACAGTCATGTTAGCAAGATTTGTTTAATCATAAACTGCAATTTGTATCATGACTAAACACAATCTATTTCAGCAGGAAGTACGATTAGTTTATTAAAGGTTAGGTCCCCAATTAAGGACGAAAGACATTACCATATGATTAAATTCACCTCTGGGCATAGGGTTAGCAACAGGCCTTTGCACCATGTTATTCCTACTTAGAGCCTATTTTGAGGGCTTGAGAGTGATTTAAGGAGCACCCAGGCCTTCTGCTGTCTCGTTGCACAGGGCTGAATTTCACCTACATTCATATAACAAGGGAACACATCACAGAAAGCAATTGACATGAAACCTGCAGACTGAAATTTGTTCACAAAATATATTTGAACAGTTGCATGTAGCTAACAAGTCATGGTCTGTTCAGAGACAATTCACAACAGAAGAAAAGGGCTAAATGCAATGCTTGTGAACTGTCTAACTAGGTCTAGTTTGGACCATTTGAGGCTGCTGTTTATTAGTGATGGGTGAACTTCACAAGGATCAAAGATTTCCTTTGGTGAAGTACCCAAAAGTTCAAATACTTATGTAGTCCCCTTTCCAGCTCAGGGGCTTCAGAGAAGCAGCTCCTTCAGAGATCATCATGTAAGCAGAGACTGGGATTGCATCTGAGAACGACAGCTTGTCCTGTGCTGGAGGGACACACATAGAGTTTAAAGCCAAAAGGTCAGATCATCTAGTCTGACCTCCTGTATGCCAGAGGTCACCAACACTGCCCCGCACCCTCACACTAAATCCAATAACACACACAGCTTATTGGGGCTGGGTCAGGGACCTCACTGGCATGTCTGGGTGACCTCTGAGAGCCTACATATGGTTGAGCCATGTGAGCTGAGCCTGGCAGAGACCATATGGCTAAGGAGAGAGCTGGTTGCAGGGACTCAAGCTGCTGGAGACCCAGCCTGAGGGTCACTCTCTGCAGTAGGGAGGTGGCCACTTTGATTCTCTGTCAAACTCCAACCCACTCTTGCAGGTCCACAACACAGACACCAAGCCAGTGTGGAAAGAAAACCTGCTGAGCCCCAGAGGCCTTCCCACCACGAGGAGCGCAGGGATGGCAGGGGATCGAGTCTGCAGGGACTCCAACTAGCTAGAAGGGAGAGCTTTTGGCCTCCCAGGGAGGAAACCAGGCCTTGACATTATGCTCCAGCCCCACCACCCAGACAAAACTTGTGGGGGAGGGCTTCTCATTTTAGTGATTTAGTTTGTGGGCTTTTAGTTGTGCATAGAATATCACTAAGGTAACAGGTGTTGGGTTTATGCACCCAGCCACTAGGTGGAGGCACCAAACACCTAAAGGGGGACTCAGAAAGTCCTTGAGGAGAGTGGAGTAAGGGCTCCACTACCCTAGGGGATCAGGATGCCCCAGAAGGGGGCTTTACCTGTTATTCAAACATTATCCAAACTACATCAGCTATGTCTTGGAGCTCCTAAACCATGCGGGAAACCCTGCTGGAACAGACTTCTCTTACTATTCCTAACCCAAACCAGGAACTACAGAGTCAAGAAAAAATATTCTGGGGAATTATTCAACTAAACTATTTTTAACCTTTAAAAAAATGTCCATGATTTATAGGTGCAAATTCAAGTAATCTGAGCCAAGCCCATTTCTGTGGTCAAATAGCAAATACCTGGCTAGTGTCTGCTCCAAGAAGAAGAAAGAATACTGGAATAAAAGGATACACTGAAAAAACTCATTGATTACAGAAATGTACTGTTGTAATTACTTTATTATTAAAATGTTTTGTTGAGAAAATTGTGTTGATTCAAGATCAATTATAAGAAAAAGATAATGTAAGCACTAATCTAAAAGATGCCAAATACTTTTAAAGAGGAGTTAAAATAAATAGGGAATGTATTTTATGAAACATACGGACTCATTGTTCATCTTTTGATGGTTAGGCACACACGTCAATGAAACATTTGTCAATCTACCATTTCAGTTTTTAGTGAGTTATGTACCCTCTGAAGTAGCTGCATTTGTGAAGTATTATGATCACTTCAGAATTACCAGCTTCCCATGAATGTCTGATTTATGAGCAATCTGTTAAATATTTGAATGAGATCTGGTTACCTGAACTAATCCATCTGAAAAAAACGTTCAACCCAAACGCCAGAGGTTATGTTGTGTCATCTTACCTGTGTGAAAGAAAACATTCTGTTATCAAAGAGAAATTTGTTAACAATTGGGAGGTTATCCGATGTACAGAAATTCTCTGGATTATTGGCTCTCCATTCTGGGGTGGTTCTTCACATTTATAATTATTAGCTACAGTTAGACTAACTTTATCATGAGAAGAATAAAATAAAATCAAAACTGCAGTGCAAAGTTTGATATTAAAATTCAAGCTGTCAAATAGCAAAAGTTGACCTGACAGCATGGCATACACAGTACTCCATATCTGTTCTACAGCTCATCTACTGTCGCTCCATTCCATGTGGTTTTAATGGTAATACTCTGTACTTCTTCCACAGCAGAAACTCAAAGCACTTTCCAAGCATTAAGGCCCACAAAAAGGGTGGGGAGAAATAAATGGAGTATGGAAAGAGGAAAGAAGTAGGGGAAGGCAAAGAGCCAAATGAGGGAAGGGGAAAGAGAGAAAATGGAGAGAGGGAAGAGAATGGAGGGATTCTAATGAAAGAATTCAGAGACTGGAGGAGTGGAGAGAGAGTCCCTGTGTGAAAGTGGTGGGCAAACAACATTTAAAAGGTGCAGAAATTTATTTGAGATAAGCTCTCCAAAGCTTGCATGCTTATCTGAAAGTTTAATGGACCTTCAGGGGCCTCCTATTTTCAGCACAACTAGATCTGTTCTCTGTCCTTCTGAATCCCATCTTTCCTTTCCCTCAGTGCCTCTGAACGAATCTGGTTCCTTTTCTTTCAGCCATTAGGGTACAAGCTGTTGTATCCTTTCTCCCCTACCCCAGCAGCTCCTCTTGCTCCCCATTTCCTTCCAACCCTTAGACCTTTGCTGACAGCGCTGTTTCACTGATTCTTACACATTTTTCCTTAATGATTTATGGTGGAGTTGATTATATACAACTCCCAAATATACACATTGGGAACATGAAATCAAAAGTGTACCATAGCCTGTCTTGATATCGTTCTCTGCGAAGATGCCAACCCCTAAAGAGAGCTGAGCATAGAATGCTGCTGTTACAGCTTGTTTGAGATCTGATCTTTGGCATTTCCAGCCCTCAGTTCTTAGCGGAACAGTGGTGGCTTTCCTACTGCAACCTTTTCCAATAATTTTTCAACAATATCAGCTGTTACAATTGTACATCACCCTAATATTTTAAGGTAAATAACCACACAAATGTTCCCTGCCACGTTTACCTGTTCTAAGACTTTATATACAAGCTTCACTATACAACATACTCCACTTAATCAATGTTTAACTAGGACAAACACTTCACTGGAGCATCCCCCAGGGAGCTGGTTTAGCTAATGATAATGAATGGCAACGACTGCTGCATAACTGGGACAGGATTTGCAAAAAAGTTCCCATTCATTTGACCAGTGCTAAGTGATTAAATGGGTGTGGCATTCTAATCACTTGCCTTTTAATGTAGAAGTAGCTAAATAAAGATTAAAAGAAGAAGAAATAAGAATGGTGCATAATAGATATCATTTCTTCACGTTTTTTTTATTTTACTAAACTATTTGATTTCTACATGCAGCAGAACGATATATAGATCCACAAGACTGGGTTGTGATGGGCCCACCTCAGGCATCTATGGCCTTATTTTTAGAAGTGCTGAACACCTACTGCTTCCATTTAGGTACCCAGGACTTATTTTGGGCCACAGAAAATATAGGCACCCAAATTCAGTGGACACTTTTTAAAATTGGGTCCTCTATGGCCTGATTGTGCACAGAAATCAAGTAATTTGCTGGTTAAATACTAACATTTCTGCCTGCAAAGACCAGAGCCCACCATTTATTGGTGATGCAAAACTGTGTACACATAATTGAAGGCTGGATAAAGATCCTTAAAAAGCAGACCTGAAGTGATAGTGGAAATGGCTCCAAAGTTGCTAACTTCTAAGGAAGATGCTGGTTTGACTGACATGTGCATTATCCTAATGAATTGTGTCTGAAAATCTATCATCTTGGACAATTATGTATGCACATAATGTCTGGAGGGTACTTCTTGCCTATCCTAGGCTGCATACACGCTGAAAGAGAGTGGAGGACAAAGCGTTTCAGTAACACAGTATTTCTCACCTCACCAGAAGGGGGAAGGACCAGAAGTCTCCAAGAAAGGTTTTCAGCCAGATTTAAGTATTCAAGGTGTAAGATCATTCAAATAAGCCTCTGATAAGCACACAAACAAAAAATTGGGGTGGGGGGGAGTGTGTAGCTAAAATGCCCCCTGGCCTCAAGCCTCATGACAATCACGTATCACTACTTCATTTCCTAATAACTGTCATCCCAATAAATATCTGAACAATTAACATTTATATCAATCATAAATATTACATTCATACAGCCCTGTCATTTTAAAACCAAATTCTGATCTCCCTTTTCTAACAGCTCTTGAATTTTATAGCAACATATAACCACCATCTGACTGCCTTTATTTCCATTTAACTTTTATTTTTAACATCTCTGGTGTTTTAACCAAAATATTTATAGCGTTTTCCTTTGCATACTTAATAGCCTCTCTCATGAATATTGTTGTCCCTTTTTCTTGCGTTATTTAAGGAGAGCTGGGCAAAGCCACTGATATTTGTTTTGTAAGTATTCCTGAGTGAAAGCTGAGAATTTAACGAGTGTTCATGAATTTGATCCTGAGGAGCTGTCCCTGTTTGTACCAATGAGCACAGCTTTCTCGTATGAAGATGCAAAAATTTTGCCACAGGCAAAATCATGAGTTTCTACAAATTTGGAAAAATGTGTACAAAACAAGATCTCTCTTAGGTACAACACCTCCAGTTTTTTTACTACCTCTTTGTACAGATTACAGTTTCCATTTTCTGGGCTTTGTATCATCAGGTATCTTGTACCATGCCTTCAGCACACAGCTGGTCCTTTTCTTTGGTGTCATTCCTCCTGCCTGCATTTATAACCAGCTATGCAGCCTCAGGAAAACACTTGTATATATTGATCTCCCAGTGACGATCACTTGGCCTTTCCAGATTGGGTTCCTGGTTGCATGGAACCTCAGCTGGCTAGATCCTGGGATCCAATTATATACAGCACAAGCTGACGGGGAGGAGGACTGCTCTCACACTGGATGCCATTGGTCTCAAAGGGTTGAACTCACAGGCAAGGCTCAGCAAAAGGGAGGGACATTCCTGGCGTGCTCCCTTTTCTCTGGCCATGCTACCTCTGCCAGCCCTATGCCACCAGAGAATTCCCTTGCACTGGTGTGATCTCACAGGGCAAGATGCCCTGGCTTTATATTCAGAGCCTGCCAATAGCATGCAGGATCTGTTTAACCTTAAAAACCCTTGTGCCCTCCACATTAGACTTTTGTGGAAGGAACAGGCAAGGCCCTCTCTAGGCTTTGACTTCACACTGCTAGCTGGTTTGAAACTCACTGAGGTATGTGATCAGTTGAGCCCATCTGAAGGTGTACAGGAGCTGTGAGGCTGCTGGTGCGGGAAGGAGCTTTCCCCCACCCTTTCTCCACCACAGACTGGCTGCTTTGTGGCTGCTAGCTTGGAGCCCGCTCCAATGCCTATTGACATCAATGGGCGTATTTTCAGTGACTTTAATGGGCATTGGAGCAGGTCCTTGGCTGGGACCTGAGAAACCACTTTCATTACTCCATTATTATTATTAATTATTTATTAATTATTATTATTTAACAGTAGTGCCTATAGACCAGGGCCCCATAATGCTAGATACTTATAACAAATACTACATATAACAGAGACAGTCCCTTCCCGAAAGCATTTACAATCTAAATAGAAGATAAGAGACAACAGGTGGATGCAGCAGGCAGACAGGAGACCAGGGAAATAAATGGTTTGTGGATTGCACAAAAAGCAGTGATCACAGCACACCAGCTGCCTAACCATTGTTGAGATTTGTGCAGCCATCATGGTAAAGCAGAGTTTTAAAGAGGGATGTGAAGGAGGGTAATGTGGTGGCATGCAGAATTTTATGAGGCACACCTCTCGTGGGTGAAGGCCAGCATGGGAGAAAGTGCAAAGATGCTTGTCGGAATTTTTTAAATGGTCAATCAAAATGGGAATAATTTGTAGAGCTATGGCAAGGGTTAACATATAGATGGTGTCTCCAAGAGGATACATAGTGTGGGAATGGGTCACAAGAAGCCTTAAATGAGAATTTATTTATTTTTGAAGTGGTAGAAAGCGGAAGTCCAAGGAGGGATGTAATGCGAGAGGTGAGGTGGTTGAAGTGAGGAGCCAGGAAACTGGTCTTTTGCAGCAACATTTTGAATAGACACAAATGGGGTAAAATCCGATTTGGCAAGACTGGAGGAGATTGCAGTACATGAGACACACAATTATGAGGGCCTGGCAAAGAGGTTTAGCTGTGTGGACAGAAGGGAAGGGTGAGATTTTAGAAATGTTATGAGGGACGAAGCAGCAAGATTTAGCCACAACCTGACTGAGGATTTAAAGAGAGATCTGAGACACAAAATATTCCTAGGTTATGAGTGACAGGAAGGATGATGTTCTGTCCAGTGACTGAAAAAGAGGATGGGGGAAAGCTCTGTTTTGACCATAATGAGCTTAATCCCACAGCTGGACATCCATGAGGTGAGGAGCTGCCAGAAGGATAAAAGTAGACAAACCAGGAGAGAAGAGGTAGATCTGCAAGTATCAGCATAACAATGACAGTTTGGTGGTGATCTGCATAGAGTTGCACTAGAGTTAAATGACAGTTGGAAGAAATGTCCGCTCTCTAGAAAACTAGCCCAGATGTGAAGGATTTTGCACTTTCCTTGGTGCAGCTGTGGAGGTGAAAGAAGAAAAGACTTCCAAAGAATGTGTCAAGGACACACCTATTTTTTTTATCAGTTTGCTGTTCCCTTCACTGAATAAATATGCTCTTTTCTCTGCCTTCCTCGCTCCATCCCAGATTTCAGTCTAGCCACATAATTCCATTTGCAGATCAGATAATTTTTAGTTTTGTTTAGTATTTTAGGAATGAGCCCATCTGTTATTGGAGCCCAGTTTTCTGACCCATTGTGAGTCTAATCTCTAGAGGCCTTATTTTCACCTGTGAAAACAAACATTAAGGGTCTGGAAAGTGGGGTGATGCAAGAAGGTTAAGGAGGATGGACACCATTAAGATGAGAAACAGTCATGCCTCTATTTTTATATCCAAGTAAAGGACTTGCTTTGAAAATGCAACAGTTTTTTGTGTATTTGGTTTATCACGTTTTGGCCATTTCATGCTCTGAAGAGTAGAGATAAGATTCGGACAGTTGCATGTTGTGGTTTACAGAGTACGAACAGTGACACTGTCTGATACATGAACATCTAAAAACTTGATTCTTGGGTCACTTTTACCTTGAAACCATCTTCTCTTCAACCCGAAGAGATGTCAGCTGGGACACTCGTAGTAAGCTTCTATTTCTTAATACACTCACAATAAACTCACTTTAAAAGACGTATTTTTCAGATATTTTGACCAATAAAGGGGTGTGTGCGTGTGCACGCTTGGTCACATTTTTCAAAATTTAGTGTAAATTGTAAGTAAAGGATACTACCAGCTACAGTCAAGTATAGCAGCTATACAATTTTCTATATACTCTTCCATACTGTCACCGCTTGAGGTATACAGAATTGATTATCGCCCCGGTTCAGGTCCTATTAAAATAGGAGGTGGTACAGCACACTGAATGAACCAGGATAAGGTATGAATGTTTGTGGCTGAAAATCACTAGGAGCAAAGACTAGTTGCAGACCTCCAACAGTTCACTTGTGATCTCAGCCAGATTTCAAACCCAACTCTTTTGAAATGAAAAGCTTGTCAGTCAACCCACTGCACCACCTAGACCTCCCAATACATTGTTAATATGTCTGCTGAAATACTCATAAGTTTGTAAGTGTCACCTCAGACATTAAGATGAGAGAACTGTGGTTTTGTCACTGGTATAAGTCATGACCTTACAATCAGAAGCCTAATCCTATGGAGCTCTGTAGTGTGTTTAGGCTTATCACAATGACTATTTTGAATTGTGCTATGTTTTCAGCAGCCATTGGTAAATAATCCACTCTTTTCCTTTGTCCACAATGTACAGTCCAGTTCTTAACATTGCCTGGGTCTGTATCATTGTAACAAATCTTTTTCACAGTACTATATTTCCCTTTAGTTGGTCTACTCATGTTCTTTTAAAGAAAAAAAAAGTTTTAGTAGCTTTAATCAAAACATTATTGACTGAGATCATTAAAATCTCAGAGAGGCATTTAATTCAAAATTTCCCATATTCACAGTAGTAGTGATTGAGTAACTGAAAAATCAACCTTTATGTCATAGTACTTTGTTAGAATGTTTGTTTACTCTTCATCTGAGGCCCGCTAATTACAATAAGAGGTCTTCACAAGCAATCCAGTTGGCAAATATGATTGGTTTTCAGATTAGGAGTGCTTCATGATTAAAAACACACAAAGCCAGTGCATGCAGCAAAAA
Source organism: Lepidochelys kempii (assembly GCF_965140285.1). Lineage (NCBI taxonomy): Eukaryota > Metazoa > Chordata > Testudines > Cheloniidae > Lepidochelys > Lepidochelys kempii. The sequence continues at coordinate 22,311,606 of NC_136391.1, forward strand.
AATTATTAGATTTTAGGCCAAATTACAAAAGGTGTCTCCAAAAATGGGCTGTCAGATTTACAAGTGAAGCCAATGTATGAAAACATGTATTTTCACATGTAAATGGAAACTCATCCACACAATTGCCTATTAGGAATATGTAAGTATTCATGTACTTGTGAGAAAGACTAGTTTGCTTACAAAAATGTGTGTCTTGCCTTCTCCATAGAAGTGTTGGGTTTTGTTTCTTCAAACTGGTGCTTTTGCAAAGTCAGCCAACACATTTTGGAAGACCCAATTGAAAATTTGACCCAGCTATACCCAAAACAGTCCTGAAAAATTTCTGTGAGCATTTTTCATTCCTTTATGAATGGAGTTTGTGAGCTTTTCCTTGATAAATATTTGCATTTATTGTACATGAACATGACAGATAATCATGAATTAATCTTTTCCACCAGTGTATTGATTAGGAATCTCTGTAAATTTCTGTTGCACTGTGGCAGGCAATTATATGGTGGTAGTTTATATTTCACAGTACCTTAAGTGGGGGTTCCAGAACAAAGTTATTCACAAGGGTGCTAGGTCAGAAATCATTACATCATTAAGCTGAGTTCAGGTTCAGGTTGGGGAACACTGAAACAAATAGGACACCTACTATATATTTTGGTCACTTTTTAACGGAGTGTTGCAAAAATAGGAAAAGTGTGATCGTTAATAAGCAGGGATTTTCTGTTCTTGTGTTCTATTTTTGTTGATTTGTAAATTATTGCATTTATTGATACAAAGTTATTTTAAGTTACTTTGAAGATTTTTAAAACTAAAATAAGTAAATAATTACTTTGCTTCCTTTCCTAAAAGTTGCAGATATTTATATTTTAAGTGTTAAACTTAAAAAGCAATGCTGTTTTTTTTTAAACAGGACTTCTTCTAAATGCAAACAAAACTTGATACTGTAGCTTATATTGTGATATGAAAATGAGTTGAATTATAAAACATCTGTTGTTCCCTCACCTTTCCTGGATTTTTTTGTAATACACACGTTGAATGTCTCTTGTTTAACTTCTAAAGATCATTTCTCTTCATTTTGCTTGCATGATCTCTGTCTTTCTAAATGCTGACTTACTGTCTCTTCTATCCAAACAATCCTTTCACACTAAAGTATTTTTTTCTTCTATCCAGACAATCCTGTCATATCTAGGTATTTTTCTCTCTTTTTCCAGGCCAGCCTAACTTTGCTGAAATTCACTCTGTTCCTTCCAAACATTCTTCATCTTCCCACACCCTCCCCAATTCCCCCTGCCCTCAACGCCAAGCTATGCTAGTGTCTGACAATTGGCACTGTCCCTAAGTAGCTAGCCTTCATAGTGGAACATGACCCTCAGTAGGGTTAGCTCCATCGGAAGGTGTTAAGCCCATGAAATTCCAGGGAGCTTGAAAGCTACAAACATGAGCCTGCCCTAGTTTACATTGTAAATGTGAATGAAGGCATTTTATTGTTATTAGGTGGTAGGGATATAGATTTTAGATGTTTTATAGAACCAACACTATGAAAACTAGAAATGTAAAACTTATGGTGACTATAATACTTTGCTGTATTAAATTAAATTATGTCATAATATATAAGCCATTTATAAAAGAAATAGCAATTAGTGATTTTGTTTTAAGTGAAAGGTACCAGATCATAAGCCCTGGAAGCTGAATTTTTTTTTTCATTTAGGACCAGGCAGGGGCTTGGCTAGCATGGTTGTGCACCCTACTGCCATTCACATCATGGATGAGATGCAGCCCCCTCCATGCACAGTCTCACATGAGTGGATGGGCAGTGCAGGAAGGGGTAGGGAGTGGGCTGAGCATTGTACCCAGTGACATAAGAGAATGTTTGCTGCACTGAGTATAGACCCATGTAGTTTACTCTCTTCTCAGAGCAACAAGGGGACTGGATCACAGGACAAGTCATAGCTGTGCAAGTATCCCTGCACCACCCTGATAATGTGACACAGACTTACCTTAGAAGCATCATGCCTGCATGTAAAGAGATAATTCAGTGTTCACTTTTCAATCAGGGCTTGATCTCACAACACTGAAAGTCAATGGGAACTTTGAACTCAATGGGCAGAGAATCAGGCCCACAGTTCTTGGCCTCTATGCTGAGATAGTTTTCAGTAACAAGTCTGATGCCACTAGCTCATTTCACCTACTACAGCCCAGTAAACATCTATCAAATAGTAACAAATAATACCATAGAGGAATGTCTGAAACTCTCTTCATAGTGCATGTATGTTATTCCTCAGTCAGCTGGAGGGGATCACGGATGCCCTTCTTCTGTGGAGGTTAGCATGCTGACTCATCTACATATCACTACACAGACTTGGTGACAGGAGAGCCAAAAGTCAGTAAATGAACCCAGGTCTCCAATGCGGAAGTCTAGAGGTACATATAATACACGAGCAAGACAATGTTAGTCTACCGGACAGGCCACTAGAATGACACTCATGAGACCTCAGTTCTAATCCCGAGAGAGTGTGTGACTATGGGTATGTCATTTCATCTTTCTGCACCCCTGTTTCTGCTCTGCCTGGTCTATTGAGATTGTAAACTCTTTGGTGCAGGAACAGTCTCCTATTATGTGTATTTACAGAATGTAGCACAATTGCCCTGATCTCAGTTGGAGACTCCAGGTGCTGTTGTAATAATAATAATGAGGGTCGCTGCAATGTGCATGCATAAAACAATTTCAAAGCTCAATATTTTACCCATTTTTATGGGATGCTCTAGTTCACAAACAAATACTAAAATTGCAATGTACAGCCCCAATTGTTTTTTAGGACAAATGTATGGCTACTTTTCAAATTATAGTTCAAATTTTAAACTTTCAGGGCATTTGATGAAATATTTTTAAAGATTTGTCTTCCAAAAGTACATGAGCTATGAGTGCAAATGATGCCTTTCTTTGTGGTCTTAGACATTCCTAGTACCAGTGAACTTTAAATGGTGCTCTCAAGAACATGGCTGCATGAACATTCATGGAGTATATATTCAGTATTTCCCACTTAGTCAAAGTATAGGATCTTGTATGAGAATGTATAAAATGTTGCCAGAAATAACAGATCATGGATTGTACAACAACTTTAAATGGGCTTTCTGTCAGCAATTTATACAGAAGTAAACAGAATTATCCAGCAATAACAAGGAAATATGCCATTTTTATTACCTTAGCATCACCAGTGCAGACCCAGAAACACACCTGTTAACAAATATGAGATATGTGGGGATATTGCCTGTGAAAAATGGATGGTGGTGAGGCAAGCAGAGAATATTCTGATGTTTCTATATCCCAAGTTACAGTTCAGGCAGTATGCTACACAGACTATGCTACTCCAGACTATGACAGTTCATATTCTACAAACATTAAAAGCAGCTTGGTCAATGGGATATGAACAGTCCTAGTACACCGGAAACTCAGTTTACAGCTTCCAAGATGGTCATTTCATTTTCTGGAAAGTTTTCTTTTCTTTTCTTTTTTTTAACATTTCAAGTGCTGCACTTGATGGTTTATTAAAGGGTTTGCCAGAATTAGTTTTATCTAAACAGCGGCAATAAACTTCACTTCCGGCTCTTTACTCTTATGTATTTCTCTGGTCATCCTTCTTCAGCTAGCATATTTTCCTCTATGATTTTTCCTTTGTCTAGGCTGCAATGTATTTGTGACTACACAAATAAACAATATCAGTTCAGTAGATGGATCTTCAGGCCCAAACCCCAGAGTAAATTCCATAATCAACTAGGCTGAATGATGCTTTTAGTAGGCCAAGGTTGATATTAACTATAATTCACATTCCCTGGATACGTTGCTCTGTAATAAAGCTTGAATGTCAGACATCTCAGCCAAGAGCTAACGTACCTGTTTGAACTAGTCTTGTGCCAATGGAAACACGTCAGAAACTGAAAACATTTAGCCTACTGTATAATCGTAAATGGATTCTTTTTAACCAAATGAAGAATAATCACCTATACATAAGCACACAAATATGTTAAATGTTAATATGTAATAAAGCCTTAAACCACTCCTTGTTGGCATGCTTAGAATAATATCACTGTAAATAAATACATTGAAATGCTATTAGAGTGTAAGACATTTTTGCCCATCAGTAGTATTAGTTTAACAGGACAAACTTTTATTATATTCTGGCATTTGGTACATACAGTACGATGTTTATGTACCAAATGTCAAAATATAAAGATGTTTTAGCCTTTTTATTTATGTATTTAAGAGTTATTAATTTAAGAGTGACCTTATTTCATCAAAGCTGCAATTGAACTGCAGTTTAATCAAAATCTATGTCTACAAATTTCAAAATAGCACTTTTGCTTCTGAAACAGACATTAGTTGCTGTTTAATACTCAAATACATGCTTAGCTCTCGTAAGAATGCTTTTTTCTCCTAAGCTGGCAACTCCAGCATGCACAATGGTTTAATCGTATATTGTTCTCTGAGTACTAACCCTTTACAAATCATATGACATAAAAAGAAAAATAAGTAACATTGTAAAGACAGTAATGAGAACTGTTGAGCTAAAGTGCCTCTTAAAGAAATCCTAATAAATTCCAGAATTTCTAGTCTTCTGGCAAGCTTCCATTTAGAATAAAATCAATGATCAATGGTTGCCAACAGTCGGCATCAGGCTTGCATGCCTCCAGAGCAGGAAAAACTCATAGACGAAAGATGACATTTAAAGGAAAAAAGCTGACATTGACTCCATCACTGTCATTGCTTCTGCCATAAAGTAGCTTCAAATATTAAAACATTTTTCATCTGTGCTGCATTATTGGCACCAGAAATTGTTTTCTCTCTGTCTGATACTCACTTGAACTGCAGCAGAGCTCCCCAGAGACTCCAGATTGTTACCAAGGCCTCATAACGTATTGGCAGTTGATGTGGTGGTGTTCCTGTACACTTGCCACTCACAAAGGAGCCTCCCGCTCTGTCGCACACTCCCAGGCAAAAGAAATGTGACTCAAGTTCAATGACTTGGAGGTGAGAATTGTCGTGCATCATTGTGTATGTGTGCATGCAGGCGTGCACGCACGCACACTCACACACACAATGATGCACAACTCTGTGTGGGTTTGCAGAAGGAGATGCAGGTACGCTGTGTGGGTTTGTGAGAGTGTATTAAACAACCGACCATTCACATTGATTTTTTTTAAGCTTTGCTCCTCTCCTTTCACATAAACTCCTGCCCTTAATTTGTCTTGCATTCTGTGCTGGAGCTGCTCATTGGCAAGTACTTCACATTACAATTGGGATGGCAGAGTCTTTGTTAACAGTAATGTACATTTCTCCAAGTCACTAGCAGGGGCACAGATCAGCACATTCATGGGAGAGACTTAGCCATGGAGTGGAAAGTCTTCAGGATAATCTTGGCCCAAGTTCTTATATGAACACAACACCATTAGTATACAAGTCCGTAATCGAGTCTACAAACAAACACAGAAGGGCAATATAGAAAACACTGGGGTATGTTGTATTAAAAGCACAGATGTGGAAGAATTAATGCATTGCATTTTACATTGTCACATTTCATCTAGTGCATTCCACAAAAGATGGAGTGCTTTCAAGTATTCCCTGCCATTCAGTTCATAGAAGCGACACAATCAAACGTAGGTTGGTTTTAATGTGCCAAAAATTACTGGACTAAAATAAATCACTCTTTAATAGAGAGGGGCCTGAGTCATAGACTCAAGTGATGTTCAGCTTTGGTGGTCCAGGCTGGCCTTTAAACAGGTTATAGTGAGGTTCAGAATTTGATCCAGCTCTGAATGCCCCCAGAACTGGGTGGTAGGAGGTTGGTATCTGCTGTTCTGGCTGCCCCTTATAAAGGCAAATCTCAGTCAGGGACTTTTAGTTCAAATCCAAAATTCCCCACTGTTTAGAGATGGGGGTGGGGGGGTCGAGTTCAGGCCTATCCCTAGTTTTAAATATTCACTTTGGTGCATTATGACCAACATATGGGCCCAAATCCTGGGCTGCATCTGAGCTGTATTTGGGTGCAGCTAAGGAAGGTGGCAGGCAGGGTCAGGGGGGTAAAGGGTGGTAGATCCTTTCCCCCCCCCATGCAGCTGTCAGCTGCTGGGCTCATCCCAAGCACAGAGGGAAGTATGTACTTTGTGACCACAGCCAGTCCCTCTAGGCTGTTATAGTAGCTGGGGAAATCCTGGGCACAGTAACATCCCAGCCATGCAGCCATCGTCCTTGGCGCAACACTTACTCAACAGGCCATGAGTGGTGGGGGACGTAGGAGCTTCTATGGCAATTCCATGCAGAGGGAATTCTCCAGGGTTGCGTTTCACCCATCTGCTGGCTGTTCTGTGCCAGCGGTTCTCAAACTTCATTGCACCGTGATCCCCATCTGACAACAAAAATTACTACATGGGCCGGGGCAGAGAGGAGGGATAGAGCCTGAGCCCTGCTGCACTGGGCTAAAACATTCAGGCTTTGGCTTCACCTCCAAAGTCCAGCGAGTCTAACACTGGCCCTGGTGACCCCTTAAAAAGGGGTCCCTACCCTACAGTTTGAGAACTGGTGCACTAAATGATATAACCAAATAATGCAACAAAACTGGAAACAAACATTTTCCTGATTTACTTGGACAACAGTGGATTTACTTTTTGCAGTGGACTGGCCCAACCATTAAGTCACTGGGGTGCTTCCCTGTGTCTCATTTCCTCTTTTGTAAAGTGGGGATAATAATGTATAACCATCTTTATTAAGTGCTTTGTGAGGTATTGCTGAGAACTGCTGTATTATTGCTGAGTATTCATGTTCCCTTTTGACTAAACCTGCATGCAGATATTTTGTGAAAAGCAAGAGGCGGGTAAGGGGCAAATGTTGCCACTGTTCTCAGACGTACAGGCACATTTTAGTGACGGATGACAGAATGCTACTCCTGAGACAGGCAAAACTAGATGATTCAAGTGTCTGACTCCACTAGCAAGCGGGATGCTTCAAAGCAGTTAGCACATGAGAGGAGCCAGGAGCTTCTAATCTCAACTCTGGCAATGAGCCACTCGTGGCTATGGGTCAGGTCGCTCAGCCCCTCTGTCCCATTTTCTTCAGCTGTACATTTGGACAGTACCACACTTGGCTGGTGTCAGAGGACTGGCGAGCTGCTTGCTGCCTGTTTTTGAAGGAGCTGCATGAGGAGAATATTACTGTGAGAGCCCTAACAACAACAACATTGCAAACCATAGCTTGAAGAATTCTTTAGAGGGGAGGATGCAATGTATTCTCAAACATTTAATTGAAAGTCATGCAACATCCCTTCACTTTAGTGGTAATCATTTTTTTCACAATGCCATCAGGCCATAACCTCCTCGAGACAGACAGTATTAAAAAAAGGATAGGGTTTCAGTCCATGGAAAGGACATGATCATTTGCCACAGCCCCTTTGCATTACCCCCGACCCATATGAAGAGAGCAGCAGTTCGAGTCTGACTTGAAAAGTTGATAATACCTCCTATACATTCCTGCAGGTAACAAGTGATATTTTAGCTGAGAAGGTCTATATGACTTGGCTTGCTGGCCCTTTCAACTCAGGTAACAGCCTGCACATGAATGACAGACTAGAGAGATTGTGTTGAAAACAAACAGAAAGAAAAATCAAATGAAAAGTATCTGTGTGGGTTGTTTTATTGTGGAAGTGAATGTCAGCATTAGGATTTAGACCTCCTAGTTTAACACATCCTGCCTTCCCCAGTTTAATAACCATACACAGAACTAAAAAGACAGCATATAAAAACATGTAGTGATTTAATGGATCAGGCTAGCTGTATTTGGATTATCAGGGCATTTAGAAGAAAAAAAAAAAAAACCCAAAAAACGACCACACAGGGAGACAGCGCAAAGAGCCTCTCCACAGCCATCTGCCACAACATCACATGGCGCTCTGTAAACTGACAGACACTCCTTTAGCAGGGCCCAGGCACGTCAGATGAATCAATCAATCAAAAAAATTCTTATGAAACTTAATCACGGAGGGTCGTGTTAGGGAGTGGGGAACAGATTAAATTACCACGGTATTAGATACGGGAAATGATTTCTGTCAAAACCATCTTTACTGCAATTATAATATGTTAATTATGTATTTCATTAAGTAAGTGGATTAGAGCCTGCACAGATGAAATCACGCTGAAGGCTTTGAATCATTTGCTGAGCAGTGTGGGAGGACTGGTGTGAATGGAACTCAGTTAATTTTGAAAACTTTCACATGCTAAACATGTTTCCCCCAATGCAGGAAATAAATGCCTCCCAGATCGCTGTGTGAAATATCCAAAGAGCACATTAATTTTAGTGATGTAATCAGATCATGCCTGATGTGGTCCAGGAGCTTGTCAAATATGCCATAAACGTGTTTGTATATAACGATTCCACACTGTCTCTGACTCTTTCGTCCATAGAAGGAAGCTAGCTTGGATAGGATGCTGGATTTTCAGCTACTCTGCATGTCCTGCATATAGTGACTACCATCTCAGAAGAAAAAGAAATGTCTTCAGAATACATTGTGTAGCAATGTATGCAATTGTCAGCCATACAGTAAGAATGCCAACATTCAATATACAGATGCATTTAAGTGGCACAGCTCTCTTCCATCCTGCCCTTTTTGTGCTACTATCTGTTTCCTGGAGCTGGCAAAGAAGTGATGGGTTCATAGGAAATGGCAGAGTAGTCCTCCGTGAGTGTAGCCCTGGTGAGCCAGTCATTTGCCATACATTTACATATACACTAAGCGACACATACCAGAGCAGATCATCAGCTACTGTTAATTGACACGCCTCCCTTGACTTCAGTGGATCTATGCTGATTTATACAATCTTAGGATCTGCCCTTTAAAGCTACATATTTGAATATTGGTCAGTAAAGATTATTGATTTGCACAGGTGCAATTGGAAACCATCAGCAAGGAAGGGGGGCAAAAGTGACATAGCAGTCCAGTCTAGCATTATCAATATTTAAAGTTCTTGTTTTGCACAATAGATGCATGTGCGTGCGTGCGTGCATGCACATTTGTGTCTGTCTACAGCAAGGTGCTGTACATACCTTTTATACTGTGATTTTGATTGGAAAAAAAAAAGTGAAATAATGGAACATCCTGGTAACTGCTGTTCTCCCGGACTCCCTGGTAAATTAAATGGCTCATTTTAGAGGTTTATCTTGGAGAGCCAAATTAATGCATAAATAAAAATAAATGTGTCAGTCTCTAATTACAACAAGAATTGGGTGTCTTGTCACAGGATGGTAGACATAGTGCTAAATAAGCTTCAGTCTATGGGAGACAACCCCACACATTAAAAATAAAAAGGGCATGCACTGTCAGAAAGGGATAAATCCTCCAGAGCCCTGGCATATCCCTTTCCTCTTTCAAATTGCTTCCAGGATAGGAAAGACATTTTAAATATATTTTTAAAAATATAAGACCAAAATAATTAATTTTAAAATCGAGAATATATACAATATACATAAACTGACTTCATCCCAATTATTCAGTTATCAGTAATAATCATCAGGGATTTAAAAAGCGGTAAGGATCTGAGACAGCATAACACCCTGCATGGAGTGAACGTTGGTGTAAATGACTGGAAAAGGTTGGCTGATTTGATGAAAACCCAATCAGACTCTCTGGGGAGATATTACTTTCCTCATTATTCCACTGATTGGCCTTATTTCATCTGAAGAATGCAGCACATTCTTTACAGTGCTGGCAAGCCTCTTTAACAATATCCAAGGAAAAAAAAATCTATCACCTCCTTAATCGAAACAACAAGGAAATTAACAACAGTCATCTTCTCGAAAACTCTGGCTTGTTCCTCAGGGAGCTGCTACAAAACCTCCCCAAAATCATCGGATGAACTGCTACAATGAAGCTAAAAGGCAGAGAAGGTGGGATTTTGTCAGATTTTGCAGATAGCTTAGGCCTTTCAAAGGAACTAAAGCAGCAGATTCAGACCATAACTCCACCTCTGCATTGAAAAATTTACACTGGTGTTGTTTGCTTATAGCAACCTAATTTTAACCAATAGTGACATAATTTACTAGGGGAATTTGTTCTTCTGATACAAAATTTGTTATGCCCTCATCACCAAGCAGGGGTTTGGTATAAAGCAAGTAATTTCAAGTCAAGTACAAAACACACTTGTGAAATTCAGTCTGAGAACTGTGTTATCAATGGCCTGGAGCTTGCAATAATTGTTAATTAAGTGTATTTTTCATTATTCTTTAGCAAAGAGGCAAGATTTAATGATGTAAGTTAACAATGGATGATAATTTAGAGTAGTGACAATAGTTTAATTATTCACACACAAGTAAAAGTTAACTTCATAACTTATTTCTTTGTAAGAACAAGTTCATTTAAAATATTTTGAACACTACATACAATTACCATGTACGGTATCTTGCCATGCTGTTTTTGTAGATACAAGAAGTCAATTTGCTACAGAAGTTTCTCCTTGGGAGTATGCAAAGAAAGAATTCTTCACCCTATTCTTATTACAGTTTGGGTGGAGAACAGAATTTACCAGAGACAGATTATGGTGAGCCCATTATATGTGCACAGAATGGAGGTCATAGTTGTCATGTCCTCAAACAGTGGGTCTCAGGATTGTCTAAACTAGTTCCAAACGTCTCACAAAGGCTCTTGTTGAATTACAAGAAATATTGAAAGGGAAATAAAAAGAAATATAATTTATGATGAGCCAGAAAATTATGTTTGAAGCCTACTTTAAAAGTTTACATCTGAATAGACATGTATTTGAATGACTCCAAAGTATCAGCATCTTAGTCCATATCTAGACTGTACATAGTCAAGAGACTCCTGTAGGGGAAACTCTTGTGTGGTGTTTATAACAAAACAATAGAAGGGGATGTCAGTTTAAATCAAGGATTATGACTATCCAAGGAAATTTTAATCCTAATGCCTTTGAATAGAACAACAATTAAAGTAAAATACATATTACGCAGTAGCTAACCTTAACACTGAAGACAAGTGCAGATCTTTCTGTTACATCATTGTACTTTGTGTATTATGGTCTCATCACAATGTACACGTCTAGGGATTCAGCAAGTAAGCAATTTTACCTGGCTTTCTGGATTAGGAACATCTAGGTGATCCTTGGTTATTATTCAAAATGTTCCAAAAATGTCATGCAAAGAATTAAAACTCAGTGATATTATGCCATATCTATTTCCAGGGGACTTTTTGGACATGATTTAGTGTTTTCTCCAGTGCTGTGGCTGAAAACATGTAACAATAACGCGACAAAAGTAAACTTCAGTGGCTCTACTAGAAAGAACTCTAATGTGCTGTTTACTGTATCAATTCCCAATCCCAATGAAGCTATTTACATATCTGTTAGGACCACTTTTTAAAAGAATGGATTCACAGTTAATTAAAAGTGGGTGTCTCTCTGCTGTCATGTAAAGATGGCCACCCCATAAAAATTAATAATTAAAAAGAACACATGTCATAATGATTCTGTTAATGAGCTATCACAACCCATGTGCTCAGCATTCAGGCTTCCAATGAGCTACTCTCCCACTCACAAAACACCTCTTGGACTTTGACCTTCTTAATCTGGGGAGGTGTTTTGAAAGGTACATTTAGAGAGGCAGGTTCAGAGGTAACGTAAGAAGAAGAGTAAATCATATCTTGATAAATGGGTCTGATCCATCTACACATACCCTAGAAAAGGGCCTCTTGCAGTGAAAAGTCCTTCTGGAGAGTGTTGCAGTGGCACAAGGCAAACAGGAGGCCAATGGAGCTATCTGCAGAAAGTCAAGCTGCCTTCCCCAAGCATAGTCTGCAAAAGAGGGCAAATGGGGGTTCCCTCAGGTGAATTTCACTAGGAGTAGAAGGGAGCCAAGTTGCTGCATGGAAGTGGAATATGTGCCATCTGGTCCAGTGAATGTAAATCAGCATAACTTACAAGCCAAAGGGGTGGAAGGCTAGGATTGTTACAGGAGACATAAAGAGAAGAAAGTACAGGAAGTTATAAAATAAAGCACCACTTGCTCTTTATCTTTCATTTTCATGATGATTTCTTGTCATACTATAATCACTACAGCCCACCTTTCAGCATGCAAACGGTTCCCGCATATGTTCACTGGACTTGATTTACTCTTGCAAGTACAGGCACTCTACACCAGGGGGGTTCACCCCATGGGGAGGACTGTGCAGTTTACAGAGGTCCACACCAGAAGAGGGCACCAACTAAAATACAGTCTGGGGTCTACCCAGGACCTGCCTGCATAGGGTGTGCTATGCACTGAATCCACACTCCTCCCAGGTGCTCTGGCCAAGCCCCCCTCAAGCCTGTGCCATCTGCTTTTGAGGTGCACTGGCTGGCAATTGGTCTCTTGGCTGTAATGTGGTAGTGAACACCTTGTGCCAATACAAGCCTTCCCATCTGGAGGGGACTTTGTACTATTGGGGGGCCTACATTTCAAGTTCCAACTCCCCATAATTGACATCACTTCTGAATTTGGACTAGCAAGTTCTTAATTGTGTCATCATGGGATACCAGGAAATTGTGATTGACCACAAAGAACTGGTGAAAGTCAGTTATATCATCTTACTCTCAAGTTCGCTCAAATGGCTAAAATGTAATAAGTTATACCCTTTTATCTCTCATTACACTTATATCACAAAGAAAATCAGGCTAGTATATTTTTTCTACTAGCCAACATAATTTTTTTCTTTTTGTCAAGCTTATCAGAGTCACTCAATTTAAATCTGTTTCTCCCTCCCAATTGAAACAATATTGAATCTTCTTGGAATGTACAAATACTCAAGGTATTCCAGAATGAATAACCAGAAGACTTTATTACTTCAGGACATACTTATCCACCAATACATTGGAAGCAAGGAAAAATAATGGCTCTGTGCTTATAGAAGTACCATTATTAGGAGGTAGCACTCATGGAAAGGGTGTACTAAAACCAGATCATCAATTTCTTTCCTTTGAAAAATTATTCATGATTTTAACAATGTCAAAGTTTTGTGGTTCATGAATTTCTTTAACATTATTGTTAGAAGGCAAGGTGCACTGGTTTGTGAGTTAAGCCTAATGGGTTCTGATGAAATTGGACTGTTAGTTCAATAAATGAGCTGGCTTGACTGAAGGAGCTCTACATTCTCAAGCAGCAGCTCCAAGTTTATTGCACCACTCGGAGTAGAAAATTGTACAGCTATCCCAACAAATGGGGAAAATGAAGCAAATGGGGAAAGATAGGTGGCTCTACCATTGATAAGATCTTGGAGGGGAATGAGAGTGAGTCAGCCACATTCTGCACCAGCTGAAGTTTCTGAGTGCTGTAGGCCCACGTGGAACATATTGCAGTAACCCAGTCTCAAGGTGACAAAGCTACAAATCATTGTGTTGAGGTGCATATCAAAACAAAGTTTTTCTCCTTCCTGAGTCAAGTACAGATGGTCCTGGTCCTAGCTGAGCATGCAGAAGCCTCTAGGGATCCAACAAGCCCACAACATAAGATACAGCATTGAAAAGTATTCACAGAGGATCAAATCCTGATTCCATTGAAGTAAATGCCAAAACTCCCATTGACTTCAAAGGATGCAGGATTTCACCCATGGTTTGTTAATCATATTTGTGACTTTTTTGATCACTGAGGTTAATTCTGAAATAATACATGAATTATAGCTGCCTATTACGTTGTGTATGACCGAGCTGCTGTATTGTGCACAAAATCATTCAATGAAATATAGTGATCTGGATAAAGTATCTGGATCCAAATATAAAACTTTGAGATAAGAGATCTCAATATAGCTCAGCGAAAGATCAGACAAAAGCTCGACAGGTTTGGTAACTGCAGCAGGTGAACTGACTGTACAAATGCATGTTCAATTGAAATCCAACTTTGTTTCTCAAAATTAACTTAAAATAAACCAAATATATATCAGATTAGAATAACCTCTGAAATTCCCCCTAAATAATTTATCAAAAATCTCTGCCCAAAATTCATTGCAGTCACTAGCTACAGTACAGAGCAGATATGCAACATGCAAAGATATGAGGGTGAGTTTAGTAGTTTTTTTCTTGCTTTATTTACATATCACTTTTGGCTCCAATATTACACATAATACTTCCACTCAAAAGCATGGTCTACTCATGGAGAGAAATGGGGGAAGTGATCAAACTACAGTGAGTCATTTGTCTTTTCTTCATGTAGAACACTTTCTGACTCACCTTCTTGTCCTTCTCCAGTTCTCAATTATCCCAGTAAACAGAGTTCACCTATGTGTGGCCTCATTTGTGCTGCTGGACCCAGGCTGGGTGTAGTCTTTCAAGAAATCTCTCTTGGATCTGTTCTGTGAGTGGCAGAGTACTGTGAGTCCGGCTCCTTGCTAGAAAAAAAATCCCTGCAAAGTAAAGTTACCTGTCTAATTCCCAAAATGGAAACAAAGCTAAATTAATCAAAAGTTATGTAGTGTTTGAATCTAGGATGTGGTGTGCGTTTGCCTTGTGAGCAACAATCAAAATGAAACACATTTCTTATTCCTCTTGCAGTGGTGTAGGAAGATAAATAGCCTTTACAATGTTAGATGAAACCAATGGGTCTGATTGCAGTTGGCTAGTGTGGCCATTATTGTTATAGTTTTAGTGTATTTGTAACACAGCCGGGCAAGGTTGGAAGTTGTGTAAGCTCAACCTCCAACCATATTCCATTCTGAATTTTGACTTCACACCAAACACCAAAATCTGTCAAATCACCAAGTATCACCTGGTTTCTTCTTTAGAGACTGGATGAAGCCACAAATTTTGACCAATTTCTGTGCAATGCTATAAATCAACCTATATTCACTGAATGCTAGATCAATGCTTGCCATATAGATTGCAAATCGGAGTAACCACTGGTGTAAAGTATGAATTTGTAACAAAACCTGAAAACTGGCTAGTTTCATGTGGTTTCGGATTCCCTTGCCAACACTTCTCACTTAGCATTTTAGTATGTTACCTGGAATCATAGATTATTTTCTTAAGTGATCACAAGACAAAGAAACTTAAATCAAAAACATCGGGGCCAGATTGAAAAGAAAAATAATGTAGACATATACAATTACCACAACTGTGCACACAATCTGGCTAGTAGAACAGGCAAATGCACCTAATCAACCATGTGTGCACAGTTACCCAGTTTATGGATGAAACCTTTCCAGCTGCAGGTGCTAACTGGATGTCTACTTGTGCGTATCTTTTGCATGTACAATGGCACAACTAAACTTTCTGAAATGTGGCCTTCAGGTTGATTAATTATTTTATGTCTGAAAAGACATGTATAAAAACCTGAGGTTTTCTATTTAATGCCTTAGCATTGTGTAAAACTCAAAAGGCAACCTAGGAGGTTAGGTGTTCTGTTTGTTTGTGTGTATGTTTGTTTTTCAAGATTGTGTGTATAACTTGGCTTGAGTATTTGGAAGATCACAACTCTTTTCTTTTTTAAAAGTTATGTCTGGGCACACTGTTGAAGAAATAACTGCCTGATTGTTCTCTTTCCATTTTGGTGAGAAATAGTTAATGTTCTGTAGTCTTTGATTTATTTATTAAAAGTATTTTACCAGGAAACAAAACAGAGACAGGCCTTCTCATTTACAGTGAGACTCCAGAGAGCTGTAAATTTACATACACAAAGGACTAGCATCAACCCCTGAACCTTTCATGTTTATTTTGATAGCCCACCCTGCTGGTAAGGTCTTTTGTTACGAAGCCAGGTACAACAAGGCAATGCTCCAAACAAACAACACTGGTAGCATTGTTGATCAGGTCATATGATGTCCTGCCCTTGAACAGTACCCCTTGTCTCTTACCCTTTGCCCCTAGAAAAAGAAGTTAGAGTCCCTGTGGCAGATTTAGCATTTCCTTTCAGTGTCTGCCAATCTATCAAAATTCAGCCACCGCTGTGAACCCATCAACTCAGTGCAAAAAAAGAACAAGGCTTACCATGGACCCCCTCAAACTAGCAATCATTTATCGCTCCCTGAACTTTAGCTGACCTTTGCAAGCATGCTAGAAAGTTGAAGCATGTAGCACCTTGTTGTGTACAATCTGTTTTTTCCCCAAACTGGTGCTTTTATTTTATTTCATTAATAAAAGGGTTGCGTTTCAGAGTAAATATTTGAAGATAAATAAAGTCTTCAACAAAGGGATACAATAACTTTTACTCCATGCAAAAGACTACAACAAATATACATATTCTGTATATAAGCCCATTAGCTTCACTTTGGAGAGGAATTAAACAAACAAGTGGATTTCATTCACGAAGATTTACAGATGGGAGGAGGGGAGAGATTGTTCCCAGAACAAGATGCTGCGTTTATATACTATATTATAATATAATATATATATTAATTTTAAAGTAAAATTAATGTTCAGTGCCCAGCTCCAGCAATGAGAACACCATCTAATGGCAGTATGTTGTCTAAATATTGGAGGTATTTTGTTTTGTTATTTGGGGGGCAGGAAGGGAAGAGGTGCAGTTGAAACAAGAGGAGAATCCAGATTGCAGCAAGGGTTATACAGAGTGTAACTCCCTCTGTAAATTTAAACTGACCTAAGGGGCATGATTACATACATCTCATCATGAGACAATATACTTTTTATTTGTTTGAATTTTATTTGTATTGGTAAAACTGACCTGAAACTGACACAAGTTTATTAGAAAAAGGACTCTCTAAAACAGAGTGGGCTGGTCTTCTTACTTAAGATGGATGTGCCAACTTCTAGTATGATTAGAGAAATGGATAACTCACTAACATCTGTGCAAACTACAATAAAAAGGGATTTAGTGTTACCCCAAGGAAGGTAAAAGAGGCTGTCTGTCCATTAAACGCTTTATTACAGTGCCAGCAGCTTTTTTCTAACTCAGTTATTCCTGCACAGAGCTCAGCACTGTGACTGCCTGTCATCCTTACCAGACAGTGCTTGGGGCTTCGTAGTTTTTTGTGCAAGGTAGATGACAATCAAATGAGTCATTGAGCAGGGAAAGCGCCTGACCCCTAGTGAAGGATTAACTACGGAAAGTGAGTGTGATCATGTCACACCATTACTTAGAATTTTCACAGTCAATTTCTGAAAATATGAGATAACTCCTTAAAGAGACAGCTCTTTCAGGAACTGCTATGAGCCAGCAGAAATTCCCTTCCAGTACAAAGGCAGACAGTGTCATCATGGAGGCATCTGTTTAGTTGCTCAATGCAAAACAAATAGTACCCTTCTCATGATGGCAGATGAGGTCGGGAGGAATGAGCAAGACAGAATCCAGGGATATTAGCTACCATTCAACTGCTCTGGATAGAAAGGAAAACAACATGAGAGAAGAATCTTAAATCCTACGTCATGCCACAATCTCCCAGTCGATAAATGTAGGACTTTTAAAATGCAAACATTTTTTAAACACTTAGTGTGTGTGTGTTTCATTTGATTCTGCTTTATCTTAAGAGAAATAAGCCCCCAGATTATTACATTAGCTCAACTGCCCACCAGGTCTACTGGGAATGGATAATGTTTTACCCTACATTAAAATATATGAAGGATATCTCATGAACAGCGATGTGAATTCTGACATAGTACAGCTGGACTACAGTGAGAAAATATCCAGTAACCCCATAGAAATACCACTGAGTTCAACAGCAGCACTAACCTAGCTTGTTGTCTCTGTGATCTTATTATCACTTTCTTACATTAAAACCCCCTTGTGATATCAGAACAGAGGCTTGACCCATTAATCAGCAAATGAAGACCCCGTTTGATCTGTTTTTACACAAACACATATTTTTTCATGCAAAATTCTAAATGTGAGATTCATCAAGTTTCTTATAAAAAGGAAATCAGCCTAAGACCCTCAAAGCTTAGGCATGCCAAAATGAGTTAACATCTGCTGCTGCCTGAATCTAATTGAAATGATTCGATAAAAATTTTACAGATCTGCTTAATGATTCTGTATTTCTTTTTCAAAATCACCTTGTTCATTATCTCACCCTAAGTAAGCTAAATTCAACCTAGAAAGAAGTTACCCAGACCTGCTCAAATTTTTATATAAAGGGTGCAAATAAAAGGAGGTTACTATTTCCTTTGACATTGTGTTTGTGGTGTTTTGTGACTGCATTTCCCCACAGGACAGCTCCACTATCACTGAACGGAGATCCATTAGGGGCACCTTGGAAATTTGGACCTTTTACTAGAACCGGGGTTTAAACACCAGTTTAATTTATGACATTTTTCCGGGCTGATGGCATTTTTGCTCTCAGGTAAGGTCATCTCAATATATATCCCTTTAGAGAAAGCCAACACAAGATTTTCTTTTTATGCTTTATATTCAAGCAGCCAACTATTCAGCTGCTATAATGTAAGTCACATACAGAATGTATGCATGTTTGATTCTACAGTGTATTTTAAAAAGGAAGATCTTTTATGTGTGTGTAAAAAAGAGAAAAGTGAAAGAAAAAAACGAATAAGCATATGAATAATTAGATCAGAGATAGATGCCACCTTTTCTCAGTGTTGAAACTGTGAGGGAAAAAAGTGCTACCATATAATTGACATAATTGATCTATTTTTTTCCCTTTTTTGCTGCAGTAATTTTTTATGCATGCCATTGTTGCTGTTATTATCCAAGATGTGATCTTGTGAGGTTGATAATACTGACTAGATATGAATACTGGTAAGTACCAGCCAATCACAAATCTATAGTGTCTATTTCTGCATCACCAGGTGCTATCTCATGGGAAATATCCTCTTTTTTGGCAGGCACACAGCGCTCTGCATTATCTGTCATTTTCATTAGATTCTGTAGCAGCTGAGCCAAAAAGACTTAGTTCTAGCATATGTGCTCAAAATGGCCAAGATGAGATTGTCCAAATTCACCCTTTCAGGATTGTATTAGAAAACAACTGGAGCTAAAGCTAAAAATTAGAGTTAGTAAAGCAACTGAATTACATTTGGGAAACTGCAAACGCCATAAGCTCAAATGATTCCATCTTATCCTAGTCATCACCTCCAAAAAGCTCCAAGGAGCCTAAATCAGCAATGTCAATGGTTTTTCAACACTTCTTTTGCACAGACTAGATGTGATGATGTCAACAGAGAAGAACAAGGACATCACATCAAGGCAAAATTCCACTATATTCCAGTAGCTCACAAAAGTAAAGCAAGATGCCTCTGGTGATATACAAGTACCACAGTTTATAGGTCATTCTTGTTAGATATTGAGTCAGCAGTAATATATTAGATGGGACTGTTGTTTATTAATATTTCCGTAGCTAAACTGTGTGAAGTGGGACTATGAGCCTTTCTTCAATTACAATAAAACAGTAATATTGTACCATTTAATGAGGATGGGCTTAATTGGGATGGTTGCTTTATTAAGGCACCTCCCAAGAAACTAATTTAGCCTAATGTTAGTGAATAGCAGTGTCTGCTGCTTAATTGGGATGCATTCTGCTTAATAGGGATGCATTTGGCCAGTACCAAGGGGTTAAATGATGTTTAACCAGGTGTTAGATGGGTGTGAAATTCTAATCTCTGTTCTTTTAATAAAGAAGTTGCCAAATAAGAAAAAAGTAGAGATGAATTTAAAATGTAATTCAATAAATGTTATTTTTAACCTTTTATTTCATTGTAAAGAACCTTAAAATTATTCACCTGTGCATTCAAATTCACTTTGAACAAATGTACAACCTCTTTTACTCACTTCCCCCTAATTTGTTCAGTAGAGGAAATTTCACATGAATTATAAACTCCTCCATTTGGTAGGACGTAGGTGCTGCACAAAGTACAGGGCCAGACAAAGTTTTTACTCCACTTAAATTTCATTGAAGTCCAAATTGAACTTAAGTGGTCCATGGGCCTTGTGTTGGCCCTCTGCATAGTGTGAATTTCACCCTGAATGATTAAAATATATAACTTGAGTTTTCATGATTGAAGAGCTATCCATACTCATCGAAATATCTATTTGTGTGAATGTTCAAATCCATGGGAATCTTCAAAAAGCTTACCCAAGCCCTTCCTTTGCTTATAAAGCTTGTAGTCAGACAATCAGAGAAGCAGAGACAGTACTATGTGACTCCAGAGATATATCAAAGTGCAAGTTACCAACAGCAAAGAGTTGTAGTGCGTAATTCATAAAACAAGAGTTCATATTGCATAGGCTGAAATTCTTAACATAAAACATTTGTCAACTGATTTTGAATAACAAACAGATCTATAAAGATCAAACTATTTGTGGATCATCTGCACACCAAAAAAAGAGCTAAAATTAATAGAGTAAGTTATTTAATGCAAATAGCTCTGATCAGAACTACACAACCAGGACAAATAGGTCATTCCAGTGTCCCAGTTAATGGGGTTCTACTGTATACACTTGCCTACCATTAAGAGTCTTGCTTTAGCAATAAGAGCAAATGCAATAATTTCTCCTTGGTAAAAATCCTTCCAGAAATCAAATCAAGGTATATATTTTAGAATTAAACTGAAGATATGATTAGAAAATTGGAGCTCTGATAACAAGTGTTTAAAAACTTAAAAGCTTATCCTCTTCATTTGTTCAATCACACCTAAAATGGAGTACGTGATCTGAAGAACTGTATAATGACTCAGTCTTACTGATTCTCTCTGCAAACACTACCTTCTCATATCACTCTAAAACTATTTATTGCTATAACTGTTAGAGCCAGAATCTACTCCTATGGAAGTCAATGGCAAAATTCCCCTTGACCTGACTGGTGGCAGGTTTAGGCCCTCCTGTAACCTGTTTTGCTAACCAACAAAAATAACTTTAGACAAGGAAATTCACCACCTTATATTTTGATTTCATTTATCATTGTGTTAATAGAAACATGACAAGAAACCCTGAAAACATTTGAGTGAAAGAACACACAAATAAACTTTCAAACTGTCTTTCAGCAAGTGAGTCTAAAGTTATTGAATATGTAAATTGCCTTATTAAAAGAAGAATGATAGCTTTTTCAGCAATCAGTTTAATTATACTGAAACCCTTAAATAGAGAAATCAACTAGTTTTGCACAGCAAAAATTCTTTAGAAAAGGAACTTAGGTATAAAAGATCAAATTTAGAAAATGTTCATGATGTGAAAAAAATATCACCATGCTAATGGTTTATGAGCTGTTGGGACACCACCATTATTACAGATCTGCACTGTGTTATGTTGGGAAAGTTCTATGGAGACATCAACTATCTGCATTATACTTGGTATTAGTCAATGCCATTAGCCTTCCACTCTCAGAACTACTTCAAATGTTTTAAAAAAAAGAGGGTATATGAAATGTATTTACCCTGGCTTTGGAAAGGAGCCTGTAGTTCAGAAGAGAAAGTTCTAACTCGCCCTGGTAGCACCAGTATATAGTTAAGTATTTGCCAATATTTCCATTCTAAACCCTTTTCTGTAAGGATTACTTACATATTAGGCAGCTGGTCTTGAAAAAGAAAAAGAAATCAGCCAGAATCCTGCCCAAACATAAGTGGCCAAAGCCTCTCTTGAATTCTGCGGGCACTGCCCATACTACAACTAGAAGTGGAGTTTGGCCCTTGTTTTGAAACTATGTTGGTTTTGGAGGGCAGGGGGGAGGATTTCAAATATTTGAAAAAAAATAGTTGGATTATTTTTAAATTATACGGCCTGAACCTTGTGGGTGACATCAGTACTATGATACCACCGTGATAAACATGGTATAAGAATCTGACCAGACTAGACTAGAATAGCCAGTGCTCAGATGAGTGATGATTCCTGTGTACTAACACCAGATTTAATAACCACTATGTCAAACATGGGACCATCCCTCCTGACACCTGGCTCAGCTGATATCGTTGATTGGACACTGGTTACGATTTTGAGGATAGGATTGAAGGTAATGGATCAAACATTACTTCCTGCATTGAGAAATCAGGGTTTACTTTTCGTTTTGAAAGGACCTGTTTTGATGTTGACTCCTGGGAAGCTGAGGAAGCCCAAAGGGTTCTGAATGAGGAAGAACACTACCTATCAACTTCAGGACTTCAGAGATTGCCCACAACCACTAGCTGCTAAATGCTGTCTCTCTCACTGGCTTAGTTGTCACAGATCAGCAGAGTATTCTGATGATCTGCTGCTGATGAAGTGATAAGGGAGAAAGGTAGAGTGGCGGGGCAAAAGTGACATCCTGAGTCTGTCCAACTGCTGTAGAAATAATTGTTGAAATCTTATGCTGTGGCCACGCAGGAGGTTAATAAAGGTTTCCTCATCTTCACCATAGAATTGAAAATGTCCCATCAGTTACTAGAGATGTGAGCAGGATTTAAACTTGAGATTTAAATTTGTGAAAGGCTCTGTATACCATAACCAACCCCTTAAGCCAGCCAGTCCCCCTCACAATTTTTTCATTAAAACAGAACTAATACAAACAAGAAAATAAAGGTACAGAAATGCTATATTAAGTCAAAATAAAGATCAAGCAAACCTATTGGGCTATAACTTGAGGACTTTACCCAGGCAAACTTCCATCAAAGTCTATGGGAGTTTACCTAAGTATTGTGCACAGGACTTGGCCCAATTCGTCCGCAAAACTCTGAAGAACCCATAAAACATCCTCATTTCTTTTATTTTTGGCAGTGTACAAAATCCCTACTAAATCCACCAAAGGCTGCTGTGAAAACAAAAGCACCCTGAAGGCTTATGTACTTGCCTTTCCTCCAGAAAGAAAACAAATTCTAAATCCTATTAGGGTTAGGGTTGATGATCTCTTTTTTGTCCATAGTGGACATTTGTCTACATAACAAAGCTGGTATACCATTTGGCACAATTGTTTGTGATTGGCAGCATTTGCTCAGGAGAGACCCAAAGCTGGAATGATGTAGAAAACTTCCATTATAGAATACAGACAAGGTCAGCTTCATGCAGAGAGTAACAAGAAGCCTTGGTCCCTAATGCCTTTGTCCTACTGCATGGGTTTTGTATTTTGATGATACACTTTAAGGAAAAAAATGGTTTTCAGCTGTTAACTGCTATGTGCATAAAGGTTATCAAAACTGTGAAGAAATATGTCCCATGTATCAGTTAAAAACAACTAAGTTTACCTACTGTATCTAAAATAATCTATCTAGAGCTGTCATGGATGTTTTTACAATATTTTAGATAGAATGATTGGTTTAAGGGAAACTGTTTAGATTATGTCTCTCAGGAAAGCTGTCCATAGAGCAGTAACTAAGAATAACAGTTGTATATGAAGAGTTATGCCTAAGATCTCAGAGGCCCACCTGCAAAATGTCTCAGACTCTGCAAACCCACCTTCAGAAATGGAATTCTTCGAGGGTGGGAAGGAGGGTTGGGCATTGCTGTCTGAGCTGAATTTTTCTGATGAAACTTAGAGCTAAATTTGCACAGAGCAAAGTAAACCCTTCACAAACAATGAACATATAGACCTCCTGTGCAGGCATAGAACTCCTATTAATGCAAGTATTAATGGAAGCAACACAAGTTTTGGGAGAGTAATATATTTTCCAAGTGCAACTTATTTTTGTGGTTTCTGCTATGTTCACATCCATTAGTTCACTTGGTGTAGCCACTTTACATAGTGAGATGTGGCTTTGGTATACTGTGCTAATAACTGTTCCCAATATGTTTTAACGTTAGGACTTCAGTATCATCGCTCCAGTGGTTTGGACGAGGCCAGAAGCTCTAACTCTAACACTGGGGTTGCCTCCACCTCTGTAGAAAAGATTATGGAAGGGGAACATGGCAGAGAACTCTGCAAGATTCTCCTTACAGAGTCTTCTTTAAATTCTTCCATTCGGGAAGCAGGGTTTACTTCATAGAAATAGCAGGGGATTAGACCTCAGACCTGCCATTTATCCATGTGCCACATGTATCCCTGGGATCTGCAGAACCAAGCACATGTGGGCTCTGCTTCTCCATCCACACCAGCTCCAGGACTCCTGCTCACCACTCCAATTCTGCAGCAGCCCAGTCCAATTGCACTCACATACAAACATTTGGATGTACCATAGCTTACTATAATACCATCCTCTTAGAATTGGGCTCCTGTCGTTACTGTGCCATATATTTTGTAGCTCATGAAATCCTTTTACTTTTCATATATGTAATGCCACCTTACAGTTGGATACTATTAGGCTGTACAGTTTGTGAGGGCAAAAATACAGGTTAGAATGGTTATTGTGACATTTAGAGATTTTATTTTTCAACATTACAATACAAAACAAAACAAACAAAAGCAACAACAAAGGCAGACATGGATGAAAAAAAGTGAGAACAGTATGTACCTGGCTGCAGCCTCAGGACACCAGTAACTTATCTGCTGACAGATCATTCCCATTATATATGTCTATTTACTCTGCTAATCATTTAAGAACACTGAAGTTAGCATATGCTAGAGTAAGTGGTACATATGCTATCGAACAGTTTGTTAAAAAAAGCAGAAATACTCTTTGTGAACTTCTGTTCCATGCTGATGTTTCAAGAGAAGCCCTGAAAAATCATCATGAACATAGACTAGCCCAAACTCCAAAGCTGTTCACCCACAATTTTAAAACAAGATTGGATGTTTTTCTAACAGTTCTGCTCTAGGAATTATTCTGGGGAAGTTCTAAGGCAGGGGCGGGCAAACCTTTTGGCCTGAGGGCCACATTCAGTTTCTGAAATTGTATGGAGGGCTGGTTAGGGGAGGCTGTGCCTCCCCAAACAGCCAGGCATGGCTCGGTCCCTGCCCCATCCACCCCACTGTGCTTCTCACCCCCTGGCGGCCCCCCTGGGACTCCTGCCCCATCGAATACCCCCCCCCCCGTTCCCTGTCCCCTGACGGCCCCCCCAGGACCTCTGCCCCATCCACCCTTCCCTGTCTCCTGACTGCCTCCGGACCCCCCGCCCCTGACTTCCCCCGCCACCCCATCCAACCCCTCCTCTCATTCCTGACTGCCACCCCAGGACCCCTGCCCCCATTCAATGCCTTGGTCCCCACCCTCTGACCGCCTGACCCCTATCCACATCCCCGCCCCCTCACCACCACCCCAAACTGCCCAGCCCTCTATCCAACACCCCCTTATCCTGCCCCCTTACCATGCTTCCTGGAGCACCGGTGGGTGGGGGCGCTATAGCCCCGCCGCCCAGAGCGCCAGGACAGGCAGCCACGCCGCCCGGCTAGAGCCAGCCACACCACCGCGCCGCACAGAGAACCGGGTCAGGCCGGGCTCTGCAGCTGCGCTGCCCAGCAAGGGCTCACAGCCCTTCCGCCCAGAGCATTGTGCCAGCAGCTCAGTGAGCTGAGGCTGTGGGGGAAAAGCAGGGGAGGGGCCGGGGGCTAGCCTCCCGGGCCAGGAGCTCAGGGGCCGGGCAGGAGGTTCCCTCTGGCTGGATGTGGCCCGCGGACCATAGCTCGCCCACCTCTGTTCTAAGGCCTGCGTTACAAAGGAGGTCAGACTATATTATCACAACTCTTCTGGCCTTGATCCTTTGCCATGATATCTGATGACATTTGGAGAGAGGGAGGGGAAACCTCAGGATTCACACAAAAATACTCAATCTTTGAGGGTGAGATATTAGGCAAGCAGAATTTTGCAGAGGGGTTTTAAAGCAAAACTGCATGGGATCAAGTGAAGGGAAAATGTCCTTCTATATGAATTATCCCATTTTCTTGGATCAACTGAACTGGATTGGAAATCTCATGACTACAGACTCACTCAGATACTCCTGGAGGGTACCATTCAGGACCAGATATACTAGGATATATTTCTCTTTGGGCACTTGCTCTTCCTAGTTTGTCCAGAATTAGAATCCTATCTGCAAAATACTGACCTAGATGGATTACTGGAGTGACCCACTATGGAAAGTCCTAGGTGAAAGCTCAAAAGAGGGAGGGGGGAAATACCATTTTTATCCTCCTGAATGCTCCACTTCAAGTAATGGACAAACAGTCAGTTCCCTTCCCTCCACCAGTTTCTTCATCTTACCATTAATGCACATTGTTTTCCAGGTTCAGAATTAAAAAGTTCTTTTCAGCAGGGACTCAACTTGTGCATGGGCTAAGCCAAGCACGGATGCACACGCATGCACATTTTTGGGGCACTAATGCCTGTGCACACTAACACTGCACATGCAGAGAATGAGTTTTGGGTGTGTGAAATCAACCTGTCCAAATGATCCTTCTCTCTTCCTTCTGTCATCTGGCTCCTTCTAGATTATCTGGATAGATGCTAGAAACATGACATGGATTCTTTGCCATTCTTCCTATGTGTAAAGCCATTGTATGCATACTATTCTCTGAATGGTACTGAAAACTAAAATATTAAAACAACATTTTAAGGCTAACTGTTGTAGTGTGGTTAAACAACATGCCTGAAATGCCCCAGGCTTCACACATCATTCTGATGAGGATGTGTCATATTCTGATGCGGACATGTCAAGCTTAGGAAGTTTAGACAGGTACAGCTAAATCGCACTGGAGCATTGAACTTCTTCTTTTAAAAATTTTATCATGCTTGTACAGGGAGCCAGGCAGGCTGACTTTATAAAGTTCACTTACCATAAAAGGGACTTTGCCATGCCAAGTCCAAAAATACATTGTGTACCAACCTGGGGTTGATGCATGCATTTGCTATTCCACCCCTGCCTGGATTTGTACACAACAAAACCAATTTTTGAAAAGGGGTAGAAGGAAGAGTAGCTAGCAGCTGACTACTAGGATCCCATCTCTCTCCTCTTCCCAGCTACCTGTTTGAGTTTGGAGTTCCAAGCTGCCGCAGTCCATGAGACTCGCGGACTGTTTCACTGATGGAGACAGTTCCCATGGCAGGATAAATCCAACATCAAACTATCTCTGCAGTGCACAGCCATGCTGACCAGATCAAATTTGAAGTTTTAGTGCATGGCAGGCACCATCTGACTCAATTAAGGTGAGCTGTTGAATTCAATTTGCTATGCCACCTCTCAGTGATGGAAAGCTCTTCCCTACTCAAACTATCCCCTTCTCAAAAGCAGCCCAAAGATCCTTTCAAAAACCCTTGCATGCCAGGATATAATAATCCCTGAGGAGGGCTGCAGAGACTTCACACAGTACGATTAATTTCAGTAGTATGTCAAGATGCCCTTCGGGCATAATCTGTTATTGTGATGTGCACAGCAAGAAGAAGGGTATATGGCGTCTCTTCTTCCCTGCCTCACCCATCCCCAAAGATCCCTCCCTCCATGTGGTAACTATTCAGGTTGGGCCAGGCCAGCTACAGTTATGCCAGAGAAAGGAGTACAAGTCTAGCTAGTCAGCAGATTCCTAACAGCTTAATTAGCCCAAGACCTTATCAGAGGGAATGTTCTGGACCCAAGTCATTCCCTAAGTTGTGGTACTTATGGGGAACATAAACATATAACTAACGGAGGACTTGTGGCATTTTTCATAAGGTTCCGAAGCACTAATTTATGGATGCCTCTTTATTACCTGAATTTGTCCTCATTTCCTCTACCTATTTCTCACTTCCCTTCCCAAAACTTTGGAAAGTTTTGCCAAAGATACTGAAGGACCAGCAGGTGACTGGTGATTTTATTGCATTGGCCTGCCAAGCCTCACAGAGTTGCAGCGGAACAGACAGTTCTGTTGTAATGTAGGATTCCCCGATATTGAGTGAATCTGTGTGAAAGAGAGGCTTTCAAGAGCAGACTTTTCCGGTTGGAAAATGCAACCAATAAATCATACAACAGGGTTTATAGGATGTTTTCCTATAACACAGGTAAAGGTGAGAAAAATGCCTTTTTAGAGGCTAAGATTATGGCCAATAGGCTAGCAGAGGGTCAATCTGCTTTCTCTGTTAAAACCTCTGACTCTGCTTTGCCTTTTCTGCCAGTGGAGTAACCGGAACCAAGTGATTCAGTGTGCTACTTAGGGTTGCTTGCCCAGCCAAACCAGCTAGTCCAAATATTGTGATATTGATGTTCTACTAAATCACTTTGCATAATTAAACAACTCCTCTTGCAGCCTCAAGGATGTGGCTATTTGGCAGGCATGCAGTTTAGGACAACACTGACCCACCAGTGTGTGAACTGGTTCTACCAAAAAACGGTAAGCCTCATATACACAAAAATCCTCAGTGATACAGATACAGATTTGCAGGTAGGGATATGCACATATAGACAGACCTTCCCTATCCATTTAGAGTCTGGAACCCCATTAAAGCCAATGGAAGTCTTTCCATGGACAACAAAGGGCTTTGGATCAGGCCCTTAATGTATTTACCTAACCCCCTACATTCTGTTAAACTGAAGTTTAGCGTCCATCCTTAAGGAACAAGAAATGTTTAGAAAGTCCAGCTTCTTGGCTTAGAGTCTCATGGCGACTAGGTCCTTCCTATATTTACAAGTCTGATGTCTCCTTGGTGGGACTCAACAACATGCTAGTAAATGGAGAGCAGCAAAAGCATGTCTTTTAATGAGGCATCTGATACAATACATATAATAGATTCAAAATGAGATTTAGTGGGTCAAGCCTGAACCTTTGTTTGATGACAATCAGAGGTCAACTAATTTTTAAACGACTTGATTGTGTTACTTTATTTGACCATTTTTACTTTAATTACAGGTCACATTGGATGTCGCACACTGCTCTATAAATACTTGAACAATCTGTTTGATAGAGTGATAAAGTTAAGCAATTTAAAAAATAAGTTGAGCTATGTCACCTTCTTGTCAACGAGGCTACTAATTTAACTATATGTAGAACTTATATAATGAACTGCTCTACAGAGTACAGAGTAGAATCTCTAGTTATTCGCTTTCAGTGCTCATTAAGGTGAGAGATGACAGCGCTGGCCACATGATTCGCTACAGTCTGATATCACTGAGCTTATAACTAACCTGGATAGAATGGAATTAAAAACACTTATCAGCATTTAAGAAACAGAGAAGTACAGCAGTAGGTTAGTTCTGCCTGCCCTCGTTTTCACCCTGTGCTATTACTATTATGAAATACCATGGATGCTTTCATTGTTACTACAATTAACACAAAATTCTGCAGCTAAAATCCTCCACCTCTCTAGCTCCTCTGCCCAGGTCATGCTCCTCTTTGAATCACTTCACTGACTTCTCCTCACCTTCTGCATTACGTTCACGGTTCTCATTCTCACCTTCCAGATCCCAAACAACTCCCGCAATGTTCAGAATCTATTTTAGAACAACCTCAACCCTCAGGTATCTGCTACTGTTTGCAAGGTCATCAGGCACCAGAGAGCAGACTTCCTCTAGGAGGGCCTAATTCACCCCTGTACCAGGGTTAGTACATGGCCTGAAAGGGGGCTGCTTGCACCTCTCTGATCCCAGGGCTGGGTTGGGTTTGGCCCATGCCACAAGCAAGGGCTCTTCTAACTCGTATCCTGGGTGTCATGGTACCTCTGGGCTTTACAACAGCCAAAAGGTTTCTGGGGAACAGGACAGCACTAGCTGTGCTGCTTTCTGGCTGCAGCGCTACCCTCTCACCTCAGATCTGTTCTCAATCCACCTGGGAACACCTGCTGATCCAAGCGATTTCTGTGGGGGCAGCTGTTGGTAAAGTGCCCTGTGCTGGGGAAATGCCCCAGGACATTTCATGCTGGTGCACAGAGCAAGCATGATTACAGCCCATTTTGATGGGTTTCTTTGACTCTCCAGTGTGGAATGATGCTTTCAGTAGGACTGGTTTGTACTATTTTAGTTCACCCTGTATGATGGTTACCCAGCCAGCCAGCCTTTTGCAGATACACAGCCATGCTGCTGTTTTCCCTTACTTAGGAAGAGCTGCTGTTTAAGTTTAGAAGTCAAAGACAGGTTTCAGAGTAGCAGCCGTGTTAGTCTGTGTCCGCAAGAAGAAAAGGAGGACTTGTGGCACCTTAGAGACTAACCAATTTATTTGAGCATAAGCTTTCTTGAACTACAGCTCACTTCATCGGATGCATGCAGTGCACAGTATTTCACAGAGGGGTGAAGGAGATGACATTGTGAGACACTCTCTTTCATATATATGGTTTCTTAGCGGAGAGGAGAATTTTATTATTGTTGTAACTAAATGGTTTTTGTAGAAGCAGCTGTGTGGCCAATTCAGGGCTGCCATGATTTTGCAGCTGTGAAGGAAACCAAATGACGGGATTTAGTTTAGTTACATTGTTATTTTAAGACTTTTATCTCTTCACAGTGCAATGTATTAGAAGCTGCTGTACACTGTGGAAAGCTGTCCTGTTTGAATTCGAGCTGCTGAAGGAAAAGACATGGCTTAAGTTTTGATGTATATCTCTTCTTTAAGGCATGGTATGGTGAAATAATACTTGTAAATGGTAAAACATTCCTCTCACATGGATTTAGAGTGATTATATAAAGAGAAAAAATCAAAATGATTTTTTTCCCCTTCTGTACTTGTCTTTGCAGGACTTTCTTCTGACTACACTCCCATTGCTCCTTATACTTTACAATACTTTGCAAGTTGGCTTTTTATTATTGGAGTCATTTCAGGTCTTCGGCCTTCTAAAGGGCTAGAGGGGCTAGACATATTTCCAGGAGGGGTTTATAAATACTTGAAGATTTTATTTATTGTATCAGCATGCACATTCTATTTAACTCTGAGTTTTGTAACTGAAGCAGCAAAACATTGTACTGACTTTATTTTTAAGTTGCAAGAATCCAGTCTTCTCTTCTTTGAAACCTGGCTGTGTGTGTATCTATCCCAGGGGAGCTGGTGGTAACCCCTGTATTTAGGTTATATTTACACTTTCATTGTAAAAGATTTGTGCAACTTTTATTTTAATTGGGAAGCTCTCACAAATTAATTGTTTGCAGCAATCCTTTGACATTTGACAAGGGGAAAAGTCTTGGGCCTACAGAAGTATCTTCTTTTTTGCCTCATGAAATTCTTTTCAAGTTTGGCTCCGTTATAAACTTCAAACAAAAAAAAAATCAGTTTCCTTTCTATCACTTGTATTGTCAGCAAAAATGTTGGCACCGTGCCAAAATAAATGAACACAAACCTTCTAAAGAGCCAGGGCCACACCGTTGCCAAAGCAGCAACAGAAGCAGCACACACACAAGACTGGAACTCTGGGAGGAAGAAAGAGCAGAACAGGACTACTACTGATATGTAGTCCATACCTCTGGACTCAGCATATGATCCCAGTGTCCCATCCCCCACCTCTGGGGGTCCCACATAGGGAAAGAGCTCCCTACATATCTGGAGGAGGGAAAGGGTCAAGCAAGAGAGCTAAGCTGAGAATCAGCACATGGCCTCAGCAGCCCATCCCCTCCAAGTCAATAACCTTCTCCTGTACCAGCTAACATAACTAGTTCTGTAACTCAAACAGTTAATTGTGTTCTGAGGGATCAAGGTTCAAATCCTATTCTTGATGCGAGTTGCTACAGTTGCACAAAATAGAATTTGTTTGTACCTTTTTCCTTAAAAACAAACACACACACACACAATGGTAAAGAGTATTATTTAGGCTGCAAAGCACTTAAAAGTTAGGAAATGCCATCGTTTAGGATGCCCATCCACCTTTAATTCTGTCCTTTTGTGCAAAACCATAATTATACAGTTTTTAATTAAATGCTATTTTTCCACGTGAACCGTGCCTCACTTGGTGCACAAGTTGGATGGTGCTCAGGGAATGAGCCAACTGTTCAGTGTTTCTTTTTATACTCATCATTCAATGTGTGGCCCCTGCTTTCTTTATTGCATTGAATACAAAATTATTTCGTTCCTCTTTGTCTTTTCTGTGGCACTCATCAGCATAGAATCTGCATGTCTCACAGATATTAATGAATTATCTCCACCCCTCCCCTGTGAGATCTGAGAGTACTATTATCTCCATTTTACAGATGGGGAAACTGGGACAGGGAGACTTATCCCAGGCCCTGCAGTGACACAGACAGGGCTATAAATCAAGGCCTCCTGACTCGCACTGTGTGCTCATGTCTTCAGATCATCCAGTGTTACTGCCCATGCTGGTGAATATCTAAGCAGCTCCAATTGACTTCAGTTGCCACTGTTAATGCTCAGGACTGGTGCAGATCGGAAGTTGGTGTCTCAAGTTGGTCACCCCGAAAATAAGGAATGTACAATTAATGGCCACCTGCCAAAACTTTGGATTAAGTGATTTACATCTGTAGCAGAGGTAAGGATAGAAATGACTTCTTCTGTGTGGAATTCACCTGCCTTAACCACAAAATCATCCCCTCTCTTACAGCAGTTCCCTGCCTTGTGTTCCACCCACATTTCAAATTCTAAAGCAAATGAGGTAGGGGTTTACAACTGAAATAAAATAATTCAGTACAAACTCGAATGCATTACCAGAACACGGTCCACTCTGTGCACTGAGCGAGTCAGGAATCCTATGGAAAAAACTACAATATGATCAGATAGTTAAAGACTATATCATAATAGATATGCACAAAGGGGGCACAATTAAGATTGCTTGGGTAACAAATTCTGGCATTTTTAAATTTTTGAGTGGTTGATTTACAACCTTAATATTCTTTTAACATAGCTAAGTAGCTAGGTTTCTTTGTATGTACTTATGCACATACATATGTACACACACACACAAGCAAGGGTTTTATTGAAAGCAATTCTAAAAATGAGTTGCTTACAGAAAAGCAACCCAATCAGCAGATTAATGTTATTGCTTTCTACAATGCCACCAGCCTCCCGCATCTTGCTTCCTCAAAGCAACAGTCTATCTAGCTAAAAAAGGAGTCAGCCTTTTTTCAGGAGAATCTTTTTCCATGACTTAATATTTCCATTGCAATCTGAATCCTACATTCTCAAAGAGGGGAGAGGACAGAATGTAAGTTGTAGTAACAAAGAAGCAAATTATGTGCAACAAATATTAGGTTTTCTACCTTGTCTCAGTGAGAGTGACAAGAAGCAGGCATCCATATACTATGTATGCAGAGAATGGAACCTTTCCTTAGCAAATAGAAACTGAAGTGTTTGCCCAAAGGATCAAAGATCTACAGTGGAAAAGACTAATATTAGAGAGCAAGACAACCAATTAGTGCTTCCAGTCCATGTACAGAATCTAGTATTATATTAAACTCAGATAGGAATTTCATCCTTTGCCCTCGATAAACTGTTGGGCTATGTAGATTCTGTGTGTAAGAGAGCGGAGATGTTTCCAGTGAGGTCTATGTACAATAAAGTAGATAATTTCATACATTATCCAGTCTCAAAGTGTTTACCGTTAATACAGGAATCACATTTCTAATCCAACCATACTATAACTTCTTAAATGCATTAATGTGGCTATGATCAGTTGACTTGGTAAGGGCTAGATTGTGAACTCCTAACAATGAATTGTACCTTACAGCCTCAGTAGTTCCATTAAAATCAGTGGAATTGCTTGAGGAGTAAGCTACTATTCAAAGTGAGTTTAGCGTATCTGACCATAAGATTAAACTGGAAGGTGAGATAGAATGATGTCTTGAAAGGCCAGTGAAAATGGCTCTCATCTTCTCACTCCAAACAAAGTTTAGGTTGCATCAGGAGGGCACATGTAAGTTAGTTAGCAGGAAATGCTTGGCAATCTTAAAATAAAAGTGGAGAATGCCTGGGAACCTGCAGTGTTCAGCATCAGCATTTCAAATGTTCAGTTATGTAATATTAGACTGAAGGGCATTGATACATTACCATGGACAGGAATTTTATTAAGGAAACACACTGAGCTGGACTGTCAGGATCCCTCTGAGGACTGACAACATCTGTTTGCAGGATTTTTACTAATTGTTATTATTTGATTGTTATAATTATTATTTTCTATTCCATTTCACACCTCCTAAGAATTCTACCTCACAGTGCCCTTTTCCTGCCCCTCTCTTCTTTCCCTTTCAGGGAAGAGCATAAGACACAGAGGTGGCCTGACTAACGTGTCCAGAGTGTTCCCTTTCTAATAATGTCCCTCATATTAGTGCCTAACAGACAAGTTTTCCTAAAGCACTAAAGTAATTCTGTAATGTCCTTACTGCTATGGAAACTGCTGAGCAAAATTCTTGCACAATGGGTCTCCTTGGCATTCTTTAACCCTATTGATAATGATAAAGTCTCATAAATCTAGGTAAATCTTTAATTACACCTTAGGAGCACTTTGATATTATAACTGTGATATAGTAATAAAGAGTCCATTCAAAATTAGGTCTACATTTTATTGAAATGCTGCTAGGGTTAAAATAGGATCTGTTGGCATTTGTTCATTGCTATTTTTGCTTTTTTCCTGCAACCACTTCTAAAATGGAATATATATATATAAATATATATATATATATATTTCTTAATAATTGTTTAGAAGAGCTATTGTGCTCTATGGCTGCTCTTTTTTTTATTATTTATTGTAACTGGAGGATTTGCAGTCCATGGGCCATGTTGGATTTATCAAAACTAAGGGCTGGGATGCAGAGATTATACTCTTCTGTGTATATTTGATGGTTTAGTTGAGAATTTCTCTTTCCCAACCTCCTCGTAGGTATTTATTGAAAGTAGAATTTTGGTATAGGTTTTGTAGGTGGTTAGTAACAATAATAAAATGTAGGTATATATTTGTTTTGTAGTAAATAAAATAATGGAGGCTCCAATCCAGTTTTTAAATGTGTGTTACCATTCCACTTAGTTTCCTAATGTATGCGAATTATTTATATCTTCAGCCAAAACATACATTTTAATTTGTGTGAATAATTCTGAAAGAAGATTAAGTTTTTTTTTTTAATTAGATTACATTTTTCAAAATCTGGCTAGGTACTAAGTGACAGGATTAACAAGGGCACTTTGCAGGATTTTGATGTTTTCCTGATTAGATCAGGGGTATTTTATACAGAAGCAGTAACTGATTAAGTGGTTTTAGCAATGTGAATGAATGCATGACCCTAGTTTATCTCAGTATCTTCATAAAGAAGCCATCTTAACTGTCAAGAAAGCCCAACCAAGAGTGAAAATGACATTAGCAAAAAGCTAAGCAAAAGGTCAGTAGAGCAGACTAGA
The DNA here is from genome assembly GCF_965140285.1 of Lepidochelys kempii. Taxonomy (NCBI): domain Eukaryota; kingdom Metazoa; phylum Chordata; order Testudines; family Cheloniidae; genus Lepidochelys; species Lepidochelys kempii. The sequence continues at coordinate 22,346,627 of NC_136391.1, forward strand.
AGAGGAAAAAAAAGTTCTCTTCCCCTACTCCAGGTATTGGGATGACCAATATTAGTTTCACATACACAGCTGAGTATGTACTTAAAATATTTTTCTGAACTTCATTAGCCCAATATTATACTAACATTAGAAGAAGAAAAATATCTTTGCAGTGCCTACTTTTTTCCTGTGCAAAGAACAACATTTTAAAATGTCGGAGTTTTTTTAATATTAATCTAAGGAAATTGCTGAACAGGTAATACTGTGATATTTAAAATAAAATAAATGCATTTCAAGATGGCAGCTGCACTAAAACCTATTACTTAGAAATGATAATATAAAGAGACTTCTCATGGCTACTTGCACACAAGTTTTCCTAGTCATTTTTCCAAGTGTGATTTCTCAAACATTTTTTTTTAAATCACAAATAATGATACTTGTTTTCATGTATGCAGCACCTTCCGTCTGAGGGTTTCAATGTGTTTTAAAAATATGTCTGTAATTCTCTCAACAACAGAAATCAGGTAAAGAAAAAAGATTAGATTAATTACTGTGACTTCAAACATGTCTGTACTAGCCATGCAAAAATACTTATACAATATTGCACCCACCTCTGTGGATTCTTCCAGGATATAAGCAATTCGAGGCAAGTTACTGTTCATCTTCAGCCAAAGGCAATGAAGAATTGCCATTAAAAAGAGATGTTGTGATTTCTTATTTTTGTATCAAACATTTCTTTATTGGGTGTTAAAAACAGAATGTAAATTAAAAAAATAAGGATTTTTTTAAAAGTTACATTGTCTTCTAATAAGAAACTCTGTGTTAACAAATGCAATGGAGTGGCTACAGTTTGCATTTGTTGAATCACTCCAGGTAATATTTGGAATGGAGTGAGGGAAATGCAAAGCTCAGATCCAAACTATTCTCATTGCTAGAACAGTATTAAAGTAACAAAACAAAATGCAAAATCCAATTTTGGCATATCTATGCATGGTTTAAGGGCAGAAGAATTCATACAAATTCTAGGCAGACAGGTCTTGAGGCAGGTTTTCACAGATCTGCACTCTGAACCTGGTCACCATTATTTTAGTTCATAGTAATACACATATACAGGTCTCCACTTTAAAATATTTGAAAAATAATAACAAATAAAACTGCATTTCTGAGGATCTCAGAGCTCTTTGAACTATTTTTCACCGTCAATATTTTTTTAAGATTCACACACACAAAAAATATTTTTTTGCCAAAATACAAAAAAAATGGTTTTCAAAATCATTTTTAGTAATAAAAAAATTATGAAAAACTGAGAATCTTTACTGGACAAAAAATCTAATTTTTGGTTTAAACATTGTAAAATAGCAACCAAAATAACAGTTTTCCACAAAACCTTTTGTTTTGGTTGAAAAGCTGTTTCCTGTTGAAAAAATGAATCTTGGTAGCCAGGTTCCTAGTGGCTGCATACTTTTAGAAGATCATTTTTTCCCTCCAGTGTCATTTTTATTCTTATTGCTTCCCCTTCCCACCAAACTGCAGCATAGCAATACTTTATTAATTTTGCATCATTGCCTGAACTACCACCCCATTTGGAAAGCCATCACTCCTCTCACCTCTGATGAGAAGGGAATGTCAGCTGCCTCATATCTTTAGAAGGCTTAGTATTGGGTACGTCAGCCTTTTGACCCAGAGGCAAAACTTATTCCAAAATTTAGAGGTCCACAGTATACAAATGGGAAGAAAATTTGTTCCCGAGTATTTTTAACTCACTATGTTTTCCTTCAGCACTGTGTTCGAACTCACATTATCAGGGTCTTTGCTCTTAGTGGGGTTTTTTTTGTTTTTTTTGCAGGGGGGAAAGGAGGAGGAGATGCTGTTTGGTATATTTACTAATATATCATTTTTCTACTGTACTTTGAACAGGTTATATCCAGATTCCAGCTGGATGAGTTTCCACTTTTTGTAAGCTGTTATGAGACTCAGCACAAGCATTGGTGGTGTGCTCCAAAGGATTTGGGAAGCAGACTTCTGAATCATTATTTCCTTGCCAGAGTGGCACTGAGTGGGAGCCTACCCAGTTTTTATTTATAATACTTTTAGAAGCATGCAATTTGGAATTCAGTTCTGGGGCTTAATTCACATCTGTAGGACGCAGTTCGCAGCTGGTCCCTTGCTCTTAACTACTCCTGAATATAGATTCTCCCTCAAGGTAGGACAAGCGGTTGTACCACCATAGCTCTCCACCAGGCGAGGGTTCCTTTAAATTACAGGCAGGGATCCAGAGGATTCCCCACTGGCAGATGCTCTATCCTAGCTCTACCTTTTGCTGGATTAGCAACCACAGACCTTCTACACCACTTGCACAGTGGTGCTGGATCCTTGTACATGCAGATTTTGTAAACTGCTGCTCTCTTTTAGTCTGTTACACCATTGCCACTCACCCAGTGGCGGATTAGCCACTGGGCTGACAGGGCCTGTGCCCAGGGGCCCCAGCCAACTGGAAAGCCCCGGAAAAAATCTCCGCCTCCGGCCCTGGGACTGGAGAAGCTTTCACTCCCTGCTGCACCACAGGGCCATGGCAAGGGGACAGAGCTTCTCCGGTCTTGGGGCCACAGTTGGGGGCAGAAAGGAGCAAAAGGGATTGCAGGGCTGCAATGGGGGTAGGAATGGGGAGGACCCGGGGAAGGGGCAGTAAGGGGTGTGGTTGTGGGCAGGTCCACAGGCAGAAGGCGCAGAATGGGGGAGGGGCTGCAGGCAGAAGGAGTGGGGCAGGGCCCATGGCCCCAGGGAACCTTATTCCACCTCTGCACTCACCATGGCAGCCTCTGGAGGAATAAAGGAAACACCTACTCCACCCTCACCAGGGAACTTACTTGGCATGGAAGACCTTCTGCACCATGGGTGAATTTCTCTGAAATAATTATCCATGCTGCATATTACTAAGAGTCGCAATACATAAACGACATGTACATTGCTTAAACACATCAAGCAAGATTTTGTTGTCTGAGCATTGTACATATTGCTCAACCTCTAAAAATAGCTACTGTTTTTATTCAACACATAACCTTGCTACATCCCTAATCTGAACAACACACCTATGGGTTGTTGCCCTTCACCTGTTCTCTGACCCACGGCACCAATGACAGTCTTTTCTTTAAAGGCCTATAGGCAGAACTGAGGAGGCTAAATGGATCTGAAATAACAACTTATGGCTAATCAGCACAAGTTGATCAATGATGGGAGTAAGTATATAAAGATGTATTGTACATTGCGAACATAAAGATAGCACCGTCTTGACTTTAGACCCAATTCGCTGGTGCCCTAAACTTTCTGTAGTCACTTACCGCAGTGCAAAGTGAGTGTAAAATGCTACCAGGTCACAATGGTAGCATTTTACTCCGCTTTTGCACTGACGAGGGTCAAGCTCTTCATTTCTCCTCGCACCATGAATAACCACATTAATTTAAACAGAACTTTAATGTAGGCATTTTGTTCAGGTACTAAACACACACACACACACTTTTTATTATTTTAGTACCAGGTGTGTTAAGGGGGGTTGGTGGGTGGACTATATATTTTGGTCTGCATCTTTCTCTGATTCATTCAGTGCCCGGGACTCAAAGGTACAGTAGAGATAGATTCAGGAGAAAGAACTATAAATGGGGTAAAGACAAAGATTTTATCAGTAACATTGAAAGTTAAATTAAAAGCAACAATGCCAATGATAAAAATGTTGATAGAAATGTTAAATAGGACAATTTTACTGTAGGCAAGTGGTTTCCAACTTCAATTGAATTCCTAATTAAAGCCATGACTGCTATTTATTGTGCAATATGCTTATTTGGTGTTGCAGCATCTGTTTCTTCCAAGCTGCATTCACCCTCCTCTCCTGGGTTAATTTAAGTTCACCCGCCTCCCCTCAGTTCAGCACTGGCACGGGAGTCTCACAGAAAGGGAATTCAGCACATTTCAGAGATTTAGTATGTATTTTAAAGTTCAAACCTTCTTGGATACACACATGCTAAATACTAAAGAGCCTTGTTTAAAACTGGTAGGGACTTTATTTAGTACAACATGTGCCTTTGCATGTCTGATTCACCCCCGTGTGCCTTGGTGGTGCAAGCATTTTAAAGTGCTGTGTACATTCAGCAACAGGAGAACTGCACAGTTAACAAGGAGAAATCTGCCCCCTTCCCACCCACAAACATCAGAGAACATTTCCTTCAACTGAACCGAATCTGACTTTTAGCAGAATCAGGAGAGAGCTGATGGAGGGGAGAAAGGAAATTCTCTGATGTCTCTTCCAGCCTCCGGGCTATTGCTCACTGGAGCTGCTGCTGTTTATTATTACTAATTGTTTTGCCAGAGGCCCCAACTGAGATCAGGGCACCACTGTGCTTGGTGCTGTACAAACACACAAAGAGAATCCATGCTCTGAGTTGCTTCTAGACTCTAAATCGACCAGACAAATGGTTGGCAGGTAACAAGTGACACAGAGAGGGGTGTGACTTGCTCCTTATCACACAGCAGGTTAGTGGCAAAGCCAGAATAAGAAACCCAGGTCTCCTCACTGCAAGGGCAGCACCCTCTCCATCAGAGCACACTGCAGATTTCTCAGGTATGAGAACCCCAAGGTTACGGTGCTGCTAAGTAGCTCCCAAACATGGACAGTCTGGGGCCCACTCAGTTACATTTTGCAGTGTCTCCACTGGGGAAATGCCAGAGGCAGAAAGTTTGAAAGGGGCAACAGTGTTCTCACTGCTGCTGTGGAAGGGCTGTACCGTCACCACATCCCGGTATGACCAGAGAGGAGAGTGCAGAGACTCTGCTTCTCCACAAGAGGAGTCCTGCAGGTGGAGGAAGCAAAGCCTTTCCTTTAAGGGTCTGTCTACATTACAATAAGACACGAGATGGCTGGCCCATATCAGCTGACTTAGGTTTGTGGGATTTGGGCTGTGGGGCTATAAAATTGCAGTGTAGACATCTAGGCTTGAGCTGGAGACTGGGCTCTGGGACCCTTGGGACCCAAGGGCCAATGTCTACACTGCAATTTTATAGCCCTGCAGTCTGAGCCTGGGGAGCCCAAGTCAGCTGACACAGAACAACCATGCGTGTTTTATTGCAATGTAGACATATCCTAAGAGGACTGGGGAGGATGGCTGCACAGATGTGGATATGCAAAGCCCTCTTTTCTCCCCTGCTGTGGCAAGAAGATGGCAGGCAGTTGGAGATACAAGGAACTCCTCCATGCAGGAAGAGCAAGGGTCATGTAACCTACCCAGAAGAATGCAACCAATGGTGTCAAGGCCTACAAAACAAAGGAGATGGGAGGGGTTGGAAGCGAGTCAGGGCGAAGAAGGCTCCCCACAAAGAAGTCCTGCTGTCACCAGATAGGAAGGTTGAATCACCCCACAACAGAGGTAGAGAAAGAGAGGAAGCATTGCAGAAAGGGGAGGGACGCCAGAAAATGGATGGACTAGTCTGAATAAGCTCCAGACAAACATCTGAACTGGGAAGTGCTTATCTGAACCTTGTAAGGTTGCCCATCACTAGTTTCAGTTACCTATAGTGAGAATAGAATGTCAGCGCTGAAGGGGAAGCTGTTTAGGGCAGGGTCATGTTTTCTTGTGCATCTATATAGCATTGAACAGAATGGAGCTAGGAGGCCTTGGGGTGCCAGCACAGTCCAGATATGTATAATAATAGTGCTCAATTTCCCTTACTTTTGTCAGTACTTTTTGTAACTATTTTTAACTGACTTTTAAAATCCAGTTTCCTGCTGTAAAATGGTTTCAGTCGATTTCATGGCTGGGAAAGGTGGCAGACAAAGCCTTGGAAACTGAACTCCTTTATTTAGTCATAGACCTGTGACTCAAACCACAGGCAGTGCCCTGACAATCGTTCCCCACAATGACACATCAACCCTAACCTGGAAGCACCGCTAGGATCACGAGTCTCCGTAGCCACTCAATTCTTTCCCTCTCTACTGAAGGAAATTCTAATGGTGGGTTGTTGGGGTTTTTTCCTCCTGAACACTAGAAATACCTATTTTACACAGACTACAGAGCAGCCACCAGATGGTAATAAGAGTTGGTCACAAGTATCAGCGAGCGGCTGGATTCAAACCAGTGACCAAGAGGTGAAAGAAATATCTTATGGCCAGCACCTTGAGCCTTCCATCTGATGGGAACATGAACATTTCCAAGGTGAAGGTCATGGAGAAGTACCTGAGATACATTTTACTACTTTTTCCAGTGTGCTGGCTGTAGGAAATAGATCTAAAAGTATCAAAAAACGAGAACCCCCCAGTAGAGGGAATTTTAGCACATATAGCATGCTACTAAAACATTAACATGAAATAACTTTTGATCAATGCTAGGAGAAAAAAATTATATATTAAAACATACACGTTTCTTCCTGCATAGTTCAAATTACTTTACAATGCTGATTAAAATAACAGAACATTATAGCTTGCTGAGCTAAACATTATATTTCTAAATCCATTTTCAATTGTTTTCCTTCAATTTAAACATTTCTGAGTAATTTTATTGTTAATCATACCTGCTAGACTTTTTTTTTTTGTATTAGACATTAAAATTCACACATTTTATCTAAGTTACACAGTGCTGTTAGGTTTAACTCTTTCGGTGCCACAGACCAACGACAGTAGAGCAGTCAGAGGCACATGTGCAGCAGCTGCCATTAAAAAAAATCAGCTTTTGCCAACAGATACAGAGAGGAAGGAGAGAAAAAAAATAAAATGGGAGAGAGAGAGAGAGAGAGAGAGAGAGATGAAGGCAGAGAGGAAGAGAGAAAGTGAGAAGGAAATGAAGAAAAACTAGTAAATGACACCCAATTTTAAGTTTAAACATTATATTTTTTATGTCCCTACATGTCATTGTTTTTTTCATCTGGTAGAAAAGATCAAGCAAAAAGATGGAAGAGTTTGCTTTAATTCAAGAAAGAGGGTGGAGCAAACTGAGATGACTGTGACCTGTGAAAGAGGAGCACACATAGTTGAACAGTTCAAGCATTGAACAGCTCCCTTCAGAATTAAATAAGGTACCTCAAGAAACATTTTGTGAATAGAGGGAACATAATAATTGTGAGACAGAAATGTAAGATAAAGCTGATATGAAGGAAAGCTGCAGTAAAGTAGTTACAGACAACAAAATATAACACTTTTTGGAAACACCTGTCAAGGTTTTAATATCTCTCTGTAACTGTTTTTCCCCCAAGGCATCTCTCTATGAGTACTGCTGTCTCACTGCTTCTCGCCAGGAGGAACTCCACTCTGCTGTCTTAAATTTCAATCCCGTTGTCCTTATGCTGGACAGGTTCCCATTAGAATAAATGGGAGGCTGACCTGAGTAAAGATTTCATGATGGGGCCCATGCTGTACCATTTGCACCTAGAGAATTCTAATTCTCATAAGTTAGCAGAGCATGCACATTCAGGGACCACTAAGTGCTGGTAACTACATCAAAACATTAATTAACACAACTAGATTGCCACACAAATAAAACATTAATATGGTAATTTCTAGCCTATAACCAGCTGGAATCTTTTCCCCAGCTATATATATACACTGGCATTAACTGTGCAAAGCAAGTATTTCAAATTAATATCACCTTTTCCCAGTTTTATAATTCAGACTCAAACTGTAAATTATTAAAATCCCTTGGAAATAGAGAGACAAGGTGGGTGAGGCAATATCTGCTATTGGGCCAATTTCGGTTGGTGAGAGAGACAAGCTTTCAAGCCACACGGCTACAACTTCCCATGGGAATAGTCCCTTTTGAAACGCTACTTGAGGATCCTTGTTTAAGATGTAAAGTCCTTTCAGTTAAGTTGTTCTGTCCTGGATTCCTTAAATCCCATAGATATTCAGTGGTGATATCCTAACTTGGACCTCCGTGACTGCTAAATGATCCCAATCTCTCTCCTGTCAGCTCTCCGCCAAGCCCCTTTCTGTCTTTTCTCCACAGCCCTGCCCTTCTCTCTCTCGCAGTAGCTGTTGTATGAAACTGTCTGCACCCTACTCACATGCTTTTGCTGTGCTATTCCAGATAACTATGGAAGAGAAGAAAAGCTGTTTGACTCAGGTTCATGGAGATTCAGGGTGGTGGATTTCTCTGCAGGATTGATACTTATTCGTTACTTTGATTTTCATCTCAGGTTGTAGTTGCACCTATCAAAAGTCACATATGTAGAAATATATATTTGACATTACTGTAGGTAACATTTTTGGCATCACATCCAATAGAATAATAATGTCCTTCATGAACATTAGTGCATTGCACATAGATAATTTGAAAGACCTAGGGAAAGACAGCTAGCAAAAATACGAGCAATGCCAGTTAATGAAAAGCTCACATTTTCAAACTACTGTTTAACCAATTAAAACTGAATTAAATGAATATAACTTTAACTATGTCAACTGTTTAGCATAAAAAGTTGTTCAATATATCATACTATATGTAGGAAGATTTTTGTAATCTTTAATTGTAAGAAATAGTCAAATACTATTTAATTGCATAACTGGGTAGGATATAAAATTCACAATTACATGAATTATATTTAGTAAAATATGTTAAAACAGTTTTTAGATGGTGGAATTTTATGGATATTATATTGGAATTGAAGCACATTTTAATTACCTAATTATTGCCATTTTCAAAGTCCAGTTATACCATAACTGAGTCCAAGGTTGAAAGAGTGATTTAATTGATTTATCTGGTCTCTCAGTTACCTGTAATAAGAATAATTTGGGGTGTAACCTGCCCTATAAGAATCCAAACATTAAACCACACTGAACTGAACCTTGGACCTTAAATGGTAATCCCATCACTAATTTATTTTACATTTCTAATCCTAGGTACATAAAACAGTAAACAGTGGATAACATTTTAAGAGATACAGACATGAACTGATATGACAGGACAGTCTTTTATGCTTATCATGCTTTTCCTCTGAGCCGGCTTCCTTAAGGTTCTGCATAATACAAACCTCTCAGTCATCCAGACCTTTAACATGGGGCCCATCTTTGACTCCTCCATCTTTTTCTCTACCCACAACCAGCCCTCAATCTTCTTCTTCTTCCTCCACAACAGCAGCCTTTCTGTCCCATGAATAAAATTGCTTCTCTATACCCTCTTCACATCCCTCCATACTTACTGATTTTCAAAGAAGCTGAGCACCAGTTTGCCCAATTTATTGCAGTGAGCATTGAGGGTGCTTGCCTCCTCCAAAAATCAGATCAATAGTGACTGTTCCACACCACTAAAAATTTCTACTTCAGAAACAGCTCTTATTTTTCATCATTCCTTCCAGCCACGAAGCACCCCTAGAAAGGGAAACAATTCAGGGGGATGATAGAAAAGAATAGAACTCCTGAAGTTGCTCAGGATTTTGAGGGACAGAGACAAACAACATAACAATGTAGAAGGAGAAGTCTCATCTTTCTTTTAAGAACCCAAATGGCTTTCTTCTTATCAGCACCCATTTGCATTGTCTTATACAGCATTATCTACTCTTCCTAATTATCAATCACAAATTTATCCAGAAGTTTTAGAAGGAAGTGGCCAATCGGACTGATAAAGAAAACAGAATAAGAAAGAGAAATCCCATATTCAGAAGACTAAACACAGTTCCGTGCATTTCTTAAATCACTACCAGTCATCTGGGCTTGCAAGTCTGACAAGAAACAACATCTTGAGAAAACAAAGGCTGGAAGACAGAAAAACATCAGAAGAAAAGGGAATGAGAGAAAAAGCTAAAGCTTCTCTTCACTATCCTCTCTCTTTATAAAGAGATCAAGGAAGGAAAAGAGATCATTGTCCCAAACTTCTTTCCTATATGCCTAATTCCACATCCATTTCACACATGCCCTTTTGTCACAGCCAGAAACATTTACTGGATGCCCAAGTTTATTCAGTGTTGCCAACTCCCCCTTGTCAAAAATGTAGAATAAGGCAACAGTTTAGGTGCTTGGGCTTCAGTCCAAACACACTTCTGTTTTTCCCAGCTAATGAAGAGCAAACAGATCCATCATAAGGGATATGTTAGAAATGTATCATCAAAAGGTTCCCAAATGAACTGCCTTAACCAGTGCAGTTCAAGAACAAAGATGAGGAGACACACAATTTAGCTACAGGTTTTAGAGTAGCAACCATGTTAGTCTGTATTCGCAAAAAGAAAAGGAGTACTTGTGGCACCTTAACTAACCAATTTATTTGAGCATAAGCTTTCGTGAGCTACAGCTCACTTCATCGGATGCATAAAGTGGAAAATGCAGTGAGGATTTTTTATAAACACAGACCATGATTTAGACAATTTAGCTACACTATGCCCAAAGCCAAACACAATAAAGGAAATATGCAAATATCAAAGAAGACCTATTTCTGAGAACTAACTAAGAGGTATTGAAAAGAAACTTAACTACAAAAGAGAGATAAGCAGAAACTTCAGATACTTACAATCCACACACTTCGGGATCTCAACAGCTGGGTCACTGAAGATCAGAGCATCTGGAAGCTCTGTCAGCAGAGGTGTCCCTTTTTAAACTCCCAAGATCCCCTTCTTTTTCTAAACAGATATAATCAAGTCAAGTGACACGATCTCTAACTCCTCCTGTTGGTTTAATTAAAATTACTTCCTTTGGGATAGCCTTTTTTTTTAAATGTCAGGTGTATTTTAAAAATAGATTCCATGGCACTTTCTCCAAATTCCATCCCCTCCTTAATGTCAAACCACTCACTTTGTTGGCAGACTACAAAGTGAGCTCTTTGATAGATTCAGGTCTGGGATAGTTAACTATTGTCCTTTAAGCACTTGAATTCAAGTGGTTTGGATGCAACATGCTGAACCATTATATCCTGGTCAGTCAAAGCTTTAACCCCACGTTTAAATGCAGGTTTCCAGTCTCACAAATACTAAAATTATAATTAATAGCTCAAAAGAAATTCAAGACAAAGTTATTCTCTTTCCATAATATGATAATACTGTTTAAAAATACTGTCTTATGATTCCCCCCGTATTACCGTATTTTTGCATCAATATTTATCTCTGACAAGAATTTATATATAAGAAGAGTATTTTAGCATCCTTATCACACAAGTGCCATGGGATGGCTTAACCAAAAAAAAAAAAAAAAAGAAAAGAAAAGAAAAACATGGGTACCTATTTAGTCAGATCCACAAATATTATCATAGAACTAGTCTCATAATAACGTCCTTACTTGCAGTAAAACTACAGAAACAGCTAAGAATCTGGCTATGCAGATTTGTACGTGAAAATTCTCTCATCTGTGAAGGTGCTAGAATGTTTCAGCTGCAAAAGCAATTGTTTGAGAAGTCCTTAAATAGCTTTGCAGGCAAAAGGCTATGCACACACAATAGCAAGTCACTCTGGAAATCAGGGCCTACAATTAATATGGATCTGGCTTGGTCCCTGTCATAAATATAAAGGGAAGGGTAAACACCTTTAAATCCCTCCTGGCCAGAGGAAAAACCCTTTCACCAGTAAAGGGTTAAGAAGCTAAGATAACCTCGCTGGCACCTGACCAAAATGACCAATGAGGAGACAAGATACTTTCAAAGCTGGAGGTGGGGTGGGAACAAAGGTCCTGTTTGTCTGTGTGATGCTTTTGCCGGGACCAGAGCAGGAATGCAAGTCAGAACTCCTGTAAAGAGTTAGTAAGCAATCTAGTTAGATATGCGTTAGATTCTGTTTTGTTTAAATGGCTGATAAAATAAGTTGTGCTGAATGGAATGTATATTCCTGTTTTTGTGTCTTTTTGTAACTTAAGGTTTTGCCTAGAGGGATTCTCTATGTTTTGAATCTGATTACCCTGTAAGGTATTTACAGAAATGATTCTTTTACTTTTTCTTTAATTAAAATTCTTCTTTTAAGAACCTGATTGCTTTTTTATTGTTCTTAAGATCCAAGGGTTTGGGTCTGTGTTCACCTATGCAAATTGGTGAGGATTTTTATCAAGCCTTCCCCAGGAAAGGGGATATAGTGCTTGGGGGGATATTTTGTGGGGGGAGACGTTTCCAAGTGGGCACTTCCTCTGTTATTTTTGTTAGACACTTTGGTGGTGGCAGCATAAAGGTTCAAGGACAAAAGGTAAAAGTTTTTACCTTGGGGAAGTTTTAACCTAAGCTGGTAAGAATAAGCTTAAGGGGTCTTTCATGCAGGTCCCCACATCTGTACCCTAGAGTTCAGAGTGGGGAAGGAACCTTGACAGTCCCCTTTATCTCTTCTCCCCTAACAATGCACCTAATCAGTGTGAAAGTGTGATGGCATGGAGAAAACATTCATATAATTCAAGCGATGATCCTTTTCCACTGCGTAACCCAACTTAGTTGGAGGATACCTACTTACCTTGTGCAAAATGGCTTTCTAGGCTCCTATAGTTTAGAGTGTAAATGTAATGTGTGTCTGATTAATTAATTAATTATTGGTGTTGGTATTTTGGACATGGGTTCAGCCTGAAACTTATTTTAGAATTTTTCATTCAGTTGTATTTACAGGCCCAAAATGAAGTATAGTGGGACTCAGAGTTAGTACTGCAAATGGTACATAGAACATCCTGTTCTTGGAAAATCTTTTCCATTTCTCATGAGGTAAATTCAAGAAATTTCCTTGTTGGCAGCCTCTATCTCTTAACAACACTTCTTTTGTTGGATGCATAGACACTCTTATGTCCCTTGAATGTGACTTGATACTAGCAGAAGTTTTGAAAAAGGCCTCAGCAAAATGGCTGAATGAGATTAACAAAAATGGGTCCTATCCCACACACCTCAACAACGCAAAACTCCTACTGACTTTAGTTCAGTCATTGGGAAATGTTGCTGTATAAAAGGATGTGGCTGAGATACTCCTGATGTGGCTCTCTGATGTAGAAACATGCTATCAGTAGAGATAACCAGGGTGTAAATGGCAGGAAAACAACAGGGCCCTGTGCCTCTATGTATATTTCTTAAGGAAGTGGCAGAGATGCAAGATTCTCTCCTTATGTCTAAGTAGTTTACCTTGCGTAAATAATCAAGGAACCACTAACTCATTTGTACAAAAATCATAAACACAAGATAGCTACTTCAACTAAAAAGTCTTCCTCTGTTGACTTTTGAGCCAAAATGGCATCACATATTTGTATATCTTTTAATAGAAGTTTTTTGCTGGATGTTTTATGGGGTATCTGACCTCTGGGATCATTCTTATGCTACTCTCACAATGCAATTTTTTAAGCCTGCTAGTAAAAGAGCATGTCCTTTAGTCATGTTTTGCTATTTTCCCCTCAGTTGTAATCTATTACTGGCCCCCTGTGCTTGAGTATCCCTGACATTGTCTGCATATCCAGGTTGACTCCTGGCGCACAAACAAAACACAGAAAAATGAAGACAATACACTGCACCATAAATCAAGTAATATATTTATGCTTAAATCTAAATGTAGGGTGGCCAACATGCTTGCCAGGGTTGTCAGAAGAAGACAAAGGGCGCATAACAGGAAATCCCAGCTCCAGATTAGTTGGTGGGATTGTTCTGCCTTTTTCCTCCAGAAGTAAGGTTTAGGGAAAGGTTAACTACTTCATCTCCCTTTGCCTCTCAGTTCAATGACACCCTGAAGTGTCCTGCAGGCCTCCAGGAGCCAATCAGTGTTGCCAATTATTGTTATAGCCAATAAAGTTGGCTGTCTGTGTTCCATTGAGTTCAGTCCCAGTGAAGCTCAGAAGCCAGACCGTACATGGAAGAAATCTCAGCTGAAATTTGGACAAAATCATGGCAGGCTTGCAAAATGAATGGCAGTTTTAACAACTTTTTGTTTTGCTTGTTTTCTTCCTTTTGAAATTGGAGTGTGTTTGTTAATAACAGCCGCTAATACACTGTTCAGGCATAGGTCAGACACAAAGGAGGTAAAATCCTGTTGAGAAGCTCTTGCACACAAAGCTTCCAGTTGATGAGTATTTTTTGATGAAGTATTTGATATGGACAGTGTGAAAATCCACTTACTGCCAGAAAAAAGTAAAGATTCTTTCTGCCTACTTACAGCATGGAAAAGGGCAAATACAAGGAAAGTCATCTTCACTGATTGTGTAATGATATATTCCTTTTTAGGTGAAAATTACAAGTAAGGAAAAGGGAAAAGGCCAGCAAAAAGACCAAAGCTGTTAACAAAGGTGGACATGCTGAAAGCACATTATAAGTGTACAATTAGCTGGAGTGCTAGCTATTGTGCTCAGAGTTTAAATGAGTTCAAGTATTAGTACCGCTAGTTACACTGGGATGTGAAATCACAAATGGGAAGACTCATGTAGATTTATGCAGCACATCTGAGCCAGTAATCTGGAAGAACTACAGCTCCTGTTTGCAAGAACTTAGATCACTATCATTCTTTACTACTGCCTTGACCATTTGGTTTGACTTGCTCTAGAACTGTAGAGATACCAGTTTTAGAGATTGGTTTATAACATGCAGTATATTCTATCCTTTCTAACACATTCACTGACTTTCACTTTCATTGAAATTTTTCCTTAACAACAACAAATAAGAGGTCTAGTCAACCATAATGAATTTATACTTTGTTTAACCATACATCATGATGAGCTAGATAATGGACCAGATCCTCAAGCTGGCATTAGTCATTATAGCTGCACTGGCTTCACTACATAACTAATCAAACCACGTAAGTAACAATGATGGGGGAAATCCAAAGTATATTTTAATCCAAAAATATGTCATTTGCAATTGGATTTGGGTTTATTGACTGGCGAGGCAGCAAAGTGTAAGCGACTAGAAAAAGATACTGTCAGTCGAGAGATATTGTTTCTATTCCCCAACTTTGCTAATAACTCATATAATTTCGACAAGTCACTTAAACATTGTGTATCAATTTACCTGTCTTTAAAAGTGGGTTGAAACTACTTACTCACTTTGGAAAGTGAATAATGCCATATACATGCAAATTAGCATCGCTAATAGCAGCCTGTTCTATTTTAAATCAAACATAATGTGGCCCTGAATATGATTGAGGCCTTTGAGAGTAATCGCTATACAAATAACATTTACCTATTTATTATTAACCTCTCTTTATTTCTTTTTACCCCAGGATCCTACTTTCTTCTGATGTATTTTCATGAGGGTCCATCTCATCCAAAAAGGAACAAAGAAAGTAAATAGTACTAGGTGTTTTTGATGTGAATCACTCATATGTGGGTCAGTGTATGAAAAGCATAATTGACTCTGCTAGCATGAGTTAAAGTCAGACAAGCATACAACTGCATGCAAATTTTCTGATGGTATGAGACCAAACATTTCTGTTTCACCTGGTGATCAAAGTCCCTGTAATTTAGCTTGCGGTGGTGTTTTGGTTTGCTTGTTTCCCTCCCCCACCCTCTGTTCTGCAATAAGACCTCTAGCTATCATTAGTCTTGTCTACCCTAGCGTATTCTATACCCATTTTCTAGTAACGGGTGCAGTTACACCAGTAGTGATAGCAAATAAACTGCTGGTGTAGACACAGCTCACATGTTTTCAGCACTGTGTCAAGAACACCAGCTTGGAACATTTGAGCCCCATCCACACCAGCACGTCAGTTGTCAGCACCAGTGCAGCTGCTTCCCTTCTGCACAACAGGTTCAAAATTGCTAGGGACAGCTATGTTTAGCCTTTTCTTTCCTAATATTTCCTATTATTTCTTCCACCAGTGTGACCCCATTGATGGTAATATTGGTGAGACCACTAATATAGGCAAGGTACTGGATAGCCACCAGTATTTTAACCACTGTGCCATCTAACTCGGCTCGCAGCCAATCTAAACGACACAGTAGTTAAAATGGTTGCAGCTGCAGGTATTTTGCATTGTCTAGTGCTTCCATTGTTGTTTTCTGCACCCCTGGTAGCAACAGTGGAGGGGAAAAGGCTCCTCTATGATAAGGCAATAGTCAAAGTCCAAATGTAGGGAGGGGATAGGACCTGGTAGCTTTGAAGCAGCTGGATGGCTCCAAGATCTGTCCAGCACTTGATAGGCATGGAGCTCAGCTGGGCTGAAGAGGTGTATCCAGGTTCAGACCCATAACAATGCCTATTTCAGGATCTGACCCACAGAAAATTAAGAGGGAGAAAAGAACCTTTATAAGCTGGGCCAAATAATAACAAAGTTAGTGTTGCTGGCAACTCTGAACAATGGCATGAGATCGAGCTTCACTTTCATCACAGGCATTCAACTATATTATAATGTAGCTTAAGGGACGTGACTTTGAATGGCAACATTGTCCTATTAGAAACACAAATTTTGTAAGTCAAGAAGTCATGTCAAATATTAAAGTAATATTTGAGCTTCTTTATCCCCAGCCACTTAAATGTTTGCGTCTTCGTTACTCCTCCTCAAATATTTCCCTGATTATTTTTTATTAGTGTTGTCCCTGATGTCCATGGTAGGTTAGAGCGATATCTGTGTGGGATTGCAGCCATTTCTAGTGGAACTGAAGGCTGGTATAGACAGCCATTTGCTCCGCGGCAAGCTGGGGTGTAAAGCAGGCTGCAGAACTTGTAGTGTGCAGCAGCCAGGTCCACACAGATAAGTGCTTGGCTCCACTGGATACTGAGGCAGCACTGTTAATGAAGCTCTGGCGGGGGTGCAGTGGGAGCCTTTAAAGTGCAGGTACATTGGGACTCAGTGCCAGGTCTTCCCTAACTCAGGTCTCACCCTCACTTTTACTTCCAGTCTCCCTTACGTAACCCCACCTCAACCACTGCCATCTCCTCTCCAGCCAGGATTACATATATCCCTGCCTCCCCCAATATCCTCACTCTCTCCCTGACCCCCTCGCATCCCCACTTGCACAGAACTGCTTCACTACACTAAGGGTGAGGGGGGGAAATGTGAAAGAGCTAATATGTCTTCAAAGATCAGTTTTATCTAAAGGCCTATGAAATGCATTAATCATCATTGTATAGTGATTGCATGGTGTCACTACAGGATAGAGCTAAGGTTGTTTAGGTGCGCTCATTGTGTATTTCTCTACTTGAACAAGTTTGGATTTCTTTCACGTTTAATCAGATCTCTGAATGTCCTGGGTTTGGGGATAATTACAGGATCCTTGTAATGATTTTTACCCACGCAATACTAATAAGTATTCGCAACTTCAACTCCTTTTGAACTTTTTTTTCTCTGGGACTATACTGAGCTGCTTGTGCTCCAGAACTAAAACCTATTAGAACATATTTCAGTGTCACTTTAACTTTTAATTTCTTTGCTCTGAAAATTTACAATAGTCCATTATGATTTTTTACATTTTAAAAGGTTAGTGATACTTATTCACAAAACACTAGCTTAACATTTCTGAACGTCATGTGGTCCAGCATTTAGAACCTTTTAAAATATTTTGAGATTCAATATATTTCCCCTTGAAAGTGGACAACAGAACGTAGACCCCATATAAAAAGTTGAACACAAGCCTGAACTTCACCACCTTACACAGTGCAATTTTTCTTTGATTCTAGTAGCTCTTTTCTGACTCAGGGTATGTCTACACTACAATTCAAATTCCACAGCTGGCCAATTCCAGCTGACTCATGCTCGCAGGGCTCAGGCTAAGAGGCTGTTGAACTGCTGTGTAGACATTCAGGCTGGAGCCCACACTCTAGGACCTTGTGCCGTGGGAGGCTTCCAGAGCTCGGGCTGCAGCCCAACCCCAAACATCTACACCGCAATTAAACTGCCCCACAGCCTGAGTCCCATAAGCCCAATTCAGAGGGGCCATGGGCGTCTATACTGTCTAATTGCAGCATACACATACCTTAGGAATCTGACAAACAAGTCCCTTGTATACTACACTCACTAGCCAAACCTTTCCAACTTACTATCATTTGCCTCTTAGACTCCACATGAAAAGCAAAAACCTGATAGTGGCCGAGAATCCCACTGAGTCACACTATGGAATTCATATTACTGCAAACATAGGAGCTCACAGAGTTATGCCCATGCTGCTGAAAGGGAACCAGAAAGGTAAGTGTAATCATAATCTTCCTCCGACCAGGATTTTCTGCTTCATGGCAGTATTGGAGATGGTAGGTAGAGGGGCTAGGGAAGGCACTGAGGTTGATTACCAGTTGGCAATCAGCAGGGGGAGAAATGTTTGGTTCCAAAAGTGGAAAGGTCAAGGAAAACCAGTTTTCCATGGCTACAGAAATGATAACCCCAAGTCCTCCAAATCAATATTAGAATCTCCAACTGCCAAGATACAGAAGTGTCTAGCGAGCCTCCGTGCACAGAAACCAACCTTACATTTGATGATCAGCTCTTAGATCTAAGTTCAGCTGTGCATATGTGATTAAGTTCCTTTATAAGTAAAAAGCTGAGAATTGTCTCTCAAATCCCCTTAACGATATTTTCATGGAATTAGGCTCTTGCTTCAAATTTCTCCCATTCAGGTATATGCACCAGTGGTAACGTTCAGTTTGTTCAGTGATTCTGGCTCTCTTAAAAGGGGCAGGCTGCTATAACAGGTGCACTGCAGAGAGGTGCTGCATAAGGTTCTCTACACAGCTATGGCAATGCTTTGCAATCATGATCTACAACACACTGTTATTCCTGTGTGCGGCCTCCCCTCAACTGAGATTGCCAACATTGTGAATCATGCCACAGTGTATTGATTTGGACAAACATCCACTATTGACTGGGTCGACACAACTGAACATTCTTCCCTGATAACGCAAGCCCAATCTGAGATGCTTGTACTGAGCATTTAACCCACTAAGCAAATTTTCTCATAATTTTTCTTTCCAATTCAGTCACACATTATGTACCTTGACTTCCATGTAAAAGATTTGTGGCAATTGCATGATGTACGAGGTGCCATTTGTAAAATATTATTTAGTGTAAAACATGACGTTTTTCCATTGATTTACAAGTTGGATTTATAAATCTGCACTTCTCACAGTTTGAGTTATATGCCTTGCCTCTGATTTATAAAACTTACCAGTAAATCTTCAGCAGAAAATTTTGATTTAGAAATCATTATTTTAAACATTAGATTTAGCTAAAACATTCAACTGCTTTATAGGTCCCAAAATCGATTTACATACCACAATCTGGATTTACAAATTCTATAACAAATTTACAAATCAAGCTGAGAAATTGCAAAATAAAATGCTTTGATTTACAAATCCACACTTTGCACTTAGGATACAACTGACTGATTTATAGCATTGAAGCTATACAATAATGATCTAGTTTATGAAATCCTACTTTTACTTTAACTCAAAGTTCTGATTTATAAATGCTGATTTGCAATATAGTCCAGAACACATTGTTTGGTGCATTGCTACTTGCAAACAGCACCTAGATGAAAGAAAAGGGAAATATTTTTGTGAGGGCCTTGGTGAACATAGTTACTCACTATGTTCAGTAGCTGAGAAAACAGAGAAGAAAGTTTCAAAGAGCAAGAAACACTCTTTTCATTAATTTGTTTTTAAAAATAAGCCTAAGGCTTCTAAATAAATCATTTAACTTCCCTGCCAAATTCATTCCTTGGGCTAAAAAATATTTCAGGCAAGCGGATTGATAGTCTACAATAATTTTAGAGGTTTACATGAAATGGCACAAGGTTCCTCACCTATCCCTTGAGGAAACTGTTCTTCCCTAGTGTACCTAACCCATTCCTGCTTTTAGGTTCTGCTAGGATGTCATTTATTTGCATCATTTCAGCCCATGTATTTTCAAGTGTTTGGAGCCTAGCAGGGAAATAAGGAATGGTACAAGTAAAAGAGACTTGAATGCCCAGATCTTTAAAATAATTCAAAAAAATGTTAAATGGCCAGTAAATTGTTTATATATTCAAAAGGCTTGACAAACACTTCAAAGATTCAGAATGCATATTGGGTACACCCAATATTTTCAGATGCTATAAGTGTAAAATGTGGCTGGCAGGGAGATGCTAGGAACTCTCACTATTTGGGTTTAAATAGTCCATTTTTACTGATAGCCAAATTTCTGGACATGTTTTGGTAATTCACACAAAGAGAGGAAATTTCTAATATAAATAGTAATTCAAGATTTAGGGTAAATGCTTGGAAGTAACTTAAAAAAAACCCACACAACTTTTGTCCATCTCTGGGCCCCAATGTCAGAATTCAGCTACAGAAGCTGAAGTTTCCTTTAGTAGCTCACTCCATAAATCTTCAGGAAATATGAACTGTTTTGAGTGTCCCATTGATCAGACAGGGATTTTCTGTATCCAGATAGTTTCTATTAAAGTATGTCAGTAAAAGTGGCTTTGGGAAAAGATTGGCTCGGTAACTGTACTGGAGTGATACCATAGCAATGGGTCTGTTAGAGCACAGTAGTAGAAGACACAATTCTTGGATTATATTCCAAACTCTAACACTCAGACCCAGGCTTTTGTGACATGTCTAAAGCAACACAGAGATTCAGTTACCCCTCTGTATAATGGATGTGCTAACATCGACCTACTGCATGGTCGCATTGTGAGCTTTCATTAATGAAGGTTTTGGGTGGGGGGGAGTTGTCTATCGAAATGCTGATCTCTCTCTCTCTCTCACACACACACACAGCTACCTTTAAGGAAATATCCAGGACACCTGCCATATTACTTGGGAAAACGTAAACAAGATATGTATGAAAAAAGTGTGTCATTCTTCAATATCTTACAGATTTCTTGTTGCTGTTAAAGTAGTTCATGAAAACATTGTATACATTGTATTCCCCTATTGATTAGTATTTTACTTACAAGTGTACTAATGTAATACTCAAAATCTCAGTTTCCCCATTTGTAAAACGGAGATAACAATACTTTCCTCCTTTGTAAAACACACAGAAGTCTATGGATGAAAAATAAGAGCAAGAGATGTAATTAAATTGTCAAATACACAGCTTCCTGAAACAACTGGTTTGGTTTTACTGTCAGATTTTTTTAGTAGAAGAAACAGTTACAGTGTAAGTAAGTTACTAGTATGCAAGTAACAAATACATTTAGGGCTTGAGCCAAAGCCTATTTAAGGCAATGGAAGTGTTTCCATTGACTTCAATGAGCTTTGAATCAGGTCCCTATTTCTACTTATAATTAAACAAAATAGATCAGATTTTCTACCCTCAGCATGTGAAAGTGTGTGTGCAAAAATAAGCGTGGATTTGTGCACCTATATTACACTCACATTTACCATAACTGAGTGAGTAATTGTAGACATGATGCTTAATTAGCCACCTAATCACTCAGTTTTGTGCATTTGAGTGCCCAGTTACTGCAACTGTGCACAATATCATGGTAAATGCATATTAAATTTTGCCACACAATTGTGCTTGTAGTGGTCCAACAACTTGGGCCGTATATGTACATTAGAATAAGAGACAGGTGACACAGGTAGAACTATGTAATCCTGTATTATGCGTGTTAATTTGACTGTTACTGGACTATCAGTGCATTAGGCCTGTTTGCCAAGTTGTGCTATGCAGGAGGTACCCTGGTCACCCTGTAGCAGTTGGTTGTGCCATTTTAGCCAGTGTAGGTTATCTGAAGTCTCTCTTTAACTAAACATGGGGATACTACCTTCCAATGTGCCATTACCTGGGGTCTGTTTTATTAGGGTTACCACTGTTTGTGTAATAAAATGGGAAGACTCAGCACATCTGTAAGAGGTAAAGCCGGCTTTGTGCCAAAACTTTAAGGGAACAGAGTATACACAACTCTGTGCAGCTCAGAGAGCGTCTGTTAGCTCTCAGAGAGATTCTCCCACCTAACACAAAGCAGCCAGCCAGGCACACTCACCATTTACCCTGTTAAAATTTCCCCTTCCCATTTACAAACTCAGCTCAGATGGGAAAAGATTAGGTCACATCGGTTATTAAAGCACTTGCTAGTAGCCAGTGGCTAATCTGTCAGGCTACCCCATTGCCTCTCAGGCATGTCATTTAATCTCTTTTAGCCACATTTTCACATTTCATCTTGGGGTAGCTCCAGTGACATTGGTGCAGCTACATTAATGCAGAGTTTAGGCCTCTCTTTCAGATTCCTCATCTGTAAAAAGCTACTTACCCATTGGTAGCATCTAACCCTGGACTGACTTGCTGTGTGATATAGGAATGTCAGTCAGTCTCTCTCTGTGCTTCTGTTTTCTTTCTGTGAAATGGGACCGATGATCATACTTATCTACCTACCCACCCACTTGCTGAGGGTTAGAAAACCTTATTTGTTTGTCTATGTATAATCCTTTGAAAATGTAAATGTGTTCTCTCTCTTTCTTTGGGACACTATGGCACAGCTTACTAGATCTCACCATCACAAAATGTTTTACTGATCTTCAGCATAAAATTTCCTTTAATTAATACAATGTCTTCCCAAGCTTGGTGTTTATTTTACCCTTTCAATACTTGAGGATGGTTATAATATACCCATTAGCTATTGTTTTGACAAGGTTACAGTGGTCACCATTAAAAAGTCAATATTTAACTGACACTTACCACACCAGGGTGACTGAGATACTGTAGTACTTCTACACTTGGAATCAGTAATAACTGATCTCTCCACTACCACTGAGAGGTGACTTTTGGACACCACTGTCCACATCAGAAATGAATCTCCTCTTACTTACTCTGGTTTAAATAGGAATAACTCTACTGAAATCAGAGGACCAAGTTCAATCCTGATGTACCACCATTGACTTCAGTGCTGCATTTGGCCCAGTGAAATGACACCAGCATAAAACTAGTGTAAGCAGGAAGAGAATTAATCCCATATTTAGTGCCTTTAAATTTCCCTCAACACTTCTGGTGATTGACAAGAAAATGTGTGTGTCTAGTTAGTGAAATAAAGAAGAAACCAAATTGTTTCACGAACAACATTTACTAGAAAGATGAAAGGGACAGAACTAGCTGTGCTGTCATAACTCCAGTATTATGCAACTTCTAGTATTTTATGACCAATTTGATCTGCAATGAACTGTTTGCCAGAGATTTAGGGTCAAATTTTCCACCAGGCCTCTTCTTACATGCAATTTTGTGCACAACATGCACACGTACTTCACAAGTGCAAACATCTTCCTGCATACCCTAAAAGCTCTAACACTTCGAGCTTATGCACATGTGTTTGCACCTGTAAACTGTGGGTGCATGTACATCCATGAATAATTTTGTGCATGCATAATTTTGAACATGCATAAGAATAGGCCAGGGTCTGTAAATCAGACATTTAAACTGTGGCAAACAGCCCCTGTGCAGAGCCAACCAAAAATATTGTCCTGCTCTCATTTTCCTGACAGTTTCATGTCAGGCTTACTTTTGATCAATCAAATATTAGCTGTGCTGTAGAATTGCTGCAAGCATGGGAAGTGAAAATGATCAGCAGAGATTTAGAATACCTGTCTTGTGAAATTGTTGTGCCTCAAAATTTGCAAGAATCTTGCTAGTAGGGAGGTTGTTTTTTTCACCCAAACTTTACACTCACAGTCTCTTCTCTGAGGAAGATACGAGACCAGCCATTCCAATAAGAGTCTGAGTGCATGAGATATAAATGGCATGGGTGTATTTTTATTTATTTACTTCGTAAAATGTGTTCTATATTTACTCCTAGAAAGTGCATCTTACCATCTTTGTAGTTCCACCTCATAACCCCTTATTTAACCCTTTTCCAGTCTTTTAGGTATAAATGATCACCTGCCTTCTTAAATTCACTTCAGGACACTAGTTAGAGTAATATTTATGCCTACAGCGCAGTTCAGATGTATACTCTGACAGTCATTTTCACGTATTTATGAAGTCTACAGCTGCAGTTTGTTTGCAATGCATTTGTGTGCAGTGCCAAATTCTACTCTAGCATAAGAATTTTCAATGGGAGTTGTGCCTTCCTATAGTGTGACTGAAATGGCTCCCCCCGTTCAAAGCTATCTTTTTATCTATGTTTGCAAAAAGAAAAGGAGGACTTGTGGCACCTTAGAGACTAACCAATTTATTAGAGCATAAGCTTTCGTGAGCTACAGCTCACTTCTTCAGATGCATCTGAAGAAGTGAGCTGTAGCTCACGAAAGCTTATGCTCTAATAAATTGGTTAGTCTCTAAGGTGCCACAAGTCCTCCTTTTCTTTTTGCGAATACAGACTAACACGGCTGTTACTCTGAAACCTATCTATGTTTGGTTACTCTGGTCTGGCGTATTTTCCTGATAGGTGCCCTTTTACGGTAATTACAAGACCAAATTTCTCAAAACCTACTTTGTCCATTTTTCACATTCTGAGTGCTTAACTTAGGATGGACACGGACACAAATAAAATAGTACATAGCAAAGAATGACATAAAGGCACTTTTCCTCTAACAGGCATTGTGTCAATATTTCAATATGTTTTAATGTACCCTGAAGTTCAACAACTGCACCCATTCAGAAAAAGATAAGTAAGACTCTGAGAATTATTGAATCATGTGGTTTATCTCAATACATCACAAAAGTATTTTAGCACAAAGGTTTCCATAATTGAGATGCTAATAGTCCAAACTTTCTCAAAAAATCACATCTATGTCCATGTAATGTAGTGTGTGGGGATTAAAATACTGCAGTAATATAAGCGATTTATATCATAGTATCATAAAAGCTAGAGATGTAAGAAGCCTGTTAGGACACCTAGGCCTTTCCTCTGACAGTGCAGGGTTGTTTCCTTTAGTGCATTTTTCTGGGGTTATCTCCAGTCAGTGTTTAGATATCGTAAGTGATGGGGTTTGAACTACTTTCCTTGAGAGACTATTCCACAACCCAATAGAGCTCACCATTAGGAGGTTTCCCCCCCTGATATTCAGCATAAATTTCCAATTTTTTTTTTAAAAAGTATCACATTACTTGTAGTTTTCCTCTTTTGGGCAACCCAAAGTAATTTCTCCTTTATCCTTGGGGCCCAATTCTTGGGTCTGCTAAAGCTCTTTTGCATCTCTTGGGTAGCACGAAGCAGCCTTGAAATCTATTTAAGCAACCAGTGGAAGAATCCTCAGGTTGTGCAGAGTCATTTTCTCAGTATCTATATCATTTCCCCTCTGGCATAAAGGGTATGACCATTAGCAGTACCTCTATATTTGTAGTTCAGAACTGCTTTGGTGCCTTTGGTTTTTTTTACTGCCATATTCCACAGCAGAGTTTTGGTAAATTTGCTTTTCACACTCAGCCTTGTGTTAGTACTTTCCAGGTTTCTCCCTCCCATAGAGTGTTGGTGTCTGAGTTTATGTTTCCCCAGTATATTACCTTGCATTTGTCCAGGCTGCCATTCTTCTTAATTATTTCCTTTGTATGTTTCTAATCTCTCTGTTCCCTTCCTATTATTTCTCTCAGTCCTCAGTGGTACCAATCTGGTATCATTGGTGAATTTCATTAAGCGGTTGTTTACTCCTCTCTTCCAGATCATTAACAAAGATGTTAAATAAGCCTGGACTTAACATGTTCCTTACCAGGAACCTCCCCTACACTCAGTGCATTGCCTTTTATTGTTACCCTTTGTACAATCTGTTAGCTGTGGGTTCAATACACGTCAGTGTTTCTAATGAAGCGATTTGAATTAATTTTTCAGATAAGATTTTGTGAGAGACAACATCAAATGCCGCACCAAAATCCAGATATACTGTATCTAACACATCTCCTTCATCGATTAATTTTTAAAAAGCTATTAAGATTTTCTGGCAAGGTGTATCCTTTATAAACCCATACTGCTTGTGATAATAGGAATGTAGGAGTTAAAGCTGCCTCAACATCTGTTGTTAAGATTTTTTTGGTTTGTTTGTTTCTTTTACAACAGCCATGCTGCTTTGTTTATCTACAGTAGGTGCATTTCTTTACTTTTGCATTTGCAACTAGACACTATTAAAAAAATGATTTTGCATGATTATGTTTGAAGCTAAGAATCTCCCACACTGCAATCAAGGGTAATGGCAACAACTCGCAGGTGTACATATATCATATAAACAAGTGAAACATTGATTATGAGGGCTGCAATGACGGTCCTGTATCCATAGCATAATCCTCTCAAGAGATATTTAATCAGGTGATTATTTACATCTTAAAGACCATGAAAGGAGAAAATGTTAACAACTGAACTTTGTAGGGGAATGATAAGGAAGATGGTACGTAAAAGTGCTCACGAGCAGAGTGATACAATAAAGGTTTACTTTAAATATATATCTTTATACCACTTGGGGAGATCTAGGCCCAGGCAATCAGCTGGTGTAAATCAGCAGAGATCCACTGAAATCAATGGAGCTACTCTGATTTACATCAGCTGAGAACTTGAACCCTAATTTTTTTTTCTTACCTTCAATTTTTCTACAGTTTCAAATAAGCTGCTTCAAAGTCTGCAAAGTTGTAGAGCACTTTACAAAGGATGCACTCCAGGCAGCTTGCTTTTTTTTTTTTTTTTTGCAAACCTCTCATAGGTTGAGTAACACTTGTGAGGGTGGAGTAGAGGGAAAACAGGGGTGAAATTTCTGCTACTTTTACTGGGGGAAGAAGAGTCCCAAAGAAGCTGAAATTTCCAATGTTGCAAAAAAGTGTGTGCACAATTTCTAGTACTGTTTGTATTTATGGTCCTCACACTCAACTTGTGACCTAAAATTCACATTTTTTACAATGAAGGGCCAGTTCCTGTTCATACAATGTAGCTTAAGGGGCTTGTCATGCCCTACCTGGGTGGAGCCATAGAAGGGGATTTATATTTGTCAACTAGGATCTTGAAAAACTCTGGTGGCAAATTATAAGGTAATGTTTGGGGCGAAATCCTGGTTCCAGTGAAGTCAATGGCAAAATCCCCATAACTTCAATGGGGCAGGATTTCACCCAAGATGTTTTATAACCCCAGAAACTAACAGGAGTGGAGAAAGTTATGTGATAGAGCAAGTAGTGGAGATCAACAACAGTTATTGGTATCTTGATTTTAGATTCAGCTTACTGCCCCATTAAGAACCTTAATAATATAGTCCACTATTGTTGAAAAATGGCATTCCTGCTTAACAGGTCTGGTGTGGTGGGACATCTCAATACTAATTCATATCACCAATGGATATTTTTATTTTGGTGCCACTGTCAAGGGAAATACCCTAGGAAGGAGGGCAGGTGACTTGTTCCTTCATGCGGAGTTGTTTCAGACATACAAATTATTATGTTACTTCTATCTGATATAGAAATGGATTTGTCTATGAGACGGACTGTATTACAGATTGAAACATATTACCTCCATGAAGATTTCTGAGCAAGCCAATGACATTAAATAAACTGGGAAACTCAGTAACTAATAAGTGCTGTTAGCTGCTGAGCACTGGAATACAAGTTGCTCCGACTCCTGGCGCTTTCAAGTAGAAAGTGCCTGTAGGATCCAGCGCACTGCTTGTGCTTTGCTAGTTGTCATGAATTCACAGATCTAGAGCCCTAGGTAATTGAGTTCTGTTGTTCCTCAACAGCAAATGTTACTGGACCAACAGAAAACCCACCAAAGAGATGGTGGAATGTCCATCCTTTGATTTGGTTAGCAGTCCACCAGAGCAACTGCTCTTCTGCTTCCTATCTGTACTCTGCACACCCTCACAGTCCATTACAGTTGTAAATCAAACTCTGGCATGGACTTCCTGGACTGGATTTACATAAAATGTCAGTCAAATTCACCTCCCTCTTCATTATTTAGCTGCAGTATAATGTTTTGGTTTTCTGGGCCCAATAATCCATCTCTTTGCTCTCTGATATTCTAGCAGTTTTCACCAGCAAGTGACTTTCTAGGTCTCATTTGGGGATTTTTTTTTTTAAAGATACAGATGCACCTGCAAAATTTTGCTTTCATCCTCTGAGTGTTCAAAACCCCATATTTGTGTTCATAAACTTGTGTTTCCATGTGCGAATCATGTAATTTTGTGTATACATCCCCATCTCCATCAATTACACTATTAGCACACCCAAATGTTTCTTCTTCCCACTGAGATAAGTGGAAAATGTCAAAATACAGTTCCTTCCAGTAGGCCTGATTTCCAAAGAAGGTTCCTGCTGAGCGCTAAATTAAACTTAAAAATCTTAACTCATGTATGTGTGTTCCATTGGAGGGGAAGTTCAAAAATATCAGAACCCTTCTTTTGAGACTAAAAACTTGTAGATTTCCAGTCACTTCAAGAGGCAATTATGTGTTAAGGTGTTTCATTTTTTGTGATTCTTGCTCTGCATTTTTTGCAAGATGGTATCATATGATAAAAAACCTCCCTGCATTTACTAGCCTATTCTATTACCATTTCATCACCACTTGTTCCTACAGCTGTTATATTTCTTTTGGTGTGTTATTGAATAGTTGCAGAACATATTCATCCTGGACTGATGATATCTCTATGGCACATTAGATGACTGGATGGCTAATTGGCTATTACAGCTGTAGCTCACAATAAGATATTTTTACCTTATCTGAAGGCCTTTCTAAGAAGATCCCAGGTTGAAAAATGATAATTTAGAAGTTTATTGATTTCCATACTTGCAGCCAGGAACTTTAATAGAAACTTGTTTTCCTTAACTAGTACTAAAGTTTGGAGACGCATGTTAGACTTAGAATGCAAGCTTTTCCTACACCATCAAACTTAATTTGAATTTGGGACTGCTTTTTGAAAATTATACAGCTCTGTTTTCTTTCATTTGTGAAGACAATGCAGGGCTGTACCAAGGCTACAGCCACTTCTTACTTTATTTTTTGTACCGTCTGGTGTGCAACCCATCATTTGGAAGTAATGGGAGATTAATTTCCTATCACAGTAAAAAGTTCTCTGGCCATTTTTTTTGACTCTAGTACAATTAAAATCTGGAGCCTCTGTGCAATAAACTTGTTCATTTGATTCTCAGACTTCAGGGCACAGTGGCAATTTGATTCGCAATCTCTAGTCCAGAGGATTGATCCCTAAAGGCAAGGAATGATGGCTTAATCACACCACAAAGCTACAGCAATTAGAACTCAGACTACATGTAGACCTGCAGTGAAGGTTGGTGAACAGGCTTGTGAACTATCTGTAGGCTCTCAATTCATTATAAACCTAAGCATGTCCAAAACACCTGTGACTCTATCATGATCAGTGGAACTGGAATCATAGGGCCCATGTTCATTGGAGGGAGTATTATTGGCGAGACACCAGGAAAACAGGCACCACAGGGAGTTAGGTTAGATGCAATGTACTCACATACACAGAGCAGTGGACTACAATTCAAATTTTTGAGAGGTCAGTGTCCTGCCTGATAGAAGCAGCAAGTCAGGGATTGGCAAACTGAAGGCCCACTTTGTGAGATATGGCATTCCAGAGACTGTATCCATTGACAAAAAATCCCGGTGGCCTCTGAAGAATTAAATGAATTTGCAGGCAAACGGGTGTGTGACCACCACATTTCCTCCCTGGCATTCCCATAGAGTATTAGTAAAATGGAATCAGCTGTGAAAAAGGTCAAGAGACTGTTACACAAAGTTTTTCCTTGTGATTCAGACTCTCAGCATTTTGGGCACATAGCAATACCCCATCACAGCTTCTGTGTTACCCCCTTGTGGTTCAACATGGCACTACTCACCCTGATGCCAGGTCTCTGACAGTCCCACCTCTTGCTGGGTCCAACCCAGTCGTGCTTCAGCCCTCCGCTTGAGCCCCTACTCCTTCAGAGTATTAAAGTACATAAACTAAAGACAGATAACTCAAAACAGGATGATCCAATGAGCTTTGACAAGACCCCATCCTTCTGCTCAGGGCCTGTCTTCCAACTCCACTCCTTTGGTTTGTGTCTGCAGGTCCTGTCACCCCACACACCCAGAGTCTTGTCCAACCAGCATGCTGTCTCAGACTCCAGGCTGAAACCAGACTTTCCTCACTGAGGGAGAAACAGAGCTCTGTTCTCCTTCCTGGTCAGTGCCAAACTGAGTAGGCTTTCTCCTTTTAACTCTCTTCTCCACACCTGACATCTGCAGGCTTTTAGTAACCTGTCCCTGTCAGTGTGGTTCCTGTATGTCCCATTGAGAGAGAGAGAGAAAGAGGTATTGAAATTAGATGCAAACTACACTTTTTTGTTTCAGCTTCACTAATTCTGCATTTAGGGACGTCCCACCCTAGGTGAGGGGAAGAGTGTGTTCATCTACTGCTTTGCCTGGGGTTCCTTTAGAGCCTGTCCATAGAGGCTGTTGAGGGCACACACAAATCCAGCACATCCACTGGCCACATTCCTCTCTTGCGAGCCTTCTTTCTGCCCCCACAATTTTAGTGTTGCCCTAACTGGCAGAGGAAAGATTCTGGGTGCCTTATATCTCTGCAGCCTCCACACTGGGTGAATGGCCTATGACAGGTCCTTGGATGGGTCCTTTGTCCTGTTGCCAGTGCAGACCCTGGAGTGGATTTGGCTCATTGTTTACAAATTACATCATACAAATTGAAGAAAGTAATAGTTATCATCAGCATTAACTAGATAGGTTACAACAGAAAACCACGGTGGATACAGTGATGACTTAGCTAAGACAGATCGGCCTGAAACACTGTGTGACTTTGTACTCCTATTTCTGTAGCGAACCTAGGTTTAAAAATAACAAAACATAAGAGCAGGACTTGACTGAATACGTATGCTACTGAGCAACTTTGGGCAAATAACTAACAGCAAAATGATAAAATAAAACAGGGCATCATGAACATGCACGGGAAAACTTGATTTAAACTGTCATTTCTGATTCCACCAATGCAGATATGGTCCACCTGTACTTATGGAGAAGACATTCGACCCTCCAACCACCATCCCACAGTGTTTGAGTTAGAGCACTAGGTATCTATTATCTGTCAGTGACCTCCAAAACTGGTCACAATTTTTACTGCTCAAAAAGGAAACTAATACATCGGTTATGAAAATAAGCCCCATTTTACACTATTTGCTGTGTGTGGCCACATGCCTGTTATCTCAGATCATGTTTGGTATAACACCCTACCTCACAACCACTCCATACCACTATGTTCTCAGGCCTGAAGTCACTTTGGCAAGAATTCATTTGTGTGTGAGATTTGAAACATTTGTATATAAAGAATGGTCAAAAGCAAGTGTGAGCAAAGTCCAGCAAATGGTTCAGGCTGATTCTCACTCAGATGCCCTTTAAGAACTCTCTGCCACCTACTTCTGAACCCTACTCTTTCCTTAAACATAGTGCAGAGTGTAAAGTCACAGTAGTATTCAAAAGGTTAAAGCAGAGTGAACTGTTAATTTTAATGCTTTCTCTAAGCTTCAGTTTTAATAAGCGAAAATGATGTTCTTATTTGCAGTAAAGTGGTGTTATAAAATTCTGTCTGTCAAGCTCATTTTAAAACCATGGAAATAAATGATCTGACAAAATCAGGCTATTAGACAAGTGAAGAAGAGTGATTTCCATAAAAGTAGAGGAGCTGTTCCTTAATTTCACACTTGGTAGTCTTTTGGGTCGACTAAATTTTTAAATAAGTGATAAAATTATATTAGCGCAATTGCATTTTTATAGATTTTTTTGGTCATTGTACTCTTTTTCAATCCCTTTATTTTAACTCAAACCATTCTGCTGAAAGGTTACCTCTCAACTTATGTTACCTAATAACAGTTTCTGTTCACACAACAGAACCATAAGCTCACAAATCCTCCATAAAGTACTCGGAATGACCACAGTGACCCAAAAGTATTCTAAAGTGGAAGGTTTGTCTCATTAGAGCCACGTTGCTGAAACACTGGCCCTGCCCAGCGCATCTGATTGTATGTCCAAACAGATGTGGACTAAGAAACTCGACAGGGATGAGGTTGCACATAGAAAGATTTTTCTTTGGAGCACAGAGCTAGTTCCATTGCCTACAACAAATATGTAAAACCAAGCCTAAAACTAGACGACTTGCAATATGCTCTCAGCAGAAAAGTAATTGAATGCAAACAGGTAAGCATGACACGGAGTCCACCTGTGTAAGTAGAAAACCACTAATTCCTGATATCTAGTGAATGAAAAACATACACACAACAGGCCCAATCAGGCCAGGTGTTAGCCTCATTGATTTCAGTGCCTCACACTGCAGGGACCTAAATGGGGCAACTTGACAAATCAACTCCTAGGCATGTTTCACTACAACTAGTGCAAGAAAGAAAAAGAAACAACTTCCTGTACCAAAGAAGCTCTTTCTGCCCCAGGAACATTCACCTTGAGGATGGGTGGCAGCATTTCTGCTGCAGACCTCCCTTGGGTTTTTCACCAGGGAGGCACTAGATTGGTGTACTCCCCATCAAACCAGGCTTTGTATGGCCTCTTCCCAGCTCAGCCAGGCTACCCATTTTTGAAGCAATGATAACACCATACAGCCCTCTCCCAAAAAGAGTTTGCAGTCACTTCACACTGCCACCACTGTGCCAAGCTTTATTCTGGCAGAACCCAGCTTTGAACCATGGAGCAGGTCTTGACCTTTGTATGCAGTGCAGAATGCCACCACGAAAAGATAAATAGATCAAAAGGGTTAACACCAAATTTCCTTTACTGGTTTAAATAATGATGTAATAATGTTGTAGTAATGCAGAGGCCATTAAAAATATCTTGACCTTCTATTAGGCCAATGACTCTGCAGTTGCTCTTGCTCTCAGTTTCATTTGTTTGCTGAGAGAAGAGATCTAATACATTGATACACAGGTTGTGACATGCTGTTTGAACATTAGCCTGCTATAATTGGTCACGTCATCATGCATCATATTCACAATATACAGGAAAGTGCCCTGAAACAATTGTCTTATAGATCTATCACATATCACAGAGGAGCTTCTGGGACTGTTATCCAGCAGCATCCAATTGTGATGCACATTCCTGTTGAGTTCTGAATCTAAATATCACTGTCATCTTAGTAGTAAGTGATAGATTAATAACTTCCTGCTGGCTTGCAAAACCGGCATGTACTGTGTGTCCCAATGAACGATGACAATCCAATTTATTGCAATTGAGCATGCTCAAAATAGAAAGTCTGTTGTAAAGGGAAAAAAACTTATTTGTTTGGGGGTTTTAATAAAGTATTCAATTCCTCATCAGCCTATCACCATGAGACAATGGAATTGTGTTGCAATAGATTGTTTTGAACAAATAAAAAAAATTAAATTAATAAGTTCTTTATCTAACTAACAAATAGGCTGCTCAAGACCTTAAAAGGCAGACAAAAATCCCAGAATCTGGCAGTCATGTCACATAAATCACAGTGTAAAAAACCTTTTGCAAAACATTTTATACCTCTTCCCTCCACCCCCACACTTTAATAAATTTTCAGGAAAAATACAGAAACAAGTTCATTGCACACACAGCAGCCTAACTCCACCAGAGTTGAATTTCAATGCAATTAGATGCCTAACTCCTTGAGTTTCTATTGAAAAACTCAGCCAACAATCATACATATTTTTCCCCACACTTTTCCCACTATTTGAAGCTCCAGCTCTTCAGTCACAAGCCCAGCCTAGGAGAGGCGTCTTTATCTTCAGGTAAAGCACAGAGGTAGGTGCCACAGTCACAATATTCTTTTAACTATTGCCTGTGGGGTTGGTTAATGGCTAGTGGCTGGGTTGCTACAAGGCGCATCTGAACATTCTCAGACTGACCCAAGACCAACAACAAGATTGATATCAGAGATCTTTTTAAAATAACAACGATAAGCCGTTGCCATGTAAATGCTCTGATCCTTAGCAGAGGCATTTGTGGAGAGTGGAGAGAAAATTACTACATCCATAGCACTTGGCACTCTGACCTTGTCATGTTCTCACAAGCTAAGCAGAATTAGGCTGGGAGAGGAGATCCCAAACAAATTAAGCTTAGATACTCCTCCCCGCCCCCAAAATCCTACAGATTGAGTCAGTGGGGCTCCACATGAGCGCAGGAGGTTGGGGCAGTTTGCAGAATCTGGGCCTTAGGTTGCTGCAGCAAGTGGGGTTGATGATTTAGTAGAGGACACATGATCCTGGGAGCCAGTCAGCACTCAACAAATGCCCTGCTGTTTACGCTGGTGGTACTATTTTTCAGCTACGATGGAAAACCAAGAGAATTGTAATAACTATACTGAAAAAGTTATTAACATTCCCATGCACCCTTTTTGGGATGTTAATCCCAAACCATTAGCCAAATTCCAGTTAGGGTTACTATATTCTGCCTACCTGAATTCCTCCTGCAGTTTAAACAGAAAACAATGTTCATCTTTACTGTCTGCATTCTCTGGTATCATGAGCAAGGGCAGAGAATCTGGGCTCGCTTGAAAAGTTCTGTCTGGTATCATGGGCTGGGTATAGAATTTGGGTTCAGTAGAAGCATTGGTCTATAGAACAGACTTTCAGCGGGTTGACTGGAGCAATCTGTTCTGGACTATGCTCACTACACCCAGATAACTCTCCCTTTACTCCCCATGCCGCAGTCTTCTTCCTCTTGGTAACATTTTACTTGTGAGGAGTTGTAAAGCCACAGATTATCATATGAAGTTCAAAGTCTCATTCCTTATTTTCAAGGCACTCATTGACCTCGTCCAAGGATATATAAAAGCTCTAGGATGAGGGCCATGATAAACAAGTCTGCTACTCCAGCAATGAAACTTTCTATGGTAAGGGTAAAGCTCATCCATGCAGGAGACAGAACTTTCTCAGGAGCAGGTCTGCTACTGTGGAATGAACTTCTCCAAAAACATCACATAGCTTACCACCTCCCTTCTCCAAGGAACATCATATAGCTTACCACCTGTCACAGCCAATGCAATGTCCATTTCTTTTACATTACCTTCTCTAACATAATCACAAAGCACCATGTACATTTAAAAAAAATAATCTACCAAAACAAAATACTTCACCGCACACACTCTGGGGACAGAATGAGAGAACACACACATGGCAGCTGTTAGTCACACTGCTTAGTGAGCTCTTGGAAGGTGTGCAGATACCAAGTGAGCATGGTATCAGAACCTACTCCGGAGAACAGACTAGACTAGACTAGAATATGTTTATGGCAGATCTTCTGCAAACCTACATGCTCTGTCTTACAATAGGCAGCCATGACAAAAACAGGAAGAGCAACCAGCAGAATCTTATAGACATAACAGAATATTATGCAGCATAATAATAAAATGCCTCTTACCTGGAGCTGAGAAAACGCAAAGTTGTCCCAGTTCATCTGGCTCAACCCCACATACTTCCTTTCTGTAAAATGAATACAAATAAGCATATGGGGCTGACACTCAGGAGATGCTCATCTATCACAAAGCAAAACATGGCCTAGTAAAAGAAGAGAATTCTAAAATAAAGCTCCCACTTAAAATTTAAAGTGCTCTGTATGATCCCAATCTTTGAAAGATGCACATGCCTATCTTTAAGCACTTGTGAGATATGTTAATTCATCCAAAAGTAAGCATGGGAAGTCTGTTATCTGTTATTTTCAGAGCATGTTTTCATGGCATGGTCGTAAAACCTCCTGAGCCCTCCGTACACTAGTGTCTACATAGCTGCTACCACTGGAGACAATTGCTATAATATTGATACTCACTTTTCTTGAATAGGCAAGACCTGTTATATATTTCTCTCTGCAGTTACAGACATTGAAGTCAATTAGACTAATTTTCCAATGCTAATTTTTGGACAAAAACATCTGTAGTAAAATTTCAGAATTCATGAATAATCAGGAATTTCTTTATTTTGCTTTATTTTTACTAGCTGTCCAGCTCGACACTATACTCATAGGGCCTGATGCTGATCTCACTGACACCACGATAAATTGGGAGCAATTCCATTGATATTAATGGAGTTTCATCAATGTCAGTCAGATCAGAATCAATGCAAATTTTGGTCTGTTACACTGAGCATTAGGTAGATTTTGGGCTTATTTAAGGTGCAACCTGGTACAATGGACAGAATGGTTTCAGAATCTGGGTTCTGGCTAGTACCATAGGTATTGTGCAGTCTGGGCTCACTCAAGTTGTGGTGAAAAAAAAACACTGCTGAAAAAAACAAGACAGTCTATTCCTACTGTTTCTTCCACACTTCCTTTCACTTCCTCTCCCCATTTTTATTTGCCCATCTAGGTCCCAGCTGTGGCTTTACTTTCTCCTCCCAATGTACCCTTTCACATTCAAACTGGAGGCAAGGTGATAGTATTGTCTCCTTCCCCAAGACAAGTTTGCTCAGCCATTCTCCTCACCTTGCCACTCTCCCCTCTCAACCTAAACACAGGTATTACTGGCCTAAGAATTTTCCCTTCTATGACCCAAGGACACAGCCAGCCTAGATATTTTCCCTTGTCTTTAAGGGGACTCCCTCCTTTCTGCCAAGGAAATACAGTAAAACATTTCAGTACAGTTTCAGAAAATAAACATTTTCTAACTTTAAAGTTGTGTGTCTTTCCCATCTTTTCAGGCTGGCACTACCCTCAACTGTTGCTGTTTACAGACAGCAAGAATAGTAAAAAGAAAAGGAGTACTTGTGGCACCTTAGAGACTAACAAATTTATTTATTATTTATTTATTTAGTCTCTAAGGTGCCACAAGTACTTCTTTTCTTTTTGCGGATACAGACTAACACGGCTGCTACTTCTGATACCGAGAATAGTAAGATTGGCTCTGAAATGCAAGATTTCACTTCTACTCAGACATGGGGCCTGATTCTCCTCTCATTTACACTGGTGTAATATCAGGGGTCTCTCCACTGAAGTCAATGAAGAGACACCACTGTAAAACTGCTGTGAGTAAAATTAGATCTTGAGATGCATGAAAACATGAACCACAATGTGCACGAGACCTTCATTGGTGATGACCACAAAGTCACATGAGAACCGTCCTCTTCCCAGTTTGCTGTGGCTCATACACCCCATGAAGTTGATGGCAACCCTCCCATTAACTTCAGTGGGGCCAAGATTTCACTCACAGAATCTGTTCAGGGGTCAGATGAGTTTTCCTGCAAAATGAGTTTCCTTCCCCAGACCCAATATCTAATTAAACAAGGATCTGCAGAAATCCCAGCTGCTGATTACATGACTGGGATTTCTAAAGGAAACGAGACTGTTCTTTTCTTCATGTATTTGATGTCTGTAGGTCTCATCCAAGGGTCACTGATGTCAAGAAGAGTCCTTCCATTGATGCCACGGGGCTTTGGATGAGGCCTGTTTCTGCTTACCTATACTCCCCTAAAGCCTTTCTGTCAGCAGAAAACTGATATTCGTTTCTTTGCTGTAAAACCAGATTCATTTCAAATGCTTGAAAAAGTCTACATTGGTTTTATTTAAATAAATAAACCTTAATGAATTTAAATAAATGAGGTTGCAATGCGCTCTACATAGGGAGACATTTTAAATCAATCCAGAAATTGAAACTGGGGCACTATTTAGTAGCTAGTTTATTACATCTTGCCATGAGCACATTACACTAATGTTACACACCATATAGAACTTACGGAGTTAGTTTTGACCTATAAAGTTCTAGATGGCCTGTGGCCTACTTGTCTAAAGGTCCATGTAGCTCTCTTCTAGCCCTACTGCCGCAACTGAGATCAACGTGGGGTTGGCGCCCAAGCTATACCAGAGAGGAGTGGCAGATGGCAGAGATACTCATTTCCTCCAGTCAGAAATCATCCTATATGTATGCACTTTCAGGGACCACTGCAAGACTGGTTTCCTCTTGTTGTGAGGGACTGGGAGGATTGAAGATATTAAATATGTTATAGGAGGTTACTGGAGTATTCAGTTTTTATAGCCATATTTTTAAACTGTGTCAAGGAGTGACTGGAATAAAGGATAGGCTCTTTTTTTTTTTTATTGACAGAGTACAAATTGGGGACGATAACAGATAGAATATAAAAATGAAAGCCAATGAACCATCCCCCACAGACCCAGCTTCAAAAGCCATAACAAAATGCTAGAGGTGCAAGTCTTCTGAAACAAACCAACTGCCTCCATAGTAAGTAGTTTGTGACACAGGAAAATAACTGGTTAGCAACACAGGTTTCTCTCACATTAGCAAAGTCTTTATCAATGCATTTTGAGAAAAAGGGCTTTGATTACATCAAATGAAGTGGAAGATTGGAGATCAAATTTAGCCATTAACACATCATTAACAGTCACACTAACATGGGCTACAAGTATATGGTCTGTTTGCTTTTGAGATGTAGTCGTCTTTTACATTAATCCTTTATAAAATCTACAGGGAGATCTTCAACAAACAGGACTACATCCTGCCAAATTCCCCAGCCATATCCTAGGAACACAGAGCAGTGTAGCTGTTAATAAGGGTATTCATCATGAGACAGCCTATTTTTGGCATTGTATATGACAGTCTCAGTAACTTACAATTGTCCCTTGAATGTGAACTTATCATTTAATTACGCTCTGAGAGACTGCTTCTCCATATCACCCTGCAAGTTAGTTAACCACACAGCAATTCTCCAGCTAATCCAAGTGTGATTGGATCAGTCTTAAGTGTGCAACATATTTTACTGTTCCTGGGAACGCCCTAAAGCAGTCTGTTTATTTCTACCTACCTTTGTGTTTTTGTCAAATTTACATACGCAGTGTCAAATGCACCAAGATTTTGAACAGATAAATAAGTTGCTTAAACAAAGGAGGCGTTTCCATTCATCATAAGATATACAGTATTAAACCAAGTGGACATGTAGGATCCCAGGAAAAGGCATCAATAAAAATGTGAGAAAAAGTGAGAAAAACAGATGAAGGCATTTATGAAGGTTGTATTTACTCACAAGCAATGATTGTATCTTAAACAAACACCAAGTACAACACTGGACAATTTACTCAGGGTTAAGTATACATATAGATGTACAAACATAAGTATATTTTGAAAAGGACATCTGAGGTTTAAAAGCATGTTATTAATATTTTGATAAGGGAGGTGCATACACTCGATGTGTTAAGCCTTTAATAGTTGCTTGAAATATTATATCACCCCAAAATTTCAAATGGATGCAAATTTCTTCAACCATCCCTGTCCTAAACTTGTTGTTGATGGGCGGTCACCACATTCTACGCCAGAAGTGACTTAATTTCAGGGGAATGTTCAGAGATCATGCCATGTGCAAGGTAATCCATCTAAATTCACACCTAACCTTTATACAACACCACAACGTGTTTCCTATAAGTACTGTACTTTTGTTATCAGAGAGACAGACACACACACACACACACAGAGTATTGCTCCCTGCAAGGAACTCACAACCTATTTTGCAGACAAAAGTAAAAGGATTTAGGATGGTCTCTCTGTGATGCCCAATTACAGTGGCCGAGTCTTTATGCATGGTCACAAGTAGATGCTCCAATGGGATTGGGAAAAGCCTCTACAATTACCTGCGAGTTTGGTCCATGCCACTCAGGGCAGTTAAAAGTCAGCAGGCAACTAGATTTTTGTAGCCAGGGATCATTGCAGTTCTTGAGAGAGGCCTTAAAATGCCAGCTACAGTTATAGTTCATTAGGTCTGGTTCCTAACAAAAAAAAAAAAAAACCACCCACATAATTTAACACTAATGACCTAACCAATTACAGCCCAGTCTGTAAGGGCCTCTTTCTAGGGAAGATCATTGGGCAGGGGTTCAAGGCTAACCCCAGCACTACATTACTGCCTCCAGTGCTTTAGAGCCTAAGCTTCAGCTACAGCCATAGCACACATTGATCTGGGGGGAAGGAATTGATTATCTCCTCATGGCAATGGACAGAGGCCAAGCAACCAGAGGCCAAGCAAGTGGCGTATTAATGCCTAGGCCGAGAAGGCCTAGGCCTAGGGCGGCAAATTTGCAGGGGTGGCAAATTTATAATAGTAGCCAGAGGCTGCTTCCCCCGGTGCCAGTTCGTGCCCTCCGCCCCGCCCCCATTCCCCACCCCCTCCCTGACCCATTGGTCCCCTTCTTCAAAACCTCGCCCCAGCCCCGCTTCCTCTCCTGAGCGTGCCGCATTCCTCCCCTTCCCCCCTCCTTCACGAAGCTGTTTCGCGCACAAGCACTGGCAGGGAGTGGGGAGAAGCAGGACCCGGCAGCATGCTCAGGGGAGGAGGCGGAGGCGGAGCGGATGTGAGCTGGGGGTGGGAGGGTGGCAATTATTTCTGGGCCTAGGGGCAGCAAAATCATTAATCCGCCACTGCTTGTTAATATTTTTAGACCTATCAGCTGCCTTCATGTCATTAATCAGAAAGCACAGCTGAATTTGAATGGGACGGGGAAGAAGTGGGTGAGATTGTTTTAAAAGAGCAAAGTTCTATTCCAAGAAAATCCTGATGACTGTGGCAATTTGCTCCTCCTCTGGGAAGGCTCTCTAGTGTGAAGTGCCATAGAACACAAGCTTCCCACCCCCTTTGTTCAACAGCTGTGTGAAGCCTCCAGGAGAGGTCATTAGATGCTCCAGTCAGCAGTATTATGTGTGTGTCAGACAGATCTCAGTGATCTATTTCCTTTCCAATGAGCCTGGACACAGCCTCCCCACTTTCCCAGGGTTTGGTGGAAGTGAAGATTGGATGAAAACAAGCTGTCTCAAGCAGACTCCTGTCAAGAACCTGATACTGGCAGGCAGTGGGATGTGCATGGCAGAAAATGAGTGCCTACCCAGTCCCCAGTCAAATTCAAAGTATTGGTTACTATCCTAAATGTGGGACCGAGCTACCTCAGGTTACTCCTCCCTTTGTCTCCCACCACAGTCTTAGCATTCTGTCTCAAGCT
Source organism: Lepidochelys kempii (assembly GCF_965140285.1). Taxonomy (NCBI): domain Eukaryota; kingdom Metazoa; phylum Chordata; order Testudines; family Cheloniidae; genus Lepidochelys; species Lepidochelys kempii. The sequence continues at coordinate 22,387,275 of NC_136391.1, forward strand.
ATGGAGTCCCCATGGAAAGTCTCATCACAAGGCAAGGCATTCTAGGTGTCAGTGACTACCTTTAATTCAAGAGGTACCTTTAATTCTTGAAAAAAGAACAGGAGTACTTGTGGCACCTTAGAGACCAACAAATTTGAGCATAAGCTTTTGTGAGCTACAGCTCACTTCATTGGATGCATGCAGTGGAAAATACAGTAGGGAGATTTTATATACACAGAGAACATGAAACAATGGGTGTTACCATACACACTGTAAGGAGAGTGATCAGGTAAGGTGAGCTATTACCAGCAGGAGAGAAAAAAAACCTTTTGTAGTGATAATCAAGGTGAGCCATTTCCAGCAGTTGACAAGAACGTGTGAGGAACAGTGGGGGCAGCGGGAGGAATAAACATGGGGAAATAGTTTTACTTTGTGTAATGACACATCCATTCCCAGTCTTTATTCAAGCCTAATGTAATGGTGTCCAGTTTGCAAATTAATTCCAATTCAGCAGTCTCTCATTGAAGTCTGTTTTTGAAGTTTTTTTGTTGAAGAATTGCAACTTTTAGTTCTGTATTTGAGTGACCAGAGAGACTGAAGTGTTCCCCGACTGGTTTTTGAATTTTATAATTCCTGACGTCTGATTTGTGTCCATTTATTCTTTTACATAGAGACTGTCCAGTTTGACCAATGTACATGGCAGAGGGGCATTGCTGGCACACGATGGCATATATCACATTGGTTGATATGCAGGTGAACGAGGATCTGATAGTGTGGCTGATGTGATTAGGCCCTATGATGGTGTCCCCTGAATAGATATGTCTACATAGCTACACAAGTACTCCTTTTCTTTTTGCGTATACAGACTAACATGGCTGCTACTCTGAAACCTTTAATTCTTGTGACATGTTCCGATAGTCCTGGGAAGAGTGCTTTAGAAACGCCTATAAATAGATTAAATAAACAGATATTCTATGTGGTGGGTCCTTAGCTCCGGAACTAACTCTTGCCAGAAATTTATCAGAGCCTGAACCTGGCACGCACTTGTAGGAGATGGGAGACACAGATCTTTACATTCCAGCTGACTCTGTGCAAGTGCCTACACACTCCTCTGCAAAAAACCTCCTGGGACGTAAGGGGTCAGTCTCTGTGCCAGCAAGGAAGTTGCCTAATGTTAGAACACTGTGCTAAATGTGCTAAAGGCACAGTGCTGAGGGACTGATAAACGTATGTAATAATTAAAGATCACCGTACAACAACCACTTGGCGATCCTTGGAGACGAAAGGCCCTCTGTGAATGTACATTATCATTGTTATTATTAAAAGCTATACTATTGTTGCCAAAAGTGTTTACTCTTCATCTCATCTCTTGATGAGCCATGAATGCCTCTTAAAAAAATTCTCTGGAAAGGTATGTGTTTGATAGTCAAACAAAACAGCAGCAACAAAATCACTTTAGGGCATTGGAGAAATAGCTTCTATTCCCAGCCTCTGAAGTCAAATAACTGTCACAACTCTGTCTAAACTAACCAGTGCCTCAGGTTTTTAGGTATTTAATTACATAATAAGTAAATTATAGAAACATGGAAAATAAGTGGAAATGTCTTGCATTCAAAGTCAGACATTTTCTCTCAGAAAGTCTAGCATCATTAACTTGCCTCGGAAGGAATAAAGATGAAGTCAAAATTAGTGATGCTGCATTATTTCTTTTTATGGTAATGCTCCAAAAGTCTGCAAATGTCAGTATGTTAATGTGCTGTCACTCAGCAATATCACTTATTTTACCCTTTAAGAAAATAGTTTGTTTGTATCTTTGAATGACAAAACCACAAACATTTCTATCACAAAGTTTATACAGACAGTGCAGCTACTTTCTCTATGCCCCTTGCCAAAATGTCAACATTTGTGATTTAATGCAGCCATGTATATGTTATCGATAGTGTGAAGCATACATATTTTTAAAATTTCGGCTGCACAGAGTATTAATTTAAGGAGGGGAAAGCGTTTTACCTTCTCAATTGTTTCAGTTCTCTCACCTCTTCTCCTCTGACCATGCTGCAACTCTGTCAAGTAATACTCTAAAATAAATGCAGTATTGTAATGATTACAAATAAGTCACAATGGTATTTGTGTATGAAGATTATGCCCTCCCCCCCTCCCTGCATGCTTCTACCATGGTGGCAAACTTACTTCAAAAATTCTGATGAAACGCTTTGTAAATTTTGTTATTCTGTGATGATAATAAATCATTATAGCCTTAAACACTTCTCTAGCTTGGAGCCTCAGTCACAAATTATCTTGTCATTCTGACCAAAACATTCTCCAAAAAAGCTTGACAAGTGCTAAAACCCAGAACATGAAACCATGTGTTGTTGTGAAAGCAAGATTCAGAAATGTCAATTAATTAGATTAAGAGGCTACTTTTAGCTTTACTCGTGTTGCCAAATAACCCTTAAAATATGCATAGCAGTGGAAGTCTACCTCAGCAATACAGTACTTCTGTGCAACATAAAGACAATGGCTCTGGCTAATAGAGGGAATTATTGTATCTGTCATTCAGCTCAGGAGAATGATCTAGAAGCAAATGTCTTGCTTCTCTTTCCACTGTATGGATTCACAAGCAAGATAAATGCTGCCATTTATGAGTTCAAGTACAATTTTTTTTTTTGCAGAAGTCTGATTCAGATGGGAAAATAAAAGCCAAGTCACCCTGTCTCTTTAAAAAAAATGCACCATCTTTTATTTGCATTTTTGAAGTTCACTTTGGAAAAAAAGTGATGCAATTAAACACATTTTTATTCAACTTTCTCTCATAGTTACCCCTAAAATCTTTTATCTTTAAGTAATCCATATCCTCAATTTTATTTATACTATAAACTGTTCCTATATTTTAATGAGATGTTTGCTTTAAAAGGGGTTGTTGGCTTTAATAGCTCAGTTATTATCTTTGTAAACTAACATTCCACATTCCTTCTAACGAAATCCTAGCAAATCATCTATGCTTGCATTTGGAATATACATTCCAACACTGAAAGTAAAATTTAAGCCAAATAAATGTTCTGCTTAAATTAATATACATAAAATGAATAGCTAAACATACATCAATATGGATGGATTGAACAGTAGGTGTGTTGGTGGCAGGAGAGTCATGATATATAATACACTCAAGAGAGTGAAATCAAACAAAATTAATTTCCTATAACCCCTATTTTTGTGCCACAGTTTTTCATGCTGAAGCATTATATTTCTTAAACATATTTTGACTGTTTGTGTTTTTAGAAGTTATTTATTTATGGGAAGGTACAAAGATGCATAATTGGATACATGGGTCAATATACATCTATATACACAGGTAGATATACAGGTAATTGCTATAAATGGGAAAAGGCATAAAGATGGATCCTCAGCTGCTGTAAATCTGTATAATTCCCTGGACTGCCACAGAGCTACATTGATTTTCACCAGATAAGGAGCCTGCCCACAGTTTTGAATAGCAATTTGCAGAACTGGTGGTGGTGTCCTTTCATGGTCACCAGAATAGATCAGAACAATAAAGACCTCTCCTCTTTACTATTCCCCATTCTAATGCCTTAAGACCTTGTTTTGCACCCACCACCACCCCTGGCAACACCATCCACGCTCAGATATCATGGTGATGGGCATGATATAAGAACTTAAATAGAGTAGCTTAGAATGGGGTGTGACAGCGCAGTGAACTGGCCAGAAGAATCACTTCCAGGTTACACTCCCAACCCCTGGCATCCAGAAGAACAAGGCATTCAGAGCTACAGATCAAGTATATTGGTGAAATCCTGGCCGCCCTGAAGTCAATTAGAATTTTGTCTTTGACTTCAATGAGGCCTGGATTTCGCTCCAAGTTTGGCACCTGACAGCGCAGGGCACTAGCCACTAGGAAACCAGATCAGTCTGGGCTCCCTTTTGATTTGTTTTAAATCATGTTAGGTGATATATTATATTTATACCTCAGCACATTACTGAAATCCAGCAATCAAAGGGTCAGTTAAGTTCTCACAGCAAACACACATGGACTAAACTAAATTGTATGGTGCCCCCTGCTCCTTTTAGCTAAATGGCCAAAGTATTTTACTGCAATCTACCTTCAGCTCCGGCCTACCCAGGTTTGTCTGCTGATGAGGTTAGGGAGAGTTTCTGCTGCTGATTAGGTCACTGTTTTGTTCTCTCTTTGAAATCTATTTTTATGTATTTTTTAGTCAAATGAAGGTTAAGCCTTGTTCAGAAAAAAAAAATCAAGCTGGGAGGATGTTTTTGTGACTCTTCACCACTCAAGAGGGAATATTGAGCAATGAAGCTATCCTCTGAGATCAGCTGGAACTGATGACAACGATTTCTGATTGGTTCCCAGAAGAATTGCTGTGACTGGGACCCACAAAAGGGGAAGCAGCAACTCTCAAAAGGAAGTGCTCTTCAAATAGCTGTGTTAGGTGCAACTGGGGATTTTCATTCTGTGAAAATGGAGAGTCCTGATGCATATGGTGAGTGCTTAAAGCAGTGTTTCTTTACCGATGAAATTGCTGATGATGGAGGACAAAAGTTGGTTTGGGTTTTTGTTTTTTATTTAATACACAGGGGACAGACAGGAAATGTGTGGGACCAAATTCAGTGCTGGCATAACAGGTGTAATTCCATTAACTTGAATGGAGTTGTGCTCACTTCCGTTGGCAGTGAATTTGAGACTATTTGCAAACTTAATGCAACCATAAAAACCAAGTGAAAAATGGTTAAAGGCCTTAATTAAAGTTGTAAAGGGATGTTATGTTCCCAGAACAAACTTTATCGTAGAACATTACAAGATACACTTGCGAATTGAGCTAGAAGGCACTTTTTGAGTACATCGACAATGCAAAGACAATGGTAGGGATGTTTCATTTTGAGCAATTCCTGCATGCAAGACCGTTTGACACAGGTCTGTCTGTAGTGAGCTAAACAAACACTTTTTACACTCAGCATGTTCATAAGATTTTACACTAGTTTTGGCTATAGAGAGATATACCAAGTTTTTGAACCCTTGGGTGTAATGGCACACAAATAAACACTTCACAACTCTTCCAATAAAGGAACAGCATAGCAGTTGGGAACATACTGTACCTAAGGCCTGTCTTAGAAGAACCTTTTGAAGAGTAGACTGCCACAGCTAGAGCCATCTAGGCATACTTGAAAGAGGTAATTAAGAAGAGCAACGTCACACTGGACACCATTGACTAGAGATGGAAATCCTCAGCTGAGGAAAGTACCTCATTGTTTAATCTGCGGACCTAGAGATGCTAGTCAGTTGCTGGTCAACTGTAGCTATCTAATACAGAGCAACAGCTCATTCTTCTGATAAGTGTTCTGTTGAAATAGAAGTGAGTACTGTGGCTGTACTTTCTCTGACAACAGAAAAGCCCTAAGGTAAAAGCAACAACATTGTGGGAAAACACAGTTCTGTACTTGAAACATAGAATAAGAATGATGGAGGACACCTAAGGCCAGTAGTATTTGGATTCATCATAACAGAGGGATCAAAACTGTTATTTTTGGCCCATAAATGGTTATGTTTCAAGTGTATGGCAGCTAAGCTTTGAATGACATTTGGTAAGTACAATAATAAATGTGTGTGTCTCTCTCTCACTCTCTCTCTCTCTGTATATTGTGACAGGGTCGGGCCAGATGGCTATAGGAGAGTAATAGAAGGCAGATATATTAGCCCCAGGCTAAGTAGGTCCCTTTTCCCTGGGTAAGGTAACAGGGAAGGTTCCAGAACAATCAGGAACCTTCTGGAGACAATTAAGACAGGCTGATTAGAACACCTACAGCCAATCAAGAAGCTGCTAGAATCAATTAAGGCAGGCTAATCAGAGTTTTAAAAAGGAGCTCACTTCAGTTTGTGGTATGCGTGTGAGGAGCTGGGAGCAAGAGGCACTAGGCGCTGAGAGTGAGAACGCAGACTGTTGGAGGACTGAGGTGTACAAGCATTATCAGACACCAGGAGGAAGGTCCTGTGGTGAGGATAAAGAAGGTGTTGGGAGGAGGCCATGGGGAAGTAGCCCAGGGAGTTGTAGCTGTCGCACAGCGGTTCCAGGAGGCACTCTCGACAGCTGCATTCCATAGGGCCCTGGGCTGGAACCCGGGGTAGAGGGCAGGCCCGGGTTCCCCCCAAATCCTCCCAACTCCTGGTCAGACACAGGAGGAGTCGACCTGGACTGTGAATTCAGAAAAATGGCCAAGCTGAGGGCTGCCGTGAAGCTCCAAGGCAAGCAAATCCGCCAATAAGCACAAGACCCACCAAGGTAGAGCAGGAACTTTGTCACAATATATATAATTTCTTCATATTTTAGTTGTACTTTGAATTTTCTTTTTCCCCTTGAGGTGACCCACTTCGTCGTTGCAAACTCATACATAGGCAAAGTTCCTCAGCACTTTTCCCTCTCTCTCTCCCACCAAAGCAGGTGCCCCAGCCCTACTAATTTCTCCAGGGCCTGAACACCCTCGTTTGAGCGTGTGGATCTCTCGTTTTCTTTGCCCCAGGCCCTTGACATCCCCATAATGCACCAAAGTAGTGCCCTAGCCTTACCAGCCACTCCAAAACCTAGGTTGATGGCCAAAATGAAACTACATGTGAGATCCCTTCCTGCTAAAGTTTAACAACTTCTTGGCTGCTGGCCCACCACTTCCTGGGCAAACAGGAAGTCATATGTCGTAAGTCTGCGCCCAAGGAAGCCAGGCCCCAGTGGGGGAAAAAACCCATACACGGTAAAGATGAAATATTTATAAAGGATTCTTTCAAACAAAAATAGTAATTTTAATTTGCAGACACTACTCAGATTGTAAAAGTATATTAAAAGAATATAATTACACTTTAAAGTACGTTGGCCTAAATTAATCCAGGATAGATCATCTAAATGTTCTAGAAGTTTATATGAAAAAGAGATTGAGATATTTCTTACTACGCTGAATTTGGTAAAAGTGGCAAACTGCATTACACTAGCCTGCAAGTGCCTCCCCAAATTGTACAAGGCTAGATGCATATCATGTGTAATAAAGTAAGCTATGCCCTGTCATTGTAGATGTTTGGGAATGAACCACACCTAGTGAGTGTATTCTAGAATTGGAGGCTATTGTGGAGACGATATGGTAATTGTGAACACCTGGCTGGATGTAGACCAATATAAGTATGAAAGGCAGGTTCTGTTAATAGGGGCACAAAAGCTGAACACACCATATTTGTTTCAATCTTATTAGCAAATGCAGCTCAAAGAAGGTTCTTAGAAATATTTTCTCATTAATGCCCATAAATGATTGTTCTGGTATAACAGCATTTTATGGAGAATAGCTAGAGTTCCAACTTGCCCATAACCCAAATATTATAGAGTTTAATGGTGCAGTCTGCCAGCTGGCTGACATACTCACTACAGGTGTAAATGAAGAAACTCATTTGAGACACTTGAAACGTGTTGAAACGGGCAAAAAAGTTTGTGCTATTAGTGAAGAAAGAGAAGTGTGTTTTTGTCTAGTCGCAAGTAACTTACTTGGATCTTACAATTGATGTGGAAGGCATAAAGCCTCCGTCAGTAAAAAAAAAATAAAGCAGTGTCCAAAGTAACTGTCAGAGAACTGTTACCTCTTGAACACAGAAGTGCAGTCACACCCCAAAATGCCAGAATGAAAGCCCAGTTACTTCCCCTCTCAAACTATTTGCTAAAGAGGATTAAGTCCTGACCGGTATTCTAAAAAAACAGGGAAAGTAAATGTTTCATCTGGGTAGGCGTCTGACCACCCTGGTAAGTCAGATTGTTGACAAGACTGCACAAAAAACACATTAGAATAGTTCAAATGAAAATGGTCAGCTTGGGCTTCAAATGTGGACCACAATATAGATTTGATGAGTATGCAGAACCACTTGTCCCAACAAGTTCATTAGGCGCCCACCATTACACCCTTTGATCATTGGCAATGAGCTCAGAACACAAGGTAGAAAGTCATACCAATTTTGCAGAAAAGGATGAGCAAGTGTTCCTCTTAACAGTCAATGCTATCTGAGATGTCCCAAAGTAATGCCATTACCTCTAGCAAAACTATTGCAGTTTGGAGGAAATTGCTGCTGCACAAGCTGCCTTAAACCTTGGCCTTCAATTCCTCAGCGAGGAATATCACACAGGCGTCCTTAGAGAAGTCTGGTATGGAACATACAGTGCCAACTGCTACCATCTCAGATCAACAGAGTTGGCAGAATGCTTTGTCCAAACATGGAAAAAGCAACAGAAAAAAGGGATGTAAGAGCAATCGTATAGGCTTTTTTTCCTGTGTAACTGTGCAACTTCTGAAATAACAATACAGGAAAGCCCAACTGAGTTGCTTTTCAAATGCTATTTTAAAAACCTACATTTCACGTAATACCCCCAAAAGCAAAGCAATTTCAAAGAAAACAGACAGGCAGAAAAATGTGAAAGTCCACATACTCACTGCTAAACAGGTGTTTAAAAGGGAGTAAGTAGAATGGTGTATAATAAAAAGGGTCCTTGAATTAAGTCTGTATCTTCTGATTATAAATAATTAAGTGATGGGGGGGTGTCTATATATCAGGTGTTGCTGTCTGTAGAGGATTGAACATTAAAAGACGTAGCAAACTTTGGAAGCATGATCTACGGGTGAAACTTGCCAAGGAGCAGCTTGGCTTGCTGTGATTCAGAGGACTTGCAGAATGTCAGCAGTCTCTCTCACGTTATTGGGCCTACTTCACAGTTCTTCAGCGGCACAGACTGTTACAAATAATGCTGCCCTACCAACGGTCAAATCGTGTAAGGTACTGAGTGCCCCTGAAGATCTGGCGGGACTTAGCATTTCTCATGAGGTGCTCAGCATCTTAAAAGAGAGAACCCTGCAAAAGGAAACAGAAAATGGCCTGAGATATAGTGTCTGACAGGAAGGAAATGTGGAAATCATTATTTTATACATATCGAAGATACTGTTTACAGAGGAGCGTGAGGTAGGTGCATGCTTTGCACAATATTGCAGTCCAACAGCAGAGAGGTTAGACCACTGTTCAGAGTGCATGCACATAGGCTAAAAGAGAGTATTACATGTGTGTGCTCTGTTCCTTCGGGGCCAAAACTGTTTACGCTATAATCTGCCTGCACCTGTGGATTGGTGTGGTTGTGTCTGCTGTTCAGTCCTTCCTGAGATGCTGGTGATACACAAAGCTGATTAGGCTGCTGTTTTGATCTCTTCCTCTTTGGAATCTCTTCTAGTGTGTTTAATAAAAAGCCCTCTTAAGAAAGTACAAGTGGGTTCTTTGTGCTTCTTCAACACCTAATTTACTATTTTTAACATTAAATACTCCATCACATGTCCTGAATTTGATTATACATATTGTGTTTAACATAATAGCTTCTTGCTGCAGACTTACACATGTTCTATAACAAGTATTTCCTTCCAAGAATTAGGGCTGCGTTCTTCCCAGAGGTACGCTTCGCCTATCACAGATCTTTGTATTGTTTAAGTGACATAATGGAGTACCATCATTCAAATTAGGGGTAGCAAACAGTCTGTCTAGAGTTTGATGTACACAATAAAACATTTATCAAATAGAGAAGGAGGATGTGCATTAAATTTAGGCCAAAAAAAGAAATATCAAGGGCCTAATTCTGCACCAAATTAGGAGCAAACACGTCTGGTTGATTTCACTGAGGGTCATAAAAGAATTTGGTCCAAATGGAGTGGGAGAAAAAAGTTACACATCATCTCATCTCAAAAGTATTTTGAAATCACAAGGGGTAAATAATTAGCATAAATTACATCTGCCCTTAGGTGCTTTTGTTTGAGTGGCCAGTAATCACTCAGCAGAACCCACTGGTCTCACTGACTTTGGAAGAATTATAGAGGGCTTGTTTTCATGATCCATTGTTGAACAATTTATCTAATGCATCAATCATATCTAAGAAACCGGTTTGGGATTGCAGATTTTTCTTTTTAGCTGTTTCGTCCAATGTATACATTTATTGTGCTCATTCAAAGAAAATAAAATTGAATTTTTTAATGTTTGTTTAACTTTCTGTATGCTCATTTTGTGGTATTTTGTGATGAATGATAGAGTACAAGAATGTTTTGCACTATTCTTAAGTTCAATGACTCCTGATGCAATAGAGAACAAGGGCTAATATTTATTTCCCTTCTCTGACAGTAATTGTGCTTTGGAAATTGATTTATCTTCATCTTGGCAAGTAAAGATCAAGTGCATGTTCCTTTCCCCACATTCCAAACTGTGTGCATTGGAGAGAGCAGAGAAAACAGGTTTAGGAGATTGGGGGCATTAGTTTGCCTTACAGGCTAAAGTGGCTATTTTACCCATTCCCTGTTAATCCTGTTGGAATACCACTGGAACTCCATGTAGTCAATGCAGATATCCAGCTGCACAAATCTTTTAAATACAATTGAATATGACTCTTATTTGGGGTTTGGAAATACTTAGATTTGAAGCTAAGAATAATCAACCCTGGTCACACAATGACATTCAGTGCACGGATACCACAGTGACAGGTGCACAGTTAATACCCACCTATGTGGATGGCTAATACAGTTTTGAATAATTGTTTTTTTCTATTAGACTTTAAAACAAATCATATAGAATTCCATAGGCCCCTTCCGGTGTGTGTGTGTAAAATTAACTTTTCAGTAAATATGATTTAAACCTAATCATTATTGATTTATTAGTCAAGAGAATATGCCACCGATCTGACACATATAGTAACTTTGTCAGGAGACAGGGAAGTTCTAAATCCTAACCCCCACCAGGGTCAGGGCAAACATGCAGTATAAATCAGTACTGATCTGTTTCAATAAGAGCTATGCTGATTTACACTAGCTAAGGATCTGGCCCTATAGGTATTCATGATGTTCGGAGTAGCACTGGAATGCACTTTACAGGATTTTTCCATTTGCTCTGCCCTCCAGTCCAGCTCCTCCATCATTGCACACACAAAAGTCCATTGCAGTGAATGGGAATTAATGTGCATGACAGCTCCAGCATGAGGTCCTAAAAAGATGACCCCTGCCCTCCCATGTTACCAGTCCCTCTTGTGTTGTCCTCCCTATTCACCCACAGCCTTACACATAGAGATGGACACTGTAACCCCTGTGTAAGGAATTTATTTTTTCCTCAATTAATGGAAGTGTCCCAATAATGACTTTATAAACATGTCATTGTGTTTTAACTAGAGTGATTTTCAAAGACACTTAGGAGCACCATTCTTCTGATTCCTCTGAATATAATTACAGCAGTGAATTCATGTTTGATCACAAGCTGGAGTTTACAGAGAAAATTTTCAGCCATTCATAGATACAAAAAGCACTAGTCTTCGCCTGAAACAATTGCACTAAAGCACTACACCCTCGTTTTCTAGATCTACTTTTAAGATCCCTGTCAAAACAGCCCTTCAAACACATTTGATTGGGTTGGGGCTCATCACACTGTCACCAACTCACTTTTCATTAGGCTGTTGCTCTCTGTTAGCCTAGCCAAGCAGAAGAACTCAAACACATGCACAAATTAAATCGACATCCAAACTCCACCAATATACAAAGCAATTTAAATGATATTCATTAGAGCGATGACAAGTCCTGATGAGGCTTTCAGGAGCTCAGTCCTTCAGCTTTTGCCGACTCGGTTGCATGGTCACTGAGGCGTAACTGCAATGACTGTACCTCCAGTTTGAAAAAAAAAAAAAGCACTGAGAATATGACTCTGCTTCCTGACACACCTACCTCATTCTCCTTCTCTGCACAGGTTTAAATCTGGGGACATTCTTTAGGCTTTTATATCTATACATATAGCTAGATATAGATATCTAAAATCCTCTTTCTTTTTCCCATCCCACTCCCCACAAATGCGCCAATTAAAAAGAATTTCATTTTCAAGTAATTTCATTTCACTTGGCTAGAAAGGTCACTAACTCACAATTATTATGGCTATAAACATGTCCCCAGTTTCCTGCTGGGCAAAAAATGAATGTGATATATTGAAGCTTACTAAAGAAGTATTTTTAATTGTTAATTTACACAAAAAAGTTAAAAAAGAGTTACCCTCTCTCCATTTATTTTTTGATTAAAAAAAAAAAAAAGATGAACACTCTACCCTCTCCAGGGAGTAGTGTGGGGCTGACAGGTCTAATACAGGCTCTCCCTCAGTGCTAAATCATTTGAAATTCAATTCAATAGAGCCCTAAAATTCAGGTATTAAAATGTAAGAAACCAGAAAATTACCCCAGTTTTGTGTTACCAAGTCCCCTTACCACTCAGAAAGTTCAAATGTCTCATAGTAAAACCATGTGCAACCTCATTCTAATCTGACTGTAGGAAAATCTAACCAGTGAGGGGAGTGACAGATAATCCTTTTATTGTAGTTATGGAAGACTTATCTAGCTATATGTAAGTTGTAAAATATAGATGAGAATTCTCTCTTTTACCCCATCTGCCTCTATCCAGAACAATTTTGCATCTTATTTTAACAAGCCAAGTGTCCCTTAAAACCTGATTGCTAAAGGAATGATTTGTTATGTAGGTACCCAAAAGTCTTCATATTTTGTTATACTTTGCTCAGGTTGAAATTTAAAAAAAAAATTTTTTTTTGCATCCATTTATTTATAAGGACACCTAGAATGCAGGATAGGCACATTTTCGAAGAACTAAAGTATTCTATGCATCCTCAGTTACATATTTTGGTTGCACACAAGGGTGCATGTATGTAAGTAGCTAATGGTGTAGGCACATCATCATCTATCTCAAAGTGCACATCTAAATTTAACTCTCTTAAAAGATTATTTAAGCAGAAGCACATTTCCAGTTATAAATATGGCAAAGGAAACACAGTGAACTAAGCAACAGCTGTTGAAAACATTAAATATGTCCCAGGTAAATGTTGTAATCTATTGCTTAAAAAAAACCCACCTTCTCTAATGGTTGGTTTCTCTATGCTTATTATGTTGTACGTATATTCAATATACCAAAAGATACATTGTAGGTGTATAAAGTAAGATTTTATATCCTTCTCATCACCATGGTATCTGTGCATCTATGTCTAATTTGTGGGTGTATGGGATTATCTATAAAATCATTCAATGAGGTATTAATAAATGTTGGTGATCTTTGTTGTATTAAACAGTTTGTTTAAAATTACCGCTCAATACCAAGACCTGAAAACGTGTGTTAGCCTCAGTGCACATTCCTGATTCATGCACATAGATTCCTTATATGTTTACTGATTCATTACACACACACACTCATTGCGCATGTAACACCGAATTCTGCTCCCTCTCATAAAGGGCCCTAACTCTTCAGTCCTTACTTGGGAAAATCAGGCATTGACTTAACTGGGAGTTTTCCCCAATAAGGGCTGCAATATCAGGGTTGCACATATACAAGATTTGTATTACTTTACGACAGTTAATGAAAACGCAATGGAGTTACCATGTTACCACACCCTGAACTTCAGAACCTCTTTTATGTTCAGAGGTGGCAGCAGGATAATTATGTCTTGTCCACTCATTTGCCTACAGCCAGTCAGCTACAGGCTGGAAGGCACAACTTGGCATGAAGTCCCAAGAGAGGAGAATTTACTGGTTTTCTTTAGCCAAAGATTATATATATATATATATTTACTACTAATACCCTAGGGTTAGTGCTAATACCCTACGTTAGTGCTTCTAATACCAAAGGAATAACTGTCCAGTCAAATACAATTGATGATTTCACTGCTTGCTAAAAGACAAATACAATGACTTTTTAAACATTAAATAATTTTGGAACCTTTTTTAAGTTTTACGACCTTTGCCTGTATTATAACATATGCTATATCAGCTCCGCTGAACAGTACAGGTATCAGACTACTTCGTAAAGCACTAACACAGTCCTACAATAAAAAGCTACTGGGATGAAGCAGGAAAAAAGAATTGTAATATTTTGATATTTACTAAGAAACTTACAAAACTCTCTGGAGACAAGTTCTAAAAATGCAAAATTTAATAAATTTAGCTGTTACCACCATCTCATTTCCCCTCATACTACATAGAATACTTCATTAATTTTCTCTTGCAGTTGAATATAGCTTTCAACTGAAGCCTTGCAGAATTAAAGGAGCTGCTTCAGTTTTACGTGTGCGTATAATTTTTTAAATGACCTCATGATACAAACAGCAAAACCTCTTGTTGCCATGAAATATATATATATCTGTTTCTAACTTTTCAAAACATCATTTAAGCATTTATTAACAGCCATACTAAAATGCAATAGATAATCCCAATAGTGTGAATATTAAGTTTTTAAATAACGCTAATCTGTCTTGCTTTGGTTAGAAAATTACATTGTAGCTTGCACAGTGAAAGCAACTGTATAATTAGAACAACGTATCTACAATTTTTGATGCCAAAAGAAAATATAATGAAGATGCTGGAGAGATTTAGGTTCCAGTAAGAGTTTCTTGCACTGACCTAAAAGTAGTATTTCAGTTAATTATAGATTTCTTGCTGCCTAAAACTTAAAGATACATTCACTGATATTTTTGCTAAATGTTGACTCCAGAGAACAGCTCTCTAAGATCTGGCATATTGATTTCTTGTTGTGAAGTGAGCTGTTCAAGCTCCATTTAAGATTTTCATCTTGCATGTAGCCCTGAGCACATCATAGCACCATAAATTAGTTAAATTGCACATTTATCACAAATGTTATTTTAAGATACTGCGTAAATGTGATGGCTGGAAGATATACAGTATGCTGCAACAAGCCACTACTTGGGTGGGGTTAGACCAGGGTCACCTTTATACACCTATGATTTAAAGCTCTTCCACCCCATCACAATTTCATTTAAAACCCCTTTCTTTAGGCATTTTGTTCTCTCTCACATTTGATCTGCATATTTCTAAAATTAGATAAAATATCAGGAGCAAAGCAAAAATTAGGGACTCAAATGTTGTTAAAAATCCTGCATCTAATAGGGGGGAAAATGTGTGCCAGCAGAGAGAAGCCGGTGATTTGGTTAGGACTGAGAGTTACCACGCCAAAATACATATCAGTATATGGGGAAAAAGGATATTACACGAGATCATTGATTCTCTGAATTCTTTATAATGTGAAATCACATTGGTATGCCAGTCTTGGAGCTTCTAAGATGCAAGCTGAACTTTATTTTAATAAATTTGGGACATGCAGATCCTGATTAGCTATTTGCAATGTTTCAGAGATATTTTGAAAATGTATGAAAAAGTCATTTATGGTACACGCTAATAGATATAGCTGCTCCCTGTATTTCTTCTAGTTCTCCTCCTCACTGCATATTGATATGATGATATTTTGCCCCAGGTATTGATTATCACCACAAATGAGGAGGGGCTGCAAATGTAGTATTTGATGTTCACAATCATTACCTCCTCCCATTTGCATTTTGAAAATAAACAAAACAAATACTGAAAAGGACTGAGGAGTTTGTCTCTCCTGTTTTTCCCTTCCCCCAAACCGTAAAAACAGCAAAATTTTGCACAATGCTATTTACCATTGCCACCTTACAATCAAATGGTGCCTTTTGAAAATATAAGGGTTGCAAATGTATGTAATAATCTGCCAGGCTCACAACTAGTGAAATTCTGTTCTGAAATCCAATGCTCTATTTAAGGTGTTCTAATTTTCAAGGAGAAAATCTGTGTTCCCAGAAGGAGGGATTCTGGCTACAATGTGGACTGAGATAATCTAGTCTTAAAAATACAGACAGCCTTAAGGGATGTTTCACTAAAGAGAAAAAGACCTCAGCCCTGGCCTGAAGGGGTTACCTTTTCTAAGAAGGTAGGGTCATACAGTTGAGATGATGCAGCTAACCAGCAAAAATTGTGTGCAGCAGGTTTGTCATATAGATGACTGTTCATTAGGATCCGAGTTGAGACCATCAACTTCAATACACTAATGACCTTAAAATCAGATGTAAATGTTGAGCCAAATGACAAAAAGAAAAACCAACAACAATACAAAAATTTAAAACACCCACACCCCAGAGTTCTAGTCCATAATCCAAGTACTGGACTTGATTATTGCTATTTATGGGGCCTATTTACTAATAATACATATTACTTCAAGCTGTGTTCTTTATAAAATGAACAGAACGATTTCTAATGTTTTAAAAGAAATAGATACCAGCCTTTACACTGCAGAGGACAACAGAAAAGAAAGAAATAATAGTAGGCAGGTAACTGGTCACTTTTAAAAAGAGATTATTTGGGGCTGTGTGGTTTTTTTTTTTTTTAAATAAATAAAAATTTGGACATGAAGCACCTACTAATACTACTTGCAGACTCTATTCTGTATATTCAAGAGGAATTCATTTAAGCATCACTATCTGAGTCTGAATATACAGCACAGCAAAACTCCTATTTGCTTTGCCACACATGTTGCTTATAAACTCTCTTCTTTACAGTCAATCTTACCCGATCTCTAAAGTGGAGTTATAACATTCATTTATCTTTTCTTGGGGAAAATTTTTGTTAATGCAGCCTTTGAATAAGTGCTACCCTGCTCTTTAAATGCTAAAGTTCACTAAAACTCCAGTGATTTATGTGCAGCTTTTGACTGCCAGCACCTGGCAGATGAAGAAACCTACTCAAGCTTCAGTCATAAACAGATAGCATACAATTTAATTTTAATGTGCTCGTTAGTCGTAGCACATTTCAGACATAATTGTGAATGCAACACAAAATTATAGCAAAAAGACAATTTTAATGCTGCTGTAGAAAAAAAGGTTATATGAAGAGTCATATAATGGTGCTTCATTGTCAACAACAAAACAGGGCACAGAGTGCATTACAGTGTCTGTGCTGTTTACATGCCAATATTTTATACATAGATTCTCATATGGTGTCAGCTGTCAGTTACTTCTGCAAATTAACTGCCAAAAATGGAGACGAACAGAATCACTTAGTGTGCTGGTAACCACGGGTTACCTTTCATATGCCTAAAGATAAAGCTGCAGTATGGAATCTTGGGAGAATAATTAGGCAGAACAAAACAGAAAGTTACCAATTGAAATAAAAAGGCATTCTACAATATGAAATAACAACCAATAGCGCTTATAAATAAGTAAAAGGTTATATCACAGAATGCCTCATAACTTTTAAGCAAAATATTACAGTACAAACATTTTAAAGGCTTTATCAATGTTTAGGAAATACAGTACAAGTTTTTCAAATAGATTTAACCCTTTGAGCACTGAGTTTATTTTGAATTCTCTCACGTTTTATTTTATTTAAATTTTCTTTTACTAATAAATACCTTTAAAAGTCATGTTGTGCAAAATAGTTATAATGCAGGCCAAGGATGCAGTCCATGGCTTCTGTTATTCAGTTGGTTTAAAAACAAATGATAACGATACTAATAAATATGTATAATTTAAACATGAACCTCTATCAATATAGATGTACTGTATAGCAAAACAAAACAATCATACTTTGCTTTAAGAATAATGTTTCTGAATACTTTATAAATGCTATTCGTGGTGCCTTTCATATAATTTACAATGTTTGGATGTTAAAAGAAAAACTCTTAGACCTAAAAAAGGAAATATACATTATATATAGGTATAGCTTATACCCGAGGCATATCAGGTACAAAAACCGTCATTACTAAAAATGCTGAAGAAAAACATGGCATTAATCACAATTACATTTCCATAAGAGATTTTGAAATCTATACAATATATACATCTATGTTTCAATGTGAAAATAATATTTTAAATTTCAAGGTGTGATACACCTCTGCATAAATGGAGGTTCATATTAGTAATTTAGAACTAAGCTGGTAAGAGTTTTAAAAAAACATATCCATACATTTTACCAAATTAAAGCAAAAGTGTTTCAAAGTACTCAGAGGGCTAAAGATTATAGGGTGAGAAATACCAGCACACTTAGGTCACATGAAAAAAGTGCACCAGAATTAGTTATAAATGCTTAATTAAACTGTCTGTTAATGCATGCAGCTTGATGCATCAGAGGGATGCACAGCAACTAAATCCAATTTACACAAAGTTCCAAACACTTACCACTGCATTTTAACCTTCATATTTTACCAGTAACAACAGCTGATTATGCACCTCTATTAAACACTGTACAATTATACAAAACAGTTCAGCCCAGAGTGACTCTCTGGAGTTAAAATAAGAACATGTGCCAAGAACTAAACAGTTGCTTTAAGGCGTCTTTGACAGTTTTCCTCAAAGCAAATTACAGTTATTTTAATCAAAAGCAAATGCTACTGCTTCTCTAACTCCGAAACATACAGAAGATGATCTTCTGGTGACTTCCCATGTGTTTTACTAAGATGAAGTTTAACAGCATGCTTGCTTGCAAAAGTCCTGTTACAAAGTTTACACTGATAGGAAGTTCCAATTTCTTCCTCTGGAGATGATGTCACCAGTTTTTCAGATGGTGACTTTGTTTGTGCTATCTGATTGTTAATCTGTTCATTGGACAGTTTGGACAAATCTCTTAACCTGAAACCTAGATGTGATTCAAGATGACTGATATAAGTTGAAGGAGTTCTGATCTGTGAAGCACAGTCATTACAAAAGAACACTGGATGCCCAGTGTCCAAATTTTTAAGGAACTTAGTTCCTCCCGTCCTTCGGAGCTGGTATTTCACATTGGCTAGCCAGTGGCTAATTGTGGTCATTGAGAGTCCCGTAAACCTTGAAATGTGCATTCTTTCTTGAGGGCTCAAGTCTGACATTATGTATTTTCCCTCTGATGTCTGTCGTAAACTGGCTGCAAACTGGGCCTGCAGAATGAGCAAGTGCTGAGGATTCCAGTTAGACTGACGTCCCTTCCTTTTCTGAGCTGGTGTAGTCTCTTCTGGTTCCTCTATTGTGGTACCATCAATGTCAGATTTCTCAGATATGCTGGAAGGTGTGGAAGATTTTGATGTGTGACTTTCTGTCAGGTTCTTCAGCATATCAGATATATCTGACAAGGCATTCTCGCGTAGCGGCGAGTTTGACATGAATGACACGACTGCAGATGTCTTTGCTGTTGTCACTGTAGATGAAGAAGATGCAGAAGATGTTGATGTGGATGACAAAAGCGCTGAACCCAAAGAGCAGCTTTTGTCACTCTTGCCTTTCGTCAAATCTATGGGTTGGTCATTGTTGACATGATAAAAATAACGGTCTAAGTGGTCTGTTTTTTTGCACTGCAAAGGTGGGGTGGCCACCGCAGCCTTTTCTGCCAAACTGTTGCTCATTTTAAAAAGCATGCTCATTGGATCCAGAGCAGGCAAAGATGGCTTTGCTGCTTTCCCAAGATGAATATTCATGACAGACTGCAGTGCACTTAATGGATTTACAAATGGTTGTTCGGGAGGATGATCTGTAATAATAGCTGTGCTGCTGCTTAATGTACTTGCAATTGACTTTACAGGCTCTTTACCATTTTCCACTGGTTCTATAGCTGTACTATCCTTGCAACTATCCCTCTGAGGAACTGGGCTGTTCTGTTGGCTTTTAAAACCACCATCATTGGAGGCATCCATTTTGAGGGGTTCACTGATTTCGCTGCTGCATGGCGAAGGTGTCGCACGTTTCACTGGAGACAGTTTTCCTTCAGGTTCTTTCATTTTTTCCTCAACTTTAATCACTTTCTCCGTGACTTTCTTTACCAATTCTTCCATGGCATGAAAGTTCGTTTTTGGCACAGGGGAGGTTTGACTGCTTGGTGGCGACAGTAGGGGCTGGTTTTTAGTCGGTGACACTATTTCATTGTTTCCAAACATAGATTTTAAGGGTGTACTTTTTCCCGATGAACCCAACGACAGCTTCATCATGTTAGGTAGCTGGTAGGCAGCATGAATACTGGGATAGCCACCCCAGCTTGGTGTACCATTCTGGGCTTTGTTTATAGCTGATGTTACTGTGTTTTCTAAAGACTTTAAAATATCTAGTCCCCCTTTAGGACTTTCTTCCAGGTCATTTTCAGTCAAATAATGATATTTTGAGGAGATATCATACTTTTCCTCATCTTCATTTGACTTCTCTTTCTCTTTCATTTTATCATCAGCAGCCCCTCTCTCTTTATCTACTTCTTTTTTTACTTCAACATTCAATTTTGGGGAGACACTAGAAGGCGTGTTGGAGGGAGATGTAAAAGTGGTGGCTGCGAGTGGCACAGACTGTACTTTTTCGTCTAGTAGAGCTGTTATTGTTGGCGTCACTGGGGCTTCTATAATTGGCTTCCCTTTCTTCATGGCAGAGTTGGTGACTTTTATAAAATGTCCTGTCACCATCATGTGGGCAGTGAGTTCCTGCAAAGTATCATGGGAACTTCCACACTCCATGCATTTGAGAATTTGAGATTTCCTTGCCTCAAAATGCCAAGCGTAGCTGGCACCATTCTGGTGACCGTAACGATTATTTGGCGTAATGTAAGGATTTGCATTCTTTTGCAGTGCGTCGTTGGTGTCCGAGATTGTTGCTTTCGGTGTCCCACCTGTGGAATCTGGAGAACTTGGAAGTTCAAGCTCCAGTGATGCTTTTTTCCTAGTAGCTGGGATAATTTTTGCTGCTACGGGTGTAACAGGTTCCTTCAGAGGCACTTTTTGGTAGTGTTTTGTTTTGATCATATGAACACTCAAGTCCTGAAGAGATTCAAAGGAATGGCCACAGTACATACACTTTAATACTTTCTGGGCATCTTCTTTCCCTTCCATTTCAAGCAAAGAACGTTTACGAGGTTTGGACCATCTTTTAGGGTTATTGTTATCAGTTTCATGGTTGTCATCTCGATAATGTCCTGTTTCATTCATGTGCACTGTTAATTCTACTAAAGTGTCATAGGCAGCACTGCAGTCTTTACAACGGAATTTACTGGCTCCAGTAAATATAGAGCCATAAAGCTTACTGCTTTGTCTGTACAACTGAACTGTGCTAAAAAGACTGGGTTCGGGAAGAATTCTGCTCTGAGAAACTTGCTGCAGTGTCTTTGCCATAGCAGTCTGGTGCCAGTCAAAGCTACCACTCCCACAACTGCTGCTGCTGCTGCTGCTGCTGCTGCTGCTGCCGCCGTTGTTTTTTTCTGAAGTCGGCTGGTGGAGATTCAAATTGAGATTGGACCAGTAGGAATTGGAAAGGAAGTTATTATAGACGGCTTTCATTTGTTCTAAGCTATCAGACACAGCAGAATCTTCAAGCGGTATTGCCACCTCCTTGCTCTCTTCCTCATTTTTGATAGAGCTGCTTTCAAAATCTGCCATTCGGTCACTTGTCTCACTGATGTGTGACTCACTGTCCATTTCGTGGCTGGAAAATTCAGCAGCTGGAGAGTTTTGGTAGCTCTGGCAGTTCTTACTGTAGTCTTTTTCTGGGCACACGTATTTTGCTGAAGGTTCCCCATCAGTTGCATTTTCATCAGGTTCCATGTCTTCCTCCACCAGTGCTGCAGCCTTTAGTTCATCTGAAACATAGGCTATCATGGACAAAATAAAAACAACAAGAGTTAGTGACTGTGGATCATACTTTCCATCAGCTGTTTAAATATTTCAGCTAAAGAACTGCATTTATTTGTAAAATTAAACAGCTAAAATGTAATGTTTCTTCAGAGCAAGAAAAAAAATCTGCTCTTCAAACATAATTTGCCACCTTATTCTTCTCAAGGGGCAACAGCTTGAAATTAAAACTAAATTTGAAATTAATGAAGCACATTCTGGAGGTGGCATTCATTTCTAAAGTAATAAATTACTTGTATCAACCTCAGAGACAGCAGCTCCTGTCTGTCAATTAATATGTCTTATGCTTCTCCTACCCCTAATGCATTTCTTAACAGACAGATTCACAATTTAAATTAAGCAAGCATTTTTTACTCATTACATTTTTGAGACTCAATTTTCAATAAATATAAAGGAAAAAAACATCAATAAAATTCCTACAAAGTAAAAACAATGTACATTGATTACAATAAATTAAAAAAAGATTTCTTTTCTTTTTGTGTGTGGTAAAGCTGGTGACTCTAAATTTGGAAATACCTGACTAACAGTGATTCAAGATATTCATTACAGATGCAACAAATGACCCATTCACATTTAAACACACTTCTCTTCCCAACAAGAAAGCCCATGCAGAATTATGTCAGGGACAAGTTCAAGAAAATTGGTATGCTGTACTCATTCTTCTTGTATAAATATATACAAGACCTTCCAGTGGACCTTACAAATGTCAAAGTGTTTGCTCTTTAGACTACTTTGTCAATATTTACGCAGCATAAGCTACATGGGCACCCAACAGGGATTCTGTCTTTTTTTTAAGTAATGCAACTGGTGATGTAAATCTAATACACTCTTCCTGAATAGGATAGTTAGGAACTGACGAGCTTCATGTTAGTTTTTCATACTGGCACCCTATGTGTATTTTACACATAAAAGTAATACCTTTGGGCAGGAAAATTCTATCAAAACATTAAGAGTGCGATCAGTAATTGATCAAACTAATCTATTTCTACTGAATGCTTTAATGTAAAAATAAGTGAAAAGATAAAATACATATAAATAGATGCATATTAGATAATATTTTGTTGCTGTTTTTTAAAGAACTAAACTAACCATATAACAATACATGGAGAACTTCCTAGATATCTATTATCAAAATAATAATATGCTTAAAAAATGCAATTGCAATAGATATCCATAGTTTTCAAATGGCTGAAGGCATTTGGCTTCATAACACACCTGGAATGTGAGGGCATCTGGCCAAGCATGGCACAGTTCAGCATACACAACAATCTATACAGCTTGTTTATTCAAGCAAAAGTGTACACCGTATATTGATCAAATGAAGCTATTTCATCCAGGGCAGTGGAAGAAGGAGAAAAGTTTAATGGCTATATATCATGTATCTATCATTAGAAATCTTTCATGCTTCTTTTCAGGGTGATTGTTTTTAAGTGAAGCACTAATGACAAAATAACTGTTAAAGTAACACTGAAGTTAGACACTTCCACTTTCAAAAGAAGTGTGGTGCAATCAGTTGGGAAATATATATAAAAAAAATTTACTAGTGCCTTCTCACATTGACGATTTTAGCAAAACTGCTTCCAACCACGTGAGGTTATAATCTGGCCCTTGTATTCTGAGTTAAACCCTTGAAAGCACAAACATATGAAGTCAGAGCAACACACAACTGTGCCTAGGTGTTACAGATCAAATGTGCAATATATCTGAAGAGATGTCAAGACTGTATTTTTAAAATTAAAAATACGTAGGTTGAATCTAAAGACAATGTAACTACTGTCTATTTTGCTGTAATTTTATGCTCTTTGGAAATATTTAGGTTGACTGTAAAACTTCTCTAATCACCTACCAGATGTCCTGATTTTATAGGGACAGTCCTGATTTTGGGTCTTTTTCTTATATAGGTGCCTATTACCCCCTGCCCCCGTCCTGATTTTTCACACTTGATGTCTGGTCACCCAATTACTCGGAAATATTTATAATACAGAAGTGCCAACAGGTTGCAATCAGAATCAGTGCCATTCTGCTGGGCACAGTATAAACACTCACAGTCCAAGCTCCAAAGCGTTTACAATCACACAATGTCATTCATTCAGCACTTTCATCCTCTTATGGAACAATACAAGTTGTCTTATTTTAGTTATTTGCACCAGGGTATTTCTCAATTCTAGCGAAAGCATGCAGCTCAGCAGACCCAAACGATGCAAACCACCCTCTGAATGTGAGAATTTTAAGACAATGACAAGAGCTGAATAATTTGCTACCAATGATCAGTAACTGAAGAACAATTCCAAAGCTCCAAGAGACATGAATTTTAAAAGAAAAGGAAGAAAGAAGTTATGTCGCAGACCCTATGATGAAAAGCAAATGTAGCCTGAAATAGCACAATCCTTTTCTGTGGAACCCTCTTCGTGAAAACAGGTGTATTTTTGTTTGTGTGGGGGTTTTGTTTTTTTTTTTAATAAAAACTCCTGTCCCTGTACTTCCCTTCCCAAACAGAAATCACCTCTTTACGGCATAAAGGAAAAGGGAAGTTACTGTCACACTGCCTGCCCTAGTACAATCTCCTTTTCACACCTGCATCCTGAGGCAGCACACTGAGGCGGTCTATCAATGTGCCTGGCTTTTTCTCCCTTTATTCATGTAGGGCTAGAGATTGCCACCCACCCTCATAACAGTGAGTAGTCACAGGAGTAGTTCCTGGACATTAATAAAACTACTTGTGTGAATAGGTGCTTACCAGCATGAGCAAAGCTTGCACAATCTAGTCCCTGATTAGTGATTGCTTTTCCTTACATTTAGGTTTCTCTGGCTATTGAAACCTTCGGAATTTTGCTTGGTCTGAGCTGCTTGTGTTGTCATATTCACCACTTTTAGAAGAGTGACTTTTATGTTAGCTGAAAATCTCCAGCATCCTTTCTTTACCCTTTTTACCAATTATCAAGCATATCTGTGTTATCTCCTTGATAACTGCTCTTCTCCTTCCCATGCTGGAGTCATGAAGCTGAGTTTGTGACATCAGAGTTTTGATTCAGGCACACAGGAAATAAGACATGCAGAGCAGGAATCGGTCCAGCGTATGAGGGTGCAACTTTAATAAACTAATCCCAAAACAACATGGGGGAAAAGGGGACTGCACCCTCTTCAGCTCCAGTCAGTTATTTGGGTCCAGTGCAGTGAGGTTATCCAATTAAACAAGTGACAGGGAAAATGACACTCAGCCCTACCCCCTACTCTCTCCACTAGAGATCTAGCCAGGGCTGAGAACCTTTATGCCCTTCTCTTGTGCGGAAGATGAGGGTACCTATGAGAAGGAGCAAGATGTAAACCACCCTCATCCAAACCAACTGGAACTGGTGCCATTCCCCAGCTGGTCACCTATTTATTCCGTCTGTCTGCACGGGACACTAAATATAAGTTGCAACAATGTTCGAACATAAGAACGTCCATATGGGGTCAGACCAAAGGTCCATCTAGCCCAGTATCCTGTCTTCCAATAGTGGCCAATGGCAGGTGCCCCAGAGGGAATGAACAGAACAGGTAATCATCAAGTGATCCATCCCCTATCACCCAGTCCCATGTTCATTTGTGTGGGTTTATTTTCTTTGTCCTTTTTCCTATTTTCCTATTTTTCATATGTAAAGTAAATGTTTGAAAAACAGTGAGGTATGTGTATGTTCTTTAACACCTCAACAGCACTGTCTGGGGGCGGGATGACTTTAAAGGTGCCTCTAAAAGGCAAAATAAATTAGTAAGAATTAAAATGAAAGCAATTATGTAGTTCTATTCTGGCTTTTTTCCCTCCATAAAAACAAACAAACTCACTCCCCACAAAACTTTTCACTTTACATCCTGCAAGGCTAGGTGACCCCAGGGAAGTCACTTGCAACCCAAATGTTTCTATGATTGTGACAGTCCATTTGACAAAACAAGGAAAATGCTTTCCTGGAATGGCACTGGGTTTGTAGGGAAAATTAAGATATCAGAAGAGTTAAGAAACCTATCCTTGGTACAGGTAGAGAGAAGTCGAGAACAGACAGCTCCCTCATTAACATTTGTTATAATTATTAACTAAACTGCTAGGTAAAAATGAAATTAACACATTTAATATAAATACATAACATTAAGCGGTAATATAATGGAATTCATTTCCATACAAGAAGAAATTACCTTCATAACTGAGCTATGCATCATTTCTTCGCTAGAGAAATAACTTGTGCTACATCACCGCCCAAAACAACCTATACATGCACATACTGTGCATACAGGGATATACTCACAGACATACTCCATGCACACCATGCAAGCAGTGAGAACCAATATCAGTCCATCATATTTCTACAAATATGGGAGGCTACTGTGCGGCTAAATCAAAATGTTTATACTGGTAATGGTTTTTCCTCCCCCAAGAGTGGCAACATAAATGGTGAATGGCAATGCTTTCTTTACACAAGCATAGCAATCTAGCTATTATTCCTGCTTACAGAGGTCAGAGGCTCTGTTTCATAGGGGCAGGACTGTCTGTTGTTGGAATGAAATGTTATTTCTAGGTAGAGAGATCCATGCTTCTCTCACACATTGGTTGGAGTAGTTGGTACCTTTCACTAGAGTAATATTCTACTTCAAGATTTATTATTCTGCCCACTGGCAAGGTCAAGAATATTAATTTTCTACATGTTAATTTGATGTAATGTGCATGATTAATGCTTGTTTAGCTGGATATTTTGTGTGTTAATAAATCTGCAGCTTCTTCATGCCAATAATAATGTGGTATTAAATTATTGGGGATCGGAGTGGGGATGGATGTGACAGCATGCCAGTGAAATGGGTGGCTATCATTAGGCGCCAGAAACTTTGAAGCGTACTAGCATTTGTTTCTTTGCTGAAAGTACTGCAGCTGTCTTATAGAGAAAGCTCAGAAATAGGCCACAGGAAGCTAGCCAGCTGCTCTAATCCAGCATCCTGTACTGGTATTACATTTGGAGCAACTTCAGAGAGCTCAAGTCAACTGTTAGCATTAGAGGAGAGAATTACATAGATGTGAATACATAGGGAACAGATGATAACAAGAACAGTTTCTGCTACACTGAAATGTGGACCGGCCTGAACAGAGTGAAGGAAATCTACACTAAGCACCTTATTCTCATGTCACTTGGACCCCATGCTTCCTTGCTTTTAGGTGTAGTTTAAATGAAAGAGCAGCAGAACCCAACTCTTCCTTTCAAATTACTCAGGTTCAGTAAACTTCTGTCTGAAAAATCACACACATCTCATCTCTACGTGTTATGCAGTTTGGAACGTGCGTAACCAACAAACAAGACTAGGAAGTCAGAAGGCACTTACTCAGGTTACTTATTCGGATAAGGAAGGCATTCTTCCGCTTAAAAGTTTGGTAAATCAAACATGATTCTTCAAATCTCTCATTTATAAAATTTCCTTAATCACAATGTACTTCCCCAGTGCAAGTAGTAATAAACACATTTAACACACACCTGAAAAACTGAAGTTATTATAGCAGATGAATTTTTATAACATCTGGGCCTTTCTATTCAGTGCCCTCCAGTCAAGGAGCTCAACAGCTTTAACATGCATTAATGTACTATTCCTCTTAGCACCCGTGTAGTATAGGTAAGTGCCATTATCCCCATTTTATAGAAAGCGTAAATGAAGGCACAGCGAGTTAAGCTCCTTGCTTAAGGTTACATAGAACGTCTAGGAATGGAACCTAGAATTCTTAAATTACCCGTTAAGTTCATTTCTATAATGAAGGGATATAGGCAAAACACATAAGTAGAACTGGACCAGGAGTTTGGAGTTCTAGGTTCTGTTCCTAAACTTCCTATGCATGTGCACGTAACTACAAATAATTGACAGTTTTAATCTTTAAAAATAATTAAGGATTGAATTCCCCAGTGAAATGCCCACAGTTGTGTCCACTGTGCAAAGCCCAGAACCTGTGATCACAAATCTCTGGAGCAAACTATTATTTGACAACAGCAAGATCTGCACGTGCCCAATAATCTGCATTCAGCAGCAGGGAATGTAGGAATGCTCACTGAGTCAAGAAGAGGCACGGCCTAAACTCTCCCACAAATAGTTTTCTGCTCTCAGCACAGAGCGGAACATGCGGTAAGCAATAGGGAAGGATCTCTTCTAAGAGACTAGAGTCATCCGACAGATCACACCTCTGTCAACTCCAAGCTGGTGTTTTGCCCTGGTTTCTGCATGAGGCCTTCACTCCCTGTGGCACCTCTTTTGAGCAGGGCATCTGTGTTCCTGAAACCTGTTAAAATCACCCACATATGAGATCTCACACCACACCTGCCCAATATATTGAGCAGCATATCAGCACATCACACTAGAGCCTTCTCTTCTAGGTGCTAGATTGGATGAGGAGTTGCTAAGGAATTGGATCTGCTTGCATGAAGACATCAGCCCTTACTGCCCTTTTCTACATGAAGTTGCTGACCAGAGAGGAATGTAGGCCCTAAAAAGAAACTCATTGTCACATCCTACCAGCATGGAGAACATGCTGAGTACTAGCAGAATCAAAGAAACTTCCCCATATGCAACATGCTTTTATACACCATATTGTACTGTTCAGAAATGAATTAAATACCTATTTTAAACTAAGAATTGTCAGAGCAAGAATAATAGTTTGGCAGTAGAGACCATTCAGGAGCCACCAACTCTCATTTACACACATATAACACAACTAACTTGTGACGGATGCAAATGGCTCCTGGATTTCTTTGTCCCAAGGAAGTTCGTAGAGATAGTGGACCAAATTCTTCTCTGTTTCAGTCATGAAATAGGTGAACAGGAGTTAGAGCACAGAATTTGGACCATGCTCTGTGTGGCCTACCGTGACATGTACGCTAGGAGCAGTGTAAAGCCACACTGCTTTAAAGGGAGCCCCAGGAGGCATTCTGCTTCATGTGGCTCCAAGGAGCAAAGAACAAGTATGCCCACTACCATACACCTTTGTGGGATAGAGCTAGGACCCTGCCTCTTCCTTGCCCCCTTTGAGACACTACACATGGTGGGCGAGCCCCTGTGGTCCTGTGAACTCAGGGACTGGAATATTTCCTGGCCCTTCTGCAATCTGTGCAAAGGAATGCAGAAGAAAGGCTTCTTACCTCCTCCCCTCACTGCATGCATGTAACAGACAAGCACAACCTTGTCTTTTATGAGCAGCATCACAGTTAGAGCAAGGCAACCAGAAAAATAGTGCTTGTGACCATTCATTCACGTTCTGAATTGCTGTTTGCTTTGACCACATTCATGCCCTTTTTTGTTCACGTCTCATGCATGTGAAGGCAAACATTTCACCCACGCACCCACCCAGCTCAGCGCATACAAATTATTGGAGAAAGGTGTATTTTTACAGAGAACAACCAATTTGCCAAAGAACAGAGCTATTCACAGGTGAATATGGGTATTCAATATCTGTACTCCTCCCGCTTATAATATTTCAAGTATCAATCAGCCAACCAGAAAGTAGGAACAATACCAAGCAAAGCAGTCAATTACAAATGGTAAATCATTAACTGCTGAAGTGAACAGTTCACAAGCAAAGATTCACACAAACAGAACAATTCCAATTAACAAATAAACTAGTAAAATTAACCTATTTGCAGCTATTTCAGCTAAAGTTAAATTTCTTGTATGAATTACTCACTATGAATAATCTGACCAGTTCTAAGCAAGACATAACTCCAGTTCCTGCTGGTTTCCAGGGCAGGTTCCTTGGCTGCAACGTACAGAACTGTGTCGAATTCTCCACTCTATGCAGGTGTATAATACAACGAGAGTCATGTGTCCGTAGGGAGAGACGGACAGACACTTAGGGTTGTAGCCCTTAACCATAGTTTTGATTTGGATCATATATTGAGCTATTGACACACTTTACATGGTGGTTTTCTGACCTCCAAATTATCAATTTCTTTTTGTTGGCAAAATTATTCCATCAAATCCTCAGGAAACACAAATCTATTTGGAAAAAGGTTATTAACAGCACAAGGTTATGTGCATGTTTCACTAAACCCTTTAAATGAATGGATTCTAAAAACAAAAACAATGCCACAACTCCTGGCTTGATATCAGCATTTGGGTAGTGTTTTTTAATCGCTGGAAGCATATACAGCATTCAACAAACTAATACGAGATTCACAGCCAACTCCAGGATAAGTAGGCATGAACATAAAAGTTCTCAATATGGCTCTAATAGCTCTTAATTATTATAATCCTTCACTAAGCAAACAGATGTTGTAAGGGAACTTTAGTTTCTTCATATGATCAAATGCCGTAATCAAACCATTCTGCTTCTGCCCTGCCTCTTCTCAGGAAATGTTTTGTATAGTGGAGTGGAAATAGCAAAAGCAGTGACAAAATGACCATTTAATTGTCTCAGAAATCTGTTTCTGAATGGTATTGCCCCTCCCCAAATTTCTCTGATTCTATTCTTCTAATTATTACTTAGAATTTCTGAGAACTTTAGGGAAAAAATCTTACACCTTTACTCTCTGTAATCTTCCCGTGTTCCTGGTTGCTTTTAATTTGTACTTATTTTGAAACCTTTTAATGACCTGAACAGTGGCTGTGTGTTAGTATTACCAAGATGAAAAATAAACATGGATCTCTGGAAGTGTAGCAAAGCCTTCATACTACATTTTAAAACTCGGGTGTACAATAATGATTTTACCTTAAAAATTATTTCAATTGGAGTGTAGAAGTCATTCTAAAAGATTATTTTTAAATGATCATAGCAGTTCAAGACATTGAAAATGCATTGGCTAATTCTTTCCTTATATTAAAAGGCCTTCAAGCCTAATCTTTCTTTCCCTTGTGAACTCCAAATTCCCATTGAAGTCACTTACACAGTTTTACACTTATACAGTTTTAGGTGCACCTCTTGCTTATAATGAACTCTGTGCAATATGGGAACAGTGAAGTACAATGAAAGTCCCAAACTGTTTCAATGCATTGCATTGTGCATATTACAATTTCAGTTATTGTGAATCTCCACTTACAATGAAGTTGCTCCATGAAAAGAGAGTTATGTATGGGTCAACACCTGGTGTCCTTACTCAGTTTCTATTTAGCCCTACTTAGGGACTACTAATGGCTACAATAAGAGAGTTTTGCCTGAGTTAGGACTAAGAAATGAGTAAAGACTTCAGGATTTTCCTCTACAAGATGTTTCCGTTTTGTTTCATATTGTACAGCAGAGAGAGACCCTGAATATTCATTTCATTCATCTGCTAATCATACTGTTTTGGACATGGGTCTCTGTCCTGCATTAGCTAATGAACTGCACTATTCTTGCAGTATATTTGGCTAGGTTGGGCTTTCCTATAATACCCCCACTAAAATCACAAGCTGGAAGTACAAGGTTCACGGATTCCTAAAAAGGGAATACAGTGGAAAACCTGAAATCTAAATAGTGAGGGAAGAGGGGATTAAAATGTCTCCTCTTAGTCACCAACCAAACTCTTGTCATTTTTAAAAGATGTTCCTATGGTAGTTTATAGCCACGACTGTGAACAGTCAATGTCACATAAGAAAAGACACTTGTCAAGTGCCTTTCCCTTACAAGCACCCTCATCATGACCTGTGTTAATGAAGTTAATTGAATTTAAGATCAATAATGGTTAATTATTGCAATTTGACATTCTGAGATAAATGGCTTTAAGACAGAGAAATGTGTGTGTATGTGAATTCTCTCCAAAGAAGGTGAACACATTACAGCCTAAGAGGGATCACACAGGCCTTCCATTGATCCTGGTACAATCTGATCGACCTAATCCTCTGATGAATGTGGGCTTTTCACAGCTACAAGTAAATGTTCTACAAGACTACTCTAACCCTTGTCACTGACCAAATCTATATGAGCTGTACACTAGAAATCCATTGAGACAGATTAAAGAACTGCTGGAGAAACAAGAGATGCTTCTATAAATGTGAAGGTTTATTATATTGACTATTAATGTTACATACTGTATGTAATTATGAATGCTTACAGATAACAACTGTTTAATTTTGGCCAGTTAGATGTAAATGATTATAATTAAAACAATAACAATAAAGAAGGAAAACACTAACAAAAAGCCCAGAACCACCCAGATGAATTTGACAGGCAAAATGAGAATGTTCAATAAGAAGGAGATGACAAAATTATTATTGAAACATACAATAAATAAGACTCCCACTGATTCAGGTGAGTATCAGAGAAATAGCAGTCAACCTACTTCATTTAGAGTTTTTTAAAGTTTACTTTCACGATAGTTTCTCAACAGGAAGACATTTTTCCAAATGTGTTAGTAATGATACTCTTACATGCATACTGAACAAGTTAAATGACCACTTACAAGATTTATAATGACAAAGTAAATGTTGTCAAGGAAAAAGTAATACTGATTGCAGAGCGCTGACAATAACAAGCCGCTGAAGAGTTCTGTCAAAATGTAAGATTATGCAAAAACACTATTGAGAACACTGCTAATCATCTGCTCTTGTCAATTACTTGAAGGGTATCTGACAGCATATTTACATTAAACACACTTCAGTAGCAAAATCCTTAATGCTATCTCGGAATATTTTCATTACCATTAGGAATCTTTAAAAAAGGCCTTTTACAGTACAACAGCAATAATGGTATAATATCTACATCAGGCAGGTGCATCCATCTCATACAATTATATCTAAACAACATTTTAATGATATAATTTAAAAACTTATGTACGATGGATGTAAATACTATTTTAGTTTGTATACCCAATGAACCCTATTTTCAACAGTCTTGTTGAAGTCTTAAGCTAAGTGTAAAAGAACCATTTGTCTTTGTGTGGCAGTTCTTTTAGTCTTACCCATTGCTCATGTGACTGCTCTCTACTGTGAAGAGAGATATTAGG